>NW_006458254.1:0-223 GCF_000325575.1 Pteropus alecto | reverse complement strand
TGTTAAGTGGAGTCCTTCAGGCTGAAATGAGAAGATGGCAGAGTAATTCGAAATCTACATGAAGAAATAAAGTTACATATATTATAAATAAATGCATAAAATGTATAGAATATAAATATAAATATATAAACATTTCTCTCTGATTTAAAAGAACATTACATGATATTCATATGATGAATCCATGTCAGTGAGAACACAGTATATGAAGATATAATTTGTATGA
>NW_006458253.1:0-223 GCF_000325575.1 Pteropus alecto | reverse complement strand
TTTAAAATATATTCATTTACAATTTTATGCCTTTACAAATTTTATTTTTTCCTCTTGCAATGTCTTCCTTGATTCCTCTGCTGGAAAAACTACTCATCCTTCGAAATTCAAACTGAATCATTATTTTCTTTGTAAAAATTTTTTAAATTCTCAGACTCAGTTAAGTTCCTATTTCTCTGTTTCAATTCTATATCATGACGTAAAGCATCAACTCATCCTGTGA
>NW_006458252.1:0-223 GCF_000325575.1 Pteropus alecto | reverse complement strand
CTCTTTCTCTGACCTTCTAACCTCAGCACTTGAAACAGAGAAAATACTTTAAAGGTTCAAAGTATGAAATCAAGTTAACTTTATGGGTTTTCTTAATGATACATCCTTACAGTTTGAAGCTTTCAAAATGCTTCACCACGAGTCATCTTGCTTCAGCCCTACCGAAGCACTTAAGATAAACAGCACATATATTATCTACATTTTACAGAAGGAAACTGGAGTT
>NW_006458251.1:0-223 GCF_000325575.1 Pteropus alecto | reverse complement strand
TACAGAGACTTTTGTGAGGCTCCTGGGTTCTGTGGAGTGTATGCTGCAATGATCAGAGCTTAGGGTTGGCCAGAAGAAGGTATCTGGACTAACTATGGACCAACCAAAGCCCAGACAGACTTTCAATTCCGTCAAGATGGGCTAACATGTACCGCATTCACCCTCCCACTTGAAACAACTAAAAATATGGATAATATACATGAAACAACAGTTTTCTAACACT
>NW_006458250.1:0-223 GCF_000325575.1 Pteropus alecto | reverse complement strand
TTTGTGAGAGTAGAAGATGCTGTGCCATTTACCCTTACTCCGGACTAACTGCGAGTTGTACTGTAACCTCCCCGAGACAGAAGGGGAGCTCGAAGTATCCTTTGTGATGGGATTTTTACTGGGCTGTAGAAAATTATCCCAAGATGGGGACTGGGATCATGGGAGGCTCTTAGAAGAGCTTGACATACATCGCCCTGGAATTTGGGGCATTAGAAACTAGGAC
>NW_006458249.1:0-223 GCF_000325575.1 Pteropus alecto | reverse complement strand
CGCTTGCGGGGAGCCCAAGGAGACATAAGAAACATCCTATAATCCAGCTGGAGGAGAGACCAGAACCAGAGCCAGGCCCAGAAGGCGAGCGACCCAGAGTCTGGGCACCTTTACCTACAGGAGGAAGTCACCACGTAACGGGGGTTAGAGGGGTCGCCAACATCCTCCTTGACTGGCAGAGAAGTCGGCATCCGGGACCCTGCCCCCAGGCTCCTCTGCGGGG
>NW_006458248.1:0-223 GCF_000325575.1 Pteropus alecto | reverse complement strand
TCCACTGTCTTGAGGGATGCTAGTGTTTCTTAGAACCCAATTTGAAAATAGGGGTTTTATTTTTGTATGGGTCAGAGAGCAAATATGTTAGGCTTTGTGGCCATGTGGTCATCGTTGCAACTGCTTAGCTCTGCCATTGTAGTGCACAGGTGGCCATGGATAACACACAAACAAATAGGCACGACTGTGCTTTTCCACTTTGTGAAAACAGGCAGTGTGCTGG
>NW_006458247.1:0-223 GCF_000325575.1 Pteropus alecto | reverse complement strand
CTGATCATTTCTTTTTATGATGACTTTGTAATATCGTTGTCTTTTGAGACAACGGAAAGTTAAATTATCTTCCGAGTTGATCAGAATTTCTTTTCTATTTTTGGTAGTTGGGTGTGTAAAACAGGGCGACGTCAGACAGTTCGCGGTACTACTATGGTTTTTTTGCCCTACAAACATGAGAATTCTGGTGAATTCTATCTTATGTGATTTTCATCAAAAAAGA
>NW_006458246.1:0-223 GCF_000325575.1 Pteropus alecto | reverse complement strand
GCTCTGGAACCTTGTGCTGAGTAGCCCTTACCTGTATGTGCCTTTCAGTCAGCCTGGGCTCTGAACTCTGCTCAGGTGCACTCTCCTCCCACTGCCACCTTGTCTCACCTGCTCTGCCCACCTAATAGCTTCAGGGTAGAGTTTTTCAAGATGAAAGGGGAAAGGGGCAAGAAAATCGAAGAAGAGAGAAAAAAATCATATATAAGCTCACTTACTTAGAGTA
>NW_006458245.1:0-223 GCF_000325575.1 Pteropus alecto | reverse complement strand
CTAGGATTGAAGATGCTATTGATGCAGCGGGGGCCTCGAGACGAAGGAGCCACACAAGTATGACCGCTGTGTGAGTTTGCTCATCGTGGGAACCCAGGAATGAAGGAAACAGAAGATGTCTATAGCTAAGTCCTCCCTAATTCAGGGAGGATTCGTGGTCAGAAAGGTACAAATAAAGAAGGAAAGGGTTTCCTGTCTGGACAGCAGTCTGAGTCCTGCCCGC
>NW_006458244.1:0-223 GCF_000325575.1 Pteropus alecto | reverse complement strand
TTGTATTCTTTATTTCTGAGTGGTTCTTTTTCATGTTTTCTATTTCTATTTTTGTTTCCTGTTTCTTTGTTGGGTTCTCACTGAGATCACTGAGCATACTTATAACCAGTTTTTTGAACTTTGCATCTGGTAGATTGCTTGTGTCCATTTGCTTAGTTCTTTTTCTGGACCGGTGTTATGATCTTTCATTGGAACATGTTTCTTTGTCTTCTCATTTTGGCTG
>NW_006458243.1:0-223 GCF_000325575.1 Pteropus alecto | reverse complement strand
GGGTCCCTGCCAAAGCTGGCCCTTTCCACAGATGCGGGTTTAAATTAGGAGGATTACTTGCTGAGGACTAGATTTGGCAGTGATTTATTCCAAAAGGGTCCTAGTTCTGAGCCCTCTTGATGGGCGGGTGAAAGAATGATGAGCTAGGCTAGCACCTAGCACGAGTGAGAGATACCTGGTCCTGCCAATCCAGTGAGAAGCAGGTCAGACCCTGCCAACCCTT
>NW_006458242.1:0-223 GCF_000325575.1 Pteropus alecto | reverse complement strand
TCTGGCTGCCACCAGCCCCCAGAGCCTGAGCCCCTGAAGTTGTAAACCGGTGAATGAACGCTGCAGAGGCCACTTGCAGTGGTAACGTTTGGGCAATAAAAGAGACATAACCCGATTGACATTACCCAGTCGGTGAAGCTCATGGGCTGGGAAAGTGCCCTTTAGAAGGAGTCGAAAAGTATCCCTCACCTGAGGTCTGGAGCAGGCTGGGCCTCGCAGGTGA
>NW_006458241.1:0-223 GCF_000325575.1 Pteropus alecto | reverse complement strand
AACGAGGCAACATTAGAACTCTAAAAATTAATTCTTAACACTCGTATGGAACTTGTAGTTTTCGAATGCATTTTTAAATTGTGGTACACGTAACGTAGAATAGATCATTTCACCCATTGTCAAGTGTACAGTTCGGTAGCATTAAGTACCTTCACAATGTCATGTGACCATCACCGCCATCTATTTCTACTACTTAGCACCCCAGGAACCCTGTACCCACTGG
>NW_006458240.1:0-223 GCF_000325575.1 Pteropus alecto | reverse complement strand
GTCACGTGGGAGTGACCGCGTTCGGAGGGGGCGGCGCCCAGCGGTGGTCTCGATTCCCCTGGGCAGCAGAGTGGGCGCACAGGCGGGCGAGAGGCCCCCCAAGTCCCAGCCCCCGGTCCCCGTGGGGCCGGCGCCCCTGCTCGCCCAGGCCTCTGTCGCTGTTCTGGGAACCGTCCGTAACGCCCGGACCCGGACACCTGCTGCTTACGTCCGTGGCTTCGCC
>NW_006458239.1:0-223 GCF_000325575.1 Pteropus alecto | reverse complement strand
TAGGAGGTGGGTATTATGACTTCCTTTTTACACATTTTTAACCGAGGCCCAGAGAGGTCACTGGGCTGCTCAGCGGCAAAGACGAAATTTGAACACGGCTACGGGACGCACAAGACAGATGGCGCCCATATGAGGAACATAGCTCCTGATGGCGACATAACCTGTGTTTTACACAACAGGGAGTCCACTTACAGTTTTACAGATTTTTCACTGTATTTTCAAT
>NW_006458238.1:0-223 GCF_000325575.1 Pteropus alecto | reverse complement strand
CCTGAGACCAGGGCCCCGGGCGCCGGCCTCGTTGGCTCTGCCTTGGCCCATCCGGTTCCCACACAGGCCGGAATGCTCTGGAAGACTCTTCTCGCTAACGCAGGCGAACCCCAGCCCGGGGCTGCCGTGCCAGGCTCCTCAGACGCCGGGTCTGTCCCGGGCGCCCCGTTCCCTAGGGAGCGCCCACAGTTTCCTGGCGTCACGAGGCATCGTTCCTGGCTCG
>NW_006458237.1:0-223 GCF_000325575.1 Pteropus alecto | reverse complement strand
AGGAAAAACAAATGAGAGTTCAGAGAGCTCAGTGGTTTGTGAGACTTATTTATGAATGACCCTAGTACATGAAAACTACCCCTTTTAAATGTTTCATTGAGACTTTATACTGATTGACAGGGTACTTTTTAAAAAAATTCTCACTGGAATTTTCCTAAATTTTACTCTGGCCTTGTTGTAACATGCATCTTTTCAGGAGTTAGTTGTCGTTACTGCATTTTTT
>NW_006458236.1:0-223 GCF_000325575.1 Pteropus alecto | reverse complement strand
AGATGGTTTACTCGCCACACCACCTGGCCGTCTCTTGTGGGCTTGAGCCATGCCGGGCTCTGTGACATCAGACCCAGGAGGGACTCGGAGTCCAGTATGGGACACAAAGGATAGATAGAGGAGGATGGCCCATGTTGGGGTGCAGGATGAGGGATCCAGGCAAAATTCACAGGGGAGGGACGGGGTGGGGGGAGGTCACATCGTGTGAGTCGGGACCAGAATG
>NW_006458235.1:0-223 GCF_000325575.1 Pteropus alecto | reverse complement strand
GTCACAACCATCTGTAACTTTATGGACTCTAGGTGCGAGGAGACAAACTTGACAAGACAATTCAGGATACAGGGATCAAATAAGAGAGCTATGAAGAGCATGAGAGGACCTGTGAGTGGGAGAAGCCAGGATCTATATTCTGAACCAGGACCCCCATGACCCATTCAATTGTTGGTGGGTTAGGACATACCCCTTCTAGGATAGGATGACCTCAGCGTCTTTG
>NW_006458234.1:0-223 GCF_000325575.1 Pteropus alecto | reverse complement strand
AGCAGGCGGACGCTGAGGTCATCGGGGATCACTTCATAAACTACAAAAACATCTAATCAATGTACTGCATGCCTGAAATTAATATGTATATATTTTTAAAAGACACTGTGAACACGTGTCCTCGCACCCACATGTGCCACCTCAACGTCAGCCACCTTCTCTAAACAAGAGACAACAGATTGCCGGGTGCGAGGCAGCTCAGCTGTCATCTCTGCTTAGGATT
>NW_006458233.1:0-223 GCF_000325575.1 Pteropus alecto | reverse complement strand
TTTTTTCTTGACCATATATAGCTCTGATGCCACTCTGCTGACCCACATTCAGAGAATATTTCCTGACCTGCCCCTTTTATGAGACTAGCATTTGGCAGCAGGTTCTCTATACTCTCCTCCCAGGGTCCATAGCAGTTACTGGGCCTGATACATGTGCACGTTATGTATCTGTCTGCCCTTTTTGCTACGCTCACAATGGAATGCAAACTCTTAAATCAAGACA
>NW_006458232.1:0-223 GCF_000325575.1 Pteropus alecto | reverse complement strand
CAACCTGGAGAGGAGAGAGGGGGCGGCCAGAAGCCTCAGAGCCCTCAGCCAGGACTGAGCCATGGGACTGGAGCACTAGGCCCGACGTGGGCTCTCCATTCTTTGTGGCCTGGAGTCCACCAGCTCCCAGACCCCCCGAGATAGAACGGGAGAACGGGGTTGCATTGAGTTACTTCTCAGAGGAGCAGCAGGCAAAGCTCCACTGGGCTGTCCCTTGGCTTTT
>NW_006458231.1:0-223 GCF_000325575.1 Pteropus alecto | reverse complement strand
GAGTGATAAAGGCGTCTTTTGTTATGTTATAAGGTGACGTTTTTGGACCTCACCAAGAGAAGGAACCGAACCCTGTGATTAAAGGGTTGGAAGTTTCAGTCTAGCCTCCCTGACCTCTGGAGAGAGGAGGGGACTGCAGGTGAAATCAGTCACCAATAGTCAATGATTTATTCAGTCACGCCTATGTAATAAACCTCCATAGAAGCCCCAGTGAGAAAGTCTG
>NW_006458230.1:0-223 GCF_000325575.1 Pteropus alecto | reverse complement strand
TTTTTTTTCCCCTCTACTTTTGGTGTCATGTTAAGAAAAAATCACGGCCAAGGCACTGTCTTTTTTTTTAAAGGGGTTTTACATTTTCATGTCTTATATTTAACTCCTTAATCCATTTCGAATTAAATGTTAGCAGTGAAAAAGATAGGGGTCCAGTTTCATATTTTTGCACATAGGTATCTAGTTTGCCCAAATTATCGAAGAGACTGTCCTTTCTTATTGT
>NW_006458229.1:0-223 GCF_000325575.1 Pteropus alecto | reverse complement strand
TGAAGGATGGCAGAATATTCAGAGTATTTCAGAATATCTATATTTCCCCTTACTCTGCTAGAAGAACAGGACATTTTTCTCTGATCTTCACAGTGAGCACCTGATCGAGTTCCTAAAAATGAATCTCACAAAAAATGCAGAGCTCCGTGAACTCTGGATCCCTGGAGTATTTCACTTTCAAGTTCATCCATGCACCTCCAGCAATTCTGAAATTACAGTTGAA
>NW_006458228.1:0-223 GCF_000325575.1 Pteropus alecto | reverse complement strand
GTGCCCCATCTCGTTATCTACCCTGCAGCTGGGCCCTGGCTGCCCGTGTCAGACCGTCAGGACCCATGCCGGCTGGCCGCAGGCTGCCAGTCCCGTGTGTGCGTACGCGTGTGTGTGCGTGTGTGCATGTGTGCACATGTGTGCGCACGTGTGTGTGTGTCTGTGGCGTTGAGTGTGGGCTGAGGGCTGACACCTGTGGGCAGTAGACCAGGCTCTGCTGCCA
>NW_006458227.1:0-223 GCF_000325575.1 Pteropus alecto | reverse complement strand
TCTGACTTCTTGGCAGTAGTTTGAGATTGATCTAGTGCCCTTTGCAAGATTCCCTCTTCTCTTTCCCACAGTTCTCAGTCTGCCCTCGCTTGTCACAGAGCCTGCTGGGTCACAAGGAGCATGAGGACTCTTGACTGGATTTGTCATGATTCCTACTTCTCACTTTTCAGCACTGTCCTCCTTGGAGGTGCACACAAGGTGTGGTCATTTTTGTAGTTTTTTT
>NW_006458226.1:0-223 GCF_000325575.1 Pteropus alecto | reverse complement strand
TGAAATCTGCTTCTTCGTCATTCCACCTGTGGTTCTTCTCTGCCCACTCCAGTAAGATACCGAAGAGCCAGTTGATTATGATACCTTCAAAAGTGCTGCAAGGACTTATTTAATACTCAGCCAGATATCAGGAAGAAGGGAATGGGGGTAGGGGCGAGCATAGATCTAAAGCATTTGAGAAACCAGAAGACAAGAAGGTACATAAACAGGAAAAATGAAATGG
>NW_006458225.1:0-223 GCF_000325575.1 Pteropus alecto | reverse complement strand
CCACGCCAGGGGCCACGAATGTTGCGAAACCGGCCATATTGTCTGTATGTCTGGCCCCAGAGATCCCATCAGCTTTAATTTGGGCTGGATTCTCGCTTTTCTCCACAGCTGCCTGGCTCCCAAACTCACGTTCTCCAGCGGGAAGAGCCAGGCATCTCAGAGAGCACTTTCCAGAAGAAACAGGGCGAAGAGTGGGATTTTCCAGAGGTGCCAGGTATTCCTG
>NW_006458224.1:0-223 GCF_000325575.1 Pteropus alecto | reverse complement strand
GGAGAAAGGCAATGTCCTTAAACCTAGAGTTGTGCAAGTCTGGTTTTTGTCTCCTCTCAGCTTTAAGAAGGCATAGAAGAGCTATTTGTGCTTCTAACTGCCTCCAAGCTACTGGAGTTGCATGAACCAGCTCCCTCCTATCCTCAGGGAATCGCATAATAAACACAGCCCTTAGGAAAGCATTTAGCTTGTCCAGGGCTCAAGAGGATCCCTAGAGAATATT
>NW_006458223.1:0-223 GCF_000325575.1 Pteropus alecto | reverse complement strand
TGGGAGCTCTGGGCCAGAAAGGGGGATGAAGACCATATCTATATATTTCTTATTACAAATCGCACTACCACAGGAGCCTAGAAAAGTCTGGCCCCGTCCCACACAGGGTCCTGGGGGTCCATAGCCTGAGGAGAGTGATCCCCAGAGTCTTTGGATGTGGGTCACCCACCGAGCTAAAGGCTCTTCCTACCACATGGCCACTGGGACAGGAGTGCCCCAGAAG
>NW_006458222.1:0-223 GCF_000325575.1 Pteropus alecto | reverse complement strand
CATGGATTCTGATTTTAAATCGGGCGGCCAGGTTCCGCCTCGCCGAGGAGGTAGATTTGACTGCAGCCTTGTCGGAGGTCAGGGAGTGAGGACGCGGCCATGGGGGCGGGGCGGTGGCTAGGGAGTTCCAGGGACGAGCGGTAGAGCAGCTATCCTAAGGAAGGCAGGAGTGTTTATTTAAGAAACAAAAGAAGAGTGGCCGGAATAGAGTGAGTAGAATGTT
>NW_006458221.1:0-223 GCF_000325575.1 Pteropus alecto | reverse complement strand
CTTCCTTGGCCTGACTGGAGTTTCCTGACACTGTGCAAACTCCTTCTCCTCTGAGACTCAGGCTGAGGCCCGAGGTCTCAAACTGCACAGGTATTGAAACCACAGCTGCAAGGAGAACACAGTTGCTGGAAGCCCTACGGAGGTCCAGATACAGAAGGAGGACAGCTCCCAGGTGAGCATGTGCAGGACCCAGAAAGCTCTTCACACCACGCAGAAGTGATCA
>NW_006458220.1:0-223 GCF_000325575.1 Pteropus alecto | reverse complement strand
CTAAATATTAAAATTAAGAAAAACAATGTCAAGATAAGAGATTTCCTCAAAGTTACACAACTAGTGCTGATCTTAGGCTTCACTCAGGTGTACTCTTAGAGAAGAGAACACCATGGAGAAAATTGTTTTAGGTGACTTATCTCCATGAGGGGTTATTTTGGTACAAAATAATGAAGTTTACATAAAGTCAATCTTGGCCTGTAGTATTAGGATCTTAATATGC
>NW_006458219.1:0-223 GCF_000325575.1 Pteropus alecto | reverse complement strand
GGGCGGAGCTACAGGCTCAGCCCAACCCGCCCAGGGGAGAGGGTGGAACAGCCACATCTTTGTGTGTGTGTGTGTCTGTGTGTGCACGCGCGCACGTGTGTGTGTCCGTCGTTCAGTCTTAGTCTCCTTGTGGGAAACCGAGATCGTTGCAAGGTTTACAGGGAGTCCTATCAGCGGCCCCTGGAGCATCATTCTTGGATCCTGTTCTGGGTTTGTGTTCGTT
>NW_006458218.1:0-223 GCF_000325575.1 Pteropus alecto | reverse complement strand
GAGGCCGTATTTAAAGGCGGAGGTTCTCGCCTTCGTGTGTCTCATGTTGGTCTCAGCTTTTGGTTGTCCCCAGAGTGTCCCTGTCACAGTGGCCGGTGTGCTGAGACACGCCTAATCCGGCTTCGTATGCGCGCACGGTGACGCGAGTCTCTCACACAGACTAAGCCTTCAATAGACATGTGTCGAGTCGCCCGAGACCCTTAAAAGCATTTAACCACATAGT
>NW_006458217.1:0-223 GCF_000325575.1 Pteropus alecto | reverse complement strand
TGTAACAGCCTTTCCTAAAGCAGCTGCTCCAACGCACACACTCCCATTCTGCCCCACGGGTCACCTGGCTGGCCATACTGTCCGTCCGTGAAGACTCGGCTCTTGGGTTGCATCATAAGCCTGAGCAGTGCCCCTCCCCATCTTCTCTCAGACTTTGCAGACATTTTCAGTAGAGCACTTTCACGGTATATTTAATGGGAGAAACCTACAATAAATTCTTTGA
>NW_006458216.1:0-223 GCF_000325575.1 Pteropus alecto | reverse complement strand
ATTAGGCTCTTCTTGGGACTTTATCTTTTCATAAACTCGGTATCATTTCTGAGTTTCATTCTTTGTACCCAGTGATATGTACAAGGCCAAATGAAACAAACAACTCACTCAGTGTATTTCCTCGAATCTCAAGGTCTATAACCAGATCGACTTCTTTTCTGCATCTTTCGCAATCTCTTCTGTTGTTTTCTACGATATGTTCAGAATTTTGAGTTATACGTGG
>NW_006458215.1:0-223 GCF_000325575.1 Pteropus alecto | reverse complement strand
CTTAATTGCTATTTGTTGAATGAGCCAATAGATGACTTAGTGAGAGAATAAATGAGAGAGAAAATGAGTGAACGGAGAAAACAGGCGTGACCCACTGAGTGTCCATAGACCACGGAGGAAGCAGTCATGACAGAGCATGCTCAAACCTAAACCGACCGGACTTAAGGGCAGATGTGCAGGCGCTCGCAGGAGACCGAGAGGGACTACACCTGGCGACCCTGAG
>NW_006458214.1:0-223 GCF_000325575.1 Pteropus alecto | reverse complement strand
CCAAGTTAAGGCTGATTATAAAAGGCAGACAGAAAGTGATAAGAAATACTCTTTGGAAAATGTATAATTCCAAGAGGTGAGACATCTAAAAAATATCTATATCTTTCATTCCAAGGTGGGTTCATAATCTTATCCTCACGTACTAGGTGAGGCCCTTGTAAAGATACTTGGGCCTATAGCTTACTTTACCCTATCAGTGATGAATTGAGACCTCTAGATTTGA
>NW_006458213.1:0-223 GCF_000325575.1 Pteropus alecto | reverse complement strand
AAGTGGTGGACATTCCATCTAACTAAAATAAAAAAACTGCCCATCCCTTTATGTTGCATTAAAGATTTTCGGGCCACCGGGCCCCTCTCGTGGGCCAGGCCCATCCCACAGCGCGGTCCCGGCCCAGAGGGTGGGAACGCTGAGGCCCCTTGCTGGAACGCCCCAATGGAGCCAGACTCGGAAGAACGGAAACACTCATTTGAAAGAGTCGGCTCTGCAAGGG
>NW_006458212.1:0-223 GCF_000325575.1 Pteropus alecto | reverse complement strand
GCCCGCTGTAGCCAAGGTGTGAGAGGGAACCAGAGTATTCTCCGAGGTCCTTCTGGCTCACAGGAGCTCGGGAAAGCCAACTAGTTCACGAGAAGCTGGGCAGCGGGATATCACGACGACGTTTTTTGGTCTATGCCCAGTGTTTTCTAACACTCGGGCCGATTAACATTCCTTCCACCCAGAAAGTGTTTTCTCGCCTGTCCCTTGAAGTAGTCCACGTCCT
>NW_006458211.1:0-223 GCF_000325575.1 Pteropus alecto | reverse complement strand
CTGGGGTCTCAGCTGTAGGAGTGTTCTGAGCCGCACACGGAGTGGCCACGTGGCCAGCAGCCCTTTGGTCCTTCTGTGGTACGAGGGGTGGAGGGGAGGGCGCTCCAGACCTGGGTTGGGGTGCACACGGGTGGGGTGAACGCGGGTGGGGGAGGCCTTAGGGGGCGGCAGACAGGGCCTGGCTGCCAGAGGCTCAGTGCTCCCTCCCATGGGGGCTGATGTG
>NW_006458210.1:0-223 GCF_000325575.1 Pteropus alecto | reverse complement strand
AGTTGGCTCTGAATTTAAGGCAGCCTTCTGTGGCACATCTACCAAAGCAACGATATAATAAACATTAAAATGACACTTGATGGAATAAACCTCGGTGACCAACGGATCCCTCTACCTCGTTAAACGCAATTGCCTGCCCATAGCCAGATTAAGAGACCAGGAAGAAAAGAGGACACTTTCCAGTTTTATCTCTCTGACAACCCAACAAATTAAAAACTAATTA
>NW_006458209.1:0-223 GCF_000325575.1 Pteropus alecto | reverse complement strand
CTTCATTGTATTCTACCATATTCATTTCTATGTGATTTTGGAGAATTACTAATTGTCCTTCCAAATTTTTATTTTTATTCTTCAGTTCATCACATTTTGCTTGTATTCCTTTCAAAGACAATAGCTGCTGTCGAAGAAACTGATTTTCTTCTTCCAGACGTAGACATTTGGAAGATAGTTTCCAGTTTTGCCTTAGAATCAGTAATCTGCATGAAAAGAGAAT
>NW_006458208.1:0-223 GCF_000325575.1 Pteropus alecto | reverse complement strand
TTATAGTTCTTTTATCAATCTAAGGTCCTCTAGCATAGATTGAGAAAAAGCAAATTTATACATATTCCTTCTTGATTTCCTAGGCTTGATTTTGAAGCTACTCCTAGAGCAAAGCTACCTCCCAGAGATTCTCCATCTTCCACTGTAGTGTTCTGAAGAGAATGCTACTTTCTTCCCACAAACTACAACAGAAGTATGATCAAGGGATTGGCCATAATTTCCT
>NW_006458207.1:0-223 GCF_000325575.1 Pteropus alecto | reverse complement strand
GGTAACAAAACAGAGAAGTCTGATACAAGCTAAGGAAGGTGAACGAATAGAGTCATTGTTATCTGAGAGCTAGCGACATTTTACGTTTTTCAGTTGTATCCATTTTGGTATCATTTGAGAGGAATTTCTATAATCAGCACAAATATTCAATTGAGGTATTTCACCAGGAAGTGTATGAATTGCTGTTGGCGCACAGAGGGCCTGCAACTGTGGAGAGGTATCA
>NW_006458206.1:0-223 GCF_000325575.1 Pteropus alecto | reverse complement strand
CAGGTGCCGACACTGGAATCGGGAGTGAAAGTAACATTTCCCAACGTTGTCTCACGGCATGAGCCGGGCGACCGTGCTGAGTGGGTACACGGTGCGGACTGGCTGCCCGTCGAACCCGTGCCCACGGAAAGCTGCGCATCTGTTGGAAACACTCAGGACTGCGATCTGGACCTGGGACTGCAGTTGGCTCTGTTCAGCTCATGGCAGTCCAGTGCCATGAGTG
>NW_006458205.1:0-223 GCF_000325575.1 Pteropus alecto | reverse complement strand
TGGATGTCATCCAGCAGCTGCAGCCACGCCTCTTGCCCGGCATCCAGAGCCTCTGTGTGCTGCGGGGCCTGCGCGCTGCAGACCGTGGTCCCGGCGGCCCTGTCCGCCGCTGCGGGCGCCCCGGAGCCCCGGCCGGGCGGCCCGCGAGGAGGCGCACGGGACTCTGCCTCCTGAGGGCTGCCTGCCACGACTCCGGCGACCCAGGAGGCAGAGGCAGCAGGAG
>NW_006458204.1:0-223 GCF_000325575.1 Pteropus alecto | reverse complement strand
AATTTCCAGAATAAACAAAACCAAAACCAAAAACATAGAGTCATCAGAGGGGACTCAAGGGACTCAAAGGTGGCTTGGGAACTTGATTGTGTCCTGCCTCTGGATTTGCCCCAGGGCTGAGAGCACGGTGGAGCCTTCTGCATAGGTTTAGAGGGCGGTGGCCTGTAGCAGCTTAGTGCTGCCCCCACTTCTTGATGGAAGACATCAATTTAAGTTCTGGGCT
>NW_006458203.1:0-223 GCF_000325575.1 Pteropus alecto | reverse complement strand
TAGAGTCAAGGCCTATTGCTCACAACTAAGAGTCTGTCTAACACATTTTGTTTGAATCCATCAATCTCTCCAAAGGGCAGAATTAGACTTCCCATCTTTTCCTGCTTCAAATGTTCCCCTACCTCTCTTTTTCAGATGCCCATTAAGATCCTATTACCTGTAGCAGATGCCTCTACCTCTCAGGTGACTTACAGACTAGGATAAATGACTTTCACCTTCTGCC
>NW_006458202.1:0-223 GCF_000325575.1 Pteropus alecto | reverse complement strand
GGCCAATCTAATTGACAAAACCGCTGCAAATCAAAAGAGGTTACTGAAGCGCCATAAGCCTTTGCCCTGTGGCGAAAATCTTTAAAATGATTGAGTATGCACTGAACCGGCGTAAGTTTACCCTGTGATTGCCCCATAGTTCCACAATGAAGCACACAAAGCAAAACAGACACAGACTAACAAACCAGGAACAGGACTGAGAAAACTGTCGTCACAGTCTCAG
>NW_006458201.1:0-223 GCF_000325575.1 Pteropus alecto | reverse complement strand
ATTTGTTCATTCACTTACACATTCAGCAAACACTTGTGGAGAGTCATTTTGTGCCAGACGGGGTTGCAATGATCAGACTGAGGACTCTGACCTCTAGGAACTCAAAATAGGGTGAGGGAGCCAGATGTGCCAACAGATGTCTGTCAATCAGTGTAAGTGCTGGGTAGAAGGACGCACAGTGGTATGATAGAACTAAGAAAGACAAGTTAGGGTCCGCGAGGCC
>NW_006458200.1:0-223 GCF_000325575.1 Pteropus alecto | reverse complement strand
CATAGAAATCTAAGATTAACTTCTAAAAGAAAAGATATAAAATACAATAATGTAATCACATTGATATGGGTTTATAATTACAGATAAATGGGCCAAGAGATGGAAGTGAAAAATACAAAATCACACTTTTGAAAAGCAGTGGAGGAAGTAGTATCTGCAGAACTTTCTACCTTTATAATAGGTTTCAATATGCTTAGGAAAAGAATAGAGGTGAACAGGAACT
>NW_006458199.1:0-223 GCF_000325575.1 Pteropus alecto | reverse complement strand
CCAAAAAGAAAAAAGAAATGATATTATTCCATCTACACACTCATGGTCTTTTCTCCAATATGGGCACAGAACTGCGAATAAGTGATTATTGTCCTGACATTGATCACCGGACATTGTGTACTTGGTCCCTGGATATATTCACTGTCATCAGCAGGACCAGAGCGTCTCATCCATTCAGGAGAAGCAGCTCCGAGGAAAGGGTAACCCACTCCACACACTAGGG
>NW_006458198.1:0-223 GCF_000325575.1 Pteropus alecto | reverse complement strand
AGGTGTACCATTTTTTATCTTTTATACTGTACTTTTACTGTATCTTCTCTATGTTTATTTACACAGATACTAGCCATTGTGTTATAATTGGCTACACTATTCAGTACAGTAACAAGCTGTACAGGTTCATAACCTAGGAGAATAGGCTATCCCACAGAGCCTAGGCGGGTGGCAGGCTATACCATGCAGGTTTGTGTAAGTGCACTCTATGAAATTTGCACAA
>NW_006458197.1:0-223 GCF_000325575.1 Pteropus alecto | reverse complement strand
CAGACAGGATCGGGCTAGTTCAGGGTGGCATGGCTGTAGATGGCCATCTTAACAATACTAAGTCTTCTGATGCTTGAGCATGGGACGTCTTTTCATTTCTTTAGATTCCTCTTTAACGTCTTTCAGTAATATTTTATCATTTTCAGCATGAAAGCTTCTGGGCATTATTTTTTCAAATATGTTTCTACTGTGTTCTCTTTCTTTTCTCCTTGTAAGAGTCCAA
>NW_006458196.1:0-223 GCF_000325575.1 Pteropus alecto | reverse complement strand
CCAGACTTCGCACATTCTTTGGGTCCAAGTAGCACAGCAGGAGCTTGTGGCTCAACCACATGGCCTTCCAGTATTTTTGACCTACCTTGTGCTCTATATCAGGAGAAATAGATATTTCAAGAGAATACAAGGACACATTTCTTAGATACCAGGGGATTATAATGTGCGGCTAGGCTTGGGAACTACTAGCCTAGAAGAAACCTAAGACTCAAACTAGTGGCTT
>NW_006458195.1:0-223 GCF_000325575.1 Pteropus alecto | reverse complement strand
TTGGGGGTGAGACCAGCAGCCTGGACAGGTAACAGAGAAGCGCATCCTAAAGAACCGATGAAGCGAACTTACTCACTCAGTTCACGGGGCCACCTCTCATCTTCCCCACGCACATGGTCGCGACGCCCCAGCGTCCCCCACGAGCGCTGGGTGGAAGCACATTCGCCGTGTTTCTCGGCCCACGGGAAGGGAGCTTCACTGTTCACGATCTCAATTTGCCCCA
>NW_006458194.1:0-223 GCF_000325575.1 Pteropus alecto | reverse complement strand
GTTCGGGAGCCAGCACGCGCCTGCCCGATGCGCGCACTGTGCTTCCGGAACTTTCCACGGAGAGACCTCTGCTCGCCAGCGCAGTTTGATGTGACAGGGCCGGAGCCTGGCAGAGCGGATTTGGGGGGACGGGCCTGGGAACGGAGGCAGCCTCCCACGCTGACCGCGTGGGACAGCGACAAACGGCCCCAAATGGGCCGTTTAAGGCCGGCGGGCTGTGCGG
>NW_006458193.1:0-223 GCF_000325575.1 Pteropus alecto | reverse complement strand
GTGTGTGTGTTTCCCACTGTATCTTCTATTAAAGCCCAGAAGTAATGACACCTTCATGGCAATAAGCATACCACATGCCCGGATCATGATTTCTTAATATTATTCTCAACTTAAAGGAACCATGCCTCCTTAGAGAAATGGCTGATTCCAGGGCTGGGTCTGAGAAAGTACGAGATGAGCCTGGAATATCTAGTTGTCCAAAAAGTAAGAAAGTGCTCAAAAA
>NW_006458192.1:0-223 GCF_000325575.1 Pteropus alecto | reverse complement strand
TGGTGTGTGCCCAGCCCCACTCCAGGCACTGGAAGGCAGTGGCTCGCCGAGCAGCGTGCCCCTGCCTACCCTTAGACTGCTCACAGGCCAGTGTTCAGTGACACAGACTTAAGAGTGTATTTGATCCCTCAAGCCCTTTGCCCACCCGCTGTGGGGCCTGGCCTGTACCTGGTGCATGCTTTGCCCGACATGTTTGTTGTAAGTTGGGCCTGAGGGTGGTTTG
>NW_006458191.1:0-223 GCF_000325575.1 Pteropus alecto | reverse complement strand
ACTTTCTAGCAATTTTATTTTTTATTTTTTTCTTTAATCTCATCTTTTTTCTGGAATGTAAGTTCCTTCGTCAACTCCAGCTTTATGGACAGATAATTTTATCTTAGTTTGTTTCCTTCTAGGTATAATAAATTTGCATGTGTGTACATTTATGTGATAATGCTGGATAGAAAAGTACTACTCACAAAAAGTATCTTTTCATAGCAATTTCAATAGAGTTTTC
>NW_006458190.1:0-223 GCF_000325575.1 Pteropus alecto | reverse complement strand
AATTCGTCAGGGTTCCCTGTGACAGGGAGAGAGGGCTGGAATGTCAACCTCCAGCGATTATTACAAAGCTTTCCTGGAAGAGAGGCGTACAGCTTTCACTCACATTTCACTGGCCAAAGCTAGTTTCATGGCTTTGCCTAACTGCTGAAAGCGAGGGGTGACGGTACTGGTGGGGAGGAAATATTTCGTTTAACTGGAAGTAGAAGTGAAATCTGACATGCGA
>NW_006458189.1:0-223 GCF_000325575.1 Pteropus alecto | reverse complement strand
AAAATAAAGAAAAACTATTTAAACCTTCATAAAGGGCAAGTTTTCTAAGAATTGCAAATTAATGCATTTGGTGTGAAATATGATTTGACTTGTTTAAACTTCTTTGTACTAATCAGATCAAACATCACAGTTCTAAAATTGTTTATTTAATAGACCAATATCAATTGTACTTTTTATCAAATTAATCTAAATAGCATTGCATATGTATTTTCTCTATATCTAA
>NW_006458188.1:0-223 GCF_000325575.1 Pteropus alecto | reverse complement strand
GAAACTGAGAAATGACTTCTGAGTTCAGTCAGAAAATTTTTAATGTTAACTAGTCTTGATGATGTGGTAGAGTTGTAAATGTGAATATATTGAACAATCTCACATTTGAGAAGTTTAGCGATTAAAAGAAGGAAGGAAAGACATTTAACAATCGAAGGAAGAAAACAAGATGTTTAGCAGTTAAAGGGAGGAAGGAAACAAGATGGAAGGTGGAAAGGTGATT
>NW_006458187.1:0-223 GCF_000325575.1 Pteropus alecto | reverse complement strand
GCCAGGGAGTGGTAGGGAGCAGCCTGATTATTTCCTCCTGCATTCCCCCACCTGGGGCTGGGCGCCACCATGCTCTATGACACGCCTCAGTGGTGTACCAACAGAGCCAAGCCCCTTCAGTGCCTTCCAGGGGCCTGGGACCTCTTTGAGGTCCCCAGCCAACGTGAGTTCTTGTCCTAAAGAAGGAATTCACAAAACTCCTATTTCAGGAGCCCAAAATCTG
>NW_006458186.1:0-223 GCF_000325575.1 Pteropus alecto | reverse complement strand
ATGAGTTAACAATGAAATCAAGGAAGAAATCAAAATACCTTTAGACACACGAAAATGGAAACACACGACCCAAAATTTGTTAGACATAGTAAAAGCAGTCCCGAGATGGATGTTCATTGCAACATAGACCTATCTCAAGAAATAAGAAAAATATCAAATAAACAATTTAACTTTATACCTAGAGAAACTAGAAAAGAAAAACAAACAAAGCTCAAAGTGAGTA
>NW_006458185.1:0-223 GCF_000325575.1 Pteropus alecto | reverse complement strand
TAGCTCCTTCCTGCCCTGACTACTGA
Source organism: Pteropus alecto (assembly GCF_000325575.1). Lineage (NCBI taxonomy): Eukaryota > Metazoa > Chordata > Mammalia > Chiroptera > Pteropodidae > Pteropus > Pteropus alecto. The sequence continues at coordinate 197 of NW_006458185.1, read as the reverse complement.
CACAACCCCTCCCAGTCAACGAACCATGTATCTCCCAACACAAAATCTTTTCATCGTCCCCTTTAGCATCCCTCCCAGACATTTCCATCTGGCTCACAGTCCACCCCAGCTCACCCAACACTTCTTCCCTCTTCGGGGTCCTCCTGATTGTCCTCTCTCACTAATTCCAGTGGGATCTACCCCTTGGGCTGGTGTAC
>NW_006458184.1:0-223 GCF_000325575.1 Pteropus alecto | reverse complement strand
ACATTTTTAATTCTCTTGCCTCCTCCCTACGTTAGATGGACCTATGGGAATGGGCATCAGTGTGCATATATTTGTTTTCTGTTAATAACCATCAGAGGGCATCTATTTCAGAGTTACTCAACAATCAGATGGATATACTAACTCCTTCATGGATGTCAGTTAGCCTCTGTCCTCCCCCAACCTTCCCAATGCTTGCCAAAGGGCCCATGAGCACAATAGCCGT
>NW_006458183.1:0-223 GCF_000325575.1 Pteropus alecto | reverse complement strand
TAGGCGTGTCTGTGAAATCGCCGAGGAGGTGAACTTCTGGCTATAGCGAAGGCCTAATTAAATGCAAGCTGAGAGACTAATAAGCACTCAGCACTGTCGCCCACTCAATGTGCCAGGCAGCGTCCTGAACGCTGCTCTTTGGGACTCGGGCTCTGAAGTGGGAATCACACATCTGCGACTTACAGACCCCGTGGTCTTGGAGAGCTTCATACCCTTTGCTCTT
>NW_006458182.1:0-223 GCF_000325575.1 Pteropus alecto | reverse complement strand
TCAACAATGACACCCTTCCAGTCTTGGTCTTGATGGAGCCACAAAGACAATAGATGGATGTTATAGCCCAAAGACGCTCCTATGCAGACATTTCAGAGAAGGCCATCGAGAACCCGCCTCCTGACTCTTAAATGCTTTAAAAGTGCTTCCCGAGGCCATGGCAAGAATGAGGGCTGTCCTTAATCCCTTCGGGCTGCTATGACAAGATACCACAGACTGGGTG
>NW_006458181.1:0-223 GCF_000325575.1 Pteropus alecto | reverse complement strand
AGGAAACACAGCCATTGCCAAGACACCACCCAAAGCGGGGGAGGTGGGAGAAACACCCTGGCGTCTCTTCTCTACTCCCCCTGCCCCCCGCCAGTCTCTCCCAGGGCCCCCCATTTACCTACACCCAGCTGGAAGCCGGGGAGCACAAGCGCCTCAGACACTAGTTTGCAGGGCTCACCCCACTGTGATACAGAGAAGAATGGGGACAAGGGTAGGGCAGGGA
>NW_006458180.1:0-223 GCF_000325575.1 Pteropus alecto | reverse complement strand
ATATATCCAACTGCATACGGAACATTTCTACTTGGGTGGAGGGACCTTAAATTTAACATGCCCAGAATTAATTTATCACTAGCCCACCTCTCCCAGTCTCCTTTTCTTCCTGCAAATATGTTACTTCAGTAAATGGCCTGATCCCCCACTCGGCTATTCCAGCCAGAAACCTGCATGTCATTCTCAACTTTTTTATCTTCATTCAACCAGTCATCCAGCTCTG
>NW_006458179.1:0-223 GCF_000325575.1 Pteropus alecto | reverse complement strand
GCTGATAGGAGCCAAATGGGTGCTGAAGGCATCTGGGCTCTGACCTACCGAGCTCGAGCAACTCCAGGTGTGGAGGCCGGGTGCATGTAATTAATAATGCACTGTTGATCCTGCCTGCTCTTTTTGTTCAGGCTGAAACGGGTTTAGGCTATGTGTCTGGAAACATACTGTACAAACACACTGGTCCTTGCAGGCAGGACCAGTAGAATCCTTGCCCACCCAT
>NW_006458178.1:0-223 GCF_000325575.1 Pteropus alecto | reverse complement strand
GCAAGGCTGACGGGGTGGCCCCCGCTGCTGAGGGTGCCCTGGGCCTTGGGGCCGTGGTGTGTCTCTGCTGGGTCTCCTTCCATCTGCTGCTTCTGTCGAAGCTGGTGGGGATGCGGGAGGCTGGGCGGGACATGGAGGAAGTATGGGTGCTGCTCAGTCCCCTGGGGCTTGCCCTGGTGGGGGCCAGCGGCTGCCTCAACCCTCTGCTCTACGTGTGCTGTGC
>NW_006458177.1:0-223 GCF_000325575.1 Pteropus alecto | reverse complement strand
AATTACTTTAAATATAAATGGATTCAATGCTCCAATCAAAATACAGGGTGACCGAATGGATAATAAAACAAGACCTTACACATGGTACCTAAAAGAAACTTACTTCAGATCAAAAGACACAAACAGACTAAAAGTAAAAAGATGGAGAAAGATATTTCATAAAAATGAAAACAAACAAAAAGGGTAGAAATACTTATACCAGGCAAAATAGACTTTAAAACAA
>NW_006458176.1:0-223 GCF_000325575.1 Pteropus alecto | reverse complement strand
CACGTTCATGGAGGATTTTTGTGGCCTGACTCCAACTAGAAGTTTTGCTGAATTCTGGCTGCACAGTGCAAGCTGCCAGCTCAACCGCTCCGTACAGCAGAATTCAGCCTGAGACGTGCGGTCTCAGCGAGGCTGATGTCGTCATCCACCTTTAATTGTTGGAGGCTACTGATACCCACCACAAAGAACCTAAAACCAGATGCTTTCGTGTCAGTCAAGACAA
>NW_006458175.1:0-223 GCF_000325575.1 Pteropus alecto | reverse complement strand
ATTTTATCAAAATTCAGAGCCTCCCTTACGCTTCTTTCTCCCACCTCTAATTCAGATCCATTCCTCCTTCTATAAATTCCCTCTCCCAACTTCTCTAGTCACACCTGAGGTCTGGGATACCTCCACCCCTTCCACAGGGCAAACACCATTCTCCTATCCACATAAAACTAAAAGACCCTTTGATATACCCCTGTAAATCCCAATACCCCTTATCCTTAGAAAA
>NW_006458174.1:0-223 GCF_000325575.1 Pteropus alecto | reverse complement strand
GATTATTTTTCCTTATGCGACTTTTTCTTTAATCTGTGTCTTTCAAGGAATCGATCTTTTGTAATTTATGAAATTTGTTGCATAGAGTTGTTTATATCATTCCCTCATTATATTTTTAATGCCCATGAAATAAAAACGAATGAACACTTTTAAATTACAATTGTGGTAATTTGTGTGTGTGGTTTTTTAAATTAATTTTATTTACCTTTATAAAGATGTGGCT
>NW_006458173.1:0-223 GCF_000325575.1 Pteropus alecto | reverse complement strand
CTTACCTCAGAGTCCTTAGCTCCAAAGCCGGAAACGGAATACGAAGATGCAGAGCAGGAGGCGCCAAGGTTCCAGCCCCGGGGGAGCAGGGGAGACCCTGATACTTCGCCGTGGTTTCCTCACTTTGCCTCGCGCACCCCGATCGCCCCCCTCATGCTCGCCAGGTGGCGGGGGCCGAGGGGCGTGGCCGGGTCGCGGGAGGAGGGCTCTGGCGCCAGGTAGG
>NW_006458172.1:0-223 GCF_000325575.1 Pteropus alecto | reverse complement strand
TCTCGGAACTGCCCTGAAAGGAAGTGTTATTGTTCTCTGTGTTTCGAGGGAACTGCAGCTCAGACGACTTGCACCCTCCTTAAAATCGCATGGCTACTGTGGGTCTTAGCCGAACCTGAACCTGAATTGTTTTTTCAAAGTTGCTTACATAGCACAAGGGGTTAAAATTATATTCAGTCTCTCAATCAACAAACATTTATAGAACACATAGTGTGAGTACATG
>NW_006458171.1:0-223 GCF_000325575.1 Pteropus alecto | reverse complement strand
GGGTGTCCCCGCCTGCTGGTGCCCCCACCCTGTCCGTCTGCATCTGGGGGGAAGCCAGGCAGTCCCTCAAAGTAGGTTTTTGAAGGCAAAGCAGGAGGAATTCTCATCGGGATTGATTTTCCGCAGCTCCTCTTCCGCTGTATGAGGGGCTTGTCCTGTTTGGGGGCGTGCAGCCCGCAGAACATGCTAGGCGCTGTTCCTATCACTAAGCAGGTCTGTGTGT
>NW_006458170.1:0-223 GCF_000325575.1 Pteropus alecto | reverse complement strand
AGGTTTGTTCAGGGTGGCATGGCTGTAGACTGAAACTCTGTAGTCATTTAAACTAAATAGTAATTTTTTTACTCTCCTCTCTCAACTCCCTGATAACCAACATTATACTCTGTCTCTACAAGTTTGACTACTCTAGATACATCTTATAAGTGGGATCATACAATGTTTGTCCTTTTATGTCTAGCTGATTTCACTTAGCATAATGTCTTCAAAGTTCATCTAT
>NW_006458169.1:0-223 GCF_000325575.1 Pteropus alecto | reverse complement strand
TAGCAGCTTATAACAAATCTGACACGTTTTATTTACCTGAACAGTTGTAGGCCAGCAGTATCTCTGTTCGAGGGAAGCAGTTTTGGTGTCATGTCCTCTTGGTCCATCATTACGAGCTGTGCTGAAACTCATTTTAATAATGTTTTTTAATCATCCTTTTTCCCTTTTGTCTCCTTTCAGCCTTTACATTTTTCTCTTGTTCTCAGTGCTATTCAGGTTTGTT
>NW_006458168.1:0-223 GCF_000325575.1 Pteropus alecto | reverse complement strand
CCATCTGCTTAATGGAGACTGCAAAAGCCTAAACAAGTGCCCATATTTTTCTGACTAGTTCCTTAATCCTGAGGCTGCTTGTTAGCCTGTGGATGAAAAACAGGCGACGTTTCTTTATGACGCTGGCTGTCGTCTTCTCAGCCCACTGAAATATTGCCTTAGATTGAGAAAAGTGGGCAGGTAGTAATGGCTTTAGGTCTTGGACCCATACTCGAATCCAGTT
>NW_006458167.1:0-223 GCF_000325575.1 Pteropus alecto | reverse complement strand
TTAATAAAAATTAATACAAATAGATAATACATTACAAAGATGATACATCATGAACAAGTAGGATTAATTCCAGAGATATAAAGATGTTTTAAAATATGCAAATTGATCGATGTGATACATTGATAAATTGTTAATAAAATAAAGGATAAAAATCATATGATCATAACAATAGATTTAGAAAAAGCATTCTAAGTGAAATAAGCCAGACTGAAAAAGTTGGAAA
>NW_006458166.1:0-223 GCF_000325575.1 Pteropus alecto | reverse complement strand
TGTGGCATCTGGGAGCCAGCACTGGCCCTGTGTGGTGTCATAACGCTTGGCGTGGCGAGGGGTCAGGTATCACGGAATAGTTTAATTCTAACGTTATGACTTCCGTAGCTCCCATTTCGTATCCTCGTCACGGGAAGAGGGTCATGGATGTGTCTCTCGGCCCTGGTCTGGGCCATCCTCCACATCCGTCTGAATCTGAGGGTTTCCGCCTGTTTTCTGAGTG
>NW_006458165.1:0-223 GCF_000325575.1 Pteropus alecto | reverse complement strand
TCCACTCACCTGTTCAGTAGACCTCCACCTGCACACATATGCATCTTCACCTGGGCTACGGAGCAGCAGCCTAGGGCCCCTCGCCCCTGGGTCTCCCCCGTCTCTCCCCCTTACACCCTCTGGGATGTGGGCCCCAGACTCAGAGAGGAAAGATCCGGCCCTGTGGCAGGAGGCAGAGATGCTGTAACAGAACATTAATCAGCCCGACCTTCTCTGTGTAAGG
>NW_006458164.1:0-223 GCF_000325575.1 Pteropus alecto | reverse complement strand
TGTGCATGGCAGGACCCCCAAAGGGCCCGGCCCCCCCAGACCGGGGGAGAAGGCGCCACTCTAGGATGGTCCCCGAAGGCTTCTGACTTCCGCACCGTGATCGTCGGAGGCCCCCGATGGCATGCCCTTCCTCCACGAGCACCCACCAGGGCCTTCTCTCCCGGGGAACTTGCTTGAGGAGCTTTGCCTTTGCCCAGCACAGCGGTCACCTCAGCCCACGGTG
>NW_006458163.1:0-223 GCF_000325575.1 Pteropus alecto | reverse complement strand
AATGGGGGTGAACATATAACTTGTCATCCAAACCGAGACACTTTGAGAGTGAGAGTCACCATCAGTAATTGCTCTGGGACGGCAGGCATGAACCCAGCACTGTCCAGCGTAAACCAGAGCGCATGTGCTTCTCCCTGTAACGTGTTGAATTCAAGACTAAACCAAACGTTTTAAAATGCTTTATGTCACCAAAAGAAAGAAAGAATCATGCCAGAGGCAGAGT
>NW_006458162.1:0-223 GCF_000325575.1 Pteropus alecto | reverse complement strand
AGAATTCCTCTTGGCCTCCCTCTGGTTTCTCCAAGCACTTTGGGGACCTCACAGATAAAGTTCACGGGGTAAAATGACTTCAGAAACTTATCTGGAGTAAGGCGCAATAAAGAGACCGATTCATGGGAGCTGGGCCAGGTCAACAGGACAAGCCCGCCCCGTGCACTCCCTAACCATCCCCATAGAGTAAAGCAAAACCTCTAGACACACAGAGCAGAAGTCT
>NW_006458161.1:0-223 GCF_000325575.1 Pteropus alecto | reverse complement strand
AGGGTTAGGATTAGTGTTAGGATTAGTTTAGGGTTGGGTTTAGATTAGGGTTAGCGTTAGGATTAGGGTTAGGGTAAGAATTAAGTTAATGGTAGGGTTGCTATTAGGTTTGAGTATGGTTTATTTTTGGTGTAGGTTTATGGTTATGGTTAGGTTTTGGCTTGGGTTTAGGTTACATTTACGATTAGGGTTAGGGTTAGGATTCGGTTAGGGTTAGGGTTAG
>NW_006458160.1:0-223 GCF_000325575.1 Pteropus alecto | reverse complement strand
TATATCTTTCTAGGTTTGATTCCCGTGTGTGTTTGTGTGTGTGTCTGTCTGTACTTACCTATGTATATGTTTATGGCAGATGGGATCATCGTATTCACAAATCTGTGTTTTATGTGGTAAAACACTTACATGCATACAGTTTTGTTTTCTAATTTTTCTCCATAAACGATACCTTGTCAGACCTCCCAGTGGGTCTTTTAATTCTTTGAAACAGTCTCTATAA
>NW_006458159.1:0-223 GCF_000325575.1 Pteropus alecto | reverse complement strand
CCAGCATCCTTGAAGAGCTCAGTGATTGCTCTCCTCTGTAGTCTAGAACTTACAGCGGGACCAGAGCCACTCGGTTGGAAAATCTAAGTGAAACTGGATCCCAAAGTGGCGGTATTTGGATGCTCTGCTAGCTAGGGCAGCGCCAAATTGCAAAGGCAAGGTGGGTGTGGTTACCCTAAAGGACAACAGAGTCAAAGCAGCCATCAGAAGAGTGTGACTCCCA
>NW_006458158.1:0-223 GCF_000325575.1 Pteropus alecto | reverse complement strand
TTCTCTCTGTAGGTCTAGATTTACAACTTTACATTGGCTGTTATGATAAAATGTCCCTCATTGACACATGTGACTTACTTCCCAAATGTTTTCTTTCTCAGAAGAGGCTATAGTAAGTACTTCAGTATGTCCTTAATCACAGTACAGCCAAATCACTACCGAGACATATGCAAATTCATCAGAAGTTTAAAGAGATGACAAGTGAAGAAATGCAGAGGGAAGT
>NW_006458157.1:0-223 GCF_000325575.1 Pteropus alecto | reverse complement strand
GCCGAGGTGTCCAGGAGGACACCACAGCTAAGGAGCCAGGTGGCCAAGAGCAGCCCAGGCCGGCCCGTGGGAAGGGAGTCTGCTCTGTCACTGCACAGGATGGCGCCCCCCGCAACGGGCGAGGGGCTGAGCCCTGCACACAGCGAGGACAGGCCTTGCATGTGGCCGTGACCCCTACGTCCCTGATGTCCTATTTCGCGTGTCCTGAACTGCACGGGTGGCA
>NW_006458156.1:0-223 GCF_000325575.1 Pteropus alecto | reverse complement strand
AAAGTTATTTTGTTTACATAGCAGCAATGGTTGATGATTTTGGTAAAAGATATAAGTAAATAAAAAAGAAATATGGGTCAAGAACAACAATAAAAGATTAGATCATGGATATTCAATTTACTAAGCTTTGAAAAAGGTACATTGACTGGATTCACTCATAGCATGTAGGCAGTCTTGAATTGTCATATATACCACTACACTCACACTCACAAACACACACACA
>NW_006458155.1:0-223 GCF_000325575.1 Pteropus alecto | reverse complement strand
TTGCCTTTATCTGTGCTCTTTATTTCTTTATGAGCATTCAGATTAATATCTGAGACTTTTTCCTTTCATTCTAAAGAACTTCCTTCAGTGTGTCTTGTGAGGTGGAACTTGCGGCAATGGATTTTCTCACTCTCAGTTTATATGGAAATGACTTTATTTTACCCGAGTGGAACATTGTTCTAAGCAGCTTCTAGTTTAGGCAAAGGATTAATGGGGGAAAAAA
>NW_006458154.1:0-223 GCF_000325575.1 Pteropus alecto | reverse complement strand
CATAGCAACACAGGGGCAAAATACATGAGGCAAGAGCTGACAGAACACAAGGAGAGACAGATGAATGTGCTACTATAGCTGTAGATTTCAACGCCCCTTATGAGGAATTATAGATTTCAGCAGGCAGATAATCACCAAGGACAGAGTTGAACTCAACAGAGCCACGAAACAACAGGATTTAACTGTACTCTATTAAATACTTCATGCAACAAGAGGATGCACA
>NW_006458153.1:0-223 GCF_000325575.1 Pteropus alecto | reverse complement strand
TCCAACCTCTGTTCCTATCTGCAATTTCTCTGGCCAGAGCCCCACCGGGACGCTGAGCCCAGCACTGTTCCTAGAAGGGCTGTGGGTAGGAGGAGGGAAGCCAGGAAGGATCGTGGAAACTAAAGGAAAAGAAAGCAGTTTCTCCTAATATCTTCGGGGAAAACTTGTGACTCATTCTCTGTAGACAAAAGATTTATCAATGATACGGTTAGTTTCTGTGACA
>NW_006458152.1:0-223 GCF_000325575.1 Pteropus alecto | reverse complement strand
ACCCAGTGAATCAGACATCTGTCAGGGTGAGAAAATGGCAGAAGAGCCAGCCAACTCCTACACTGGGATGACTGATAGATACTTAAAACAAAACTTTTTTCCTAGGTTGTTGTAAGCACTGTTTGAGACTATATCGAAGAAAGTATAGGGTGGGCCACGCACATAGAAAGTGCTACTAAATACAGTCGATTCTTGTTGTTCGTGGTAGTTATGTCCTATAAAG
>NW_006458151.1:0-223 GCF_000325575.1 Pteropus alecto | reverse complement strand
ATCCGTATGAATTCAGTGAATTCGTATCTCATTTGAGTCTAAGTAGAGAGCCCGTCTCCGTCTGGCCTGCTGCCTCGGGCCCGTTCAGTCTGCCGTTTCTCCAGACTAGGGCCGGACCACCTCTGGCCCGAACTGCCGCCCAGGGCTCCCCGTGGGCTTCCTGCCGAGCCCCCTCCTGGCCCCCCGCTCCAAATCCCCTCTGACTGACACACCGGCACAATCA
>NW_006458150.1:0-223 GCF_000325575.1 Pteropus alecto | reverse complement strand
CGCTGCGGGAAGGTCGGGATGGAGGCGCAGAGAGCAGGTTATTCAGAGCATCCAGGTCCGCACCCCGAGGAGATGAGTGAGAGAATTCCTGGGTGCCGTAGGATTCTGCCGTTTGTGGATCCCCACCTTTGCAGTACTAGTCAAACCCCTCTGTGAAGCCACAAAGCGGGGAAAGAACCCATGGAATGGGGGCTGAAACAGGACCGCGTTTCTCAGACCCTTA
>NW_006458149.1:0-223 GCF_000325575.1 Pteropus alecto | reverse complement strand
CTTCTCGTCACATCTCCTCAACCCACACTGTGAGGTGGACCCCGGGGTTGTGGCTTCTTTGGGGTTGAAGCTTTCAGGAACTTCCGTATCGTGCAGGATCTTCATGGCCGTTCTGAAGGCAAGCGGCACAACTGCAGCTGGACTCCGCAGGGCACCATGAATCTGACCATGGTGCCCAGCTCGGGTCCGTGTGGGCAAAAGGGGACACTTGGGAGATCAGTGC
>NW_006458148.1:0-223 GCF_000325575.1 Pteropus alecto | reverse complement strand
TGGCCAACAACGCCCTTTGTTCTGTCCAGGATTCTGACCTAGGACACTCTGTCTGCTCATCTCCTCTCTTCTGACGGCCACCTCTTTGGTGACTTTCTTCCCAGTGGCTGGGGCAGGTCAGCTTTGGGGTGACTCAAATCTGAAGGAGGGTCATCTGTTCTGCATCGGGGAGCCAGGCCTCTGACTCCGGCTAGAGGAACATGCAGAGGGTCCTGTTTGGACA
>NW_006458147.1:0-223 GCF_000325575.1 Pteropus alecto | reverse complement strand
AACTTGTCAGGCAAGTATTGACATAGTTGAATCAGCGTAATAGCAGCAAAGGAGTGAAGAGTCGTAGATCCTGTCTACACACTGAGAGCAAAACCAGGACCCTCTGGAGGAATGATGTACAAGATTTGGCACTGAGTTTTGGGAAGGATGAAGTCACTATCAAGTAGGATAGGGAAGCCTATCACTGCAGGTTTGGGGGAAGATCAGGCATTTAGAAAAAGTG
>NW_006458146.1:0-223 GCF_000325575.1 Pteropus alecto | reverse complement strand
GAATAGAAAAAGTTGAGATAAATAATAATATGAGTCTCCTTAAGTCCTTGCAGGCCTTACAACGAGTCTGGCAACAAATAGGGGGCTTGATTAAGGCTACCAGACCGGACCTGAAGGTACCAGAACCTCACCCACATAATCCTGGAGATTGGGTGTGGGTGAAGAAAATTCAACCTGCAAACCTAGAACCCCGGTGAGATGGTCCGTTTCCATTAATTCTAAC
>NW_006458145.1:0-223 GCF_000325575.1 Pteropus alecto | reverse complement strand
GGGTTCAGTCTTATGGGATTGAGCCCTTAACCTGGGGGGAGGGGGGTCTGACACTCTCCAGGCAGACAGTGTCAGAACTGAATTAGGGGACACCCAGCTGGCATCACAGAGACTTGCTTGATGTGTGGAACAAGCCACTGGCATTTGGTGACCAGAAGTGACAGACGTGGCGTGAACGAGAAGCAACTCAGGGAGGTTTCAGGGTCGTTTCTGAGCCTAAAAT
>NW_006458144.1:0-223 GCF_000325575.1 Pteropus alecto | reverse complement strand
TTGTTCACATTCACCCAGCTGCTCCGAGTGGCAGATGGGACTGAGCGCTGTGACCCCAGCACTTTCACTGTGTGGAAACTGAGGCTGGTGAGGGGGCTCGGCGCTCTCTGTAGACTGCAGGGCAGTCCACATTGGGGTGCTGATCAAACCCCATAGTGGATGAGGTGATCGAGAGAGGAAAGAGCTGAGACCAGGGACAGACGTGAAAGGCGGAGGGTGAGCA
>NW_006458143.1:0-223 GCF_000325575.1 Pteropus alecto | reverse complement strand
TCAGCTTTTCTCAAGAGTGTTGTGGAAGTAGAAGACACCTGCTGCTCACTCATTCATTCATTCATTCATTCACTCACATCAGCTTTTTACAGAGAATCTACTATGTGCTGGGCTATGCTCTAGCCATGGTGGATATAATGGTGGAAAAGACAAAAGTCCCTGCTCTCATGGAGCATATAGTCTAGTTGGGGGGAAACCAAAATAATATTGTAATAAATATGTA
>NW_006458142.1:0-223 GCF_000325575.1 Pteropus alecto | reverse complement strand
ACCAACCTGTCTTTACATTTTAGTTACCGATAAGGTGACTTAGAGATAAAACGGTGAGGTTTTGAGATCTTTATCTCATTGTATGAGGTTCCAGCCTTTAGGTGGAGCAAGAGATTTCGAATCCCTTTTCCTCCTCGTTCCACTCCGATCCCCTCTGGCTTTGCCCCTCATCAGTGGGGGAGTTTTCCCCCAGATCAAAAGAATTGTTGATGGTGGTGTTAGG
>NW_006458141.1:0-223 GCF_000325575.1 Pteropus alecto | reverse complement strand
AGAGAAGATTTGCATTTGTTACCAGAAGGGAACTCGGTTAAGGGTGTTACCAATCCCAGGTCACCTTCGTCCAATCAGGAAACGAAATAAGAAACTTCAGTCTCTGTAAAGGTTCATATATTTCCAGTTCGCTTTTACTTCTTGGGTGTGGCCCTTTGGAATCCCATCTAATTTCCTGGGGTATTTATCAGGCAGGTCTTAAACTCCAATTTCTGACTTCCCA
>NW_006458140.1:0-223 GCF_000325575.1 Pteropus alecto | reverse complement strand
TGTGCCGAGGTTGGGGCCTGCCTCAGGGCTTTTTCGCATGCTGCCACAGCTCAGCGGAGCACGCTCCCAGACATCACAGGGTCAAAAAAAAAAAGTGGCTCAAAGAGACTTCCACACAGGCCTCCCCTGCCCAGCCCACTGACATTAGCCCCTATCTCTTGCACCGGCTATATTTTTCTTCTTAATGTATATCACTACTGGATCAAGCACCTCTTATCAGTGT
>NW_006458139.1:0-223 GCF_000325575.1 Pteropus alecto | reverse complement strand
TGAATACCATGTGTGAAATAAAGGCCACCTCCCAGTTATTCTTGTCATTAGACGTTATTTTACACACTATAGAGACCTTTTTTGTCTGTTCTTGATTACGTACCTTTCAGTCATTTTGTTTTAGTTAAAAAAATCACACTAAAAAGCTTAAATACGGAAACGTAAATAAGTGGTGAGTCCCCTTTCACGTCATTCTGATCCTGTTCACGCACGTGCAAACACA
>NW_006458138.1:0-223 GCF_000325575.1 Pteropus alecto | reverse complement strand
GGGGGGGTGTGTCTGAGGGGGTCTGGTGGGGGGAGGTTTCTCCCAGATGGGTCATCCACCCTTGGAGCGGGAATGCTTAGGGAGCCCTAATGGGAGAGAGGCAGGGAGAAGAGAGGGGCTCCAAGGGAGGAAAGAGGGATCTGGTCCCAGTGCTGCCTTCTCTGAGCCAAGTGAGAGCCTAAGTCCTTTGGGAGACTGGAGCTGCCACCTGGGTTGGGGGGGG
>NW_006458137.1:0-223 GCF_000325575.1 Pteropus alecto | reverse complement strand
AAAGACAACTGATTATACATTTTAATCACATCTCTGCAGTACCTGCACAGTAGCACTTAGATTAGTTCTCGATTGGATAACTGAGGATTTGGGCTAGGCAAGTTGACTTATAAAACTGACTGTACAGATAAATGCACTGAGAAGTCTTGCACTGAAGCCACCTTAGTTTTTTTGAGCCTATTGTTTTCCAGAGTTACGTGAACAGGAACCACAGCCCCCTCCC
>NW_006458136.1:0-223 GCF_000325575.1 Pteropus alecto | reverse complement strand
ATCATCTTCTGAGAAAGGCATAATGATCATTTTAGGATAATGCTATCCGTGGTGGGACCGGGGCTGCCTCGTCTAAATTATTCCTTGTAAGAGAAAGACTGCTGACCCCCGGGACAGAGGAAGGGTGGCAGCTGATGGATTTAGGGAACCAAAAAGAAACTGCTGTGGAGAGAATTTTTGATAAGCTGGGTTTACGCTGATTCGGAAAAGTTCTTTCAGAAGA
>NW_006458135.1:0-223 GCF_000325575.1 Pteropus alecto | reverse complement strand
TTTTTTTTCTGTTTGTAAATATTAGTTTTTTCTTGGTATTTCATCTCTTTATTTTCCACCTTCTATTCTCTTTTCTGTCTAAATATTAATTTTAAAACCATTTCTGTCTGTATTAGGTCGCATGTTTGCAGAAGTTAATTTAGTTTACTAACTTGTTCTCTTGAATTCTCCTTTTCTGTCCCTTTAGTAAAATTGACTTTCCTTTGAGATATCTCTTTGGCTG
>NW_006458134.1:0-223 GCF_000325575.1 Pteropus alecto | reverse complement strand
GAGGGGAGAAAGGGTATCGTCAACCAATCCAAGGGACCCGACCACGGACTGCGAAGCCCTGGGGGCCGCAGCGGGGGAGCCTGGACCCCAGGCCTGACGGGCCGAGGAGGGAGCAGTGCAGAACCCCAGCGGGAGGGCTGGGCTGTACCCGAGGGCTGGGATGGCCGAGGAGAAGCTGCAGCCTTGGTGGAGAAGCACGGCCGGCCCGGCAGCGAGCCAGGGA
>NW_006458133.1:0-223 GCF_000325575.1 Pteropus alecto | reverse complement strand
GTTTATCCTCAAGAAACAAACACTTTAAAATTTGAAGATTTTGTTAATAAAACTTTCATAAAACAAACCTAGGTAAAGCAGAGAATAAAGATAAAAGCAGAGTTAATGAGTTGAAAAGAAGAAAAAACTAGAACTAAAAAATAAATTTTGCAACTAATTCTTTGGAAAAAACAGATAAAATTAGACAGAAGTCTAATGAAAAAGATAAAAAGAGGAAGAACAG
>NW_006458132.1:0-223 GCF_000325575.1 Pteropus alecto | reverse complement strand
TCCTGTGGAGTGTGTCCGGGGTCTACCCACATCTCCCCACCTCTCCGCCACCAACCCTGCCACCGACATCCCTCCGGCTTCGGGGGCCAAAATGTCCGTTTCGGTCCCCTTGGATGTAGCGGCCAGCACGACCTTTGAAGGAGACGGGATCAGATCACTGCCCTGCTCTGAGCTGTCCTCTCCCCATTACCCTGGGAGAAGACCCCGACCCCCTAGATGTGCA
>NW_006458131.1:0-223 GCF_000325575.1 Pteropus alecto | reverse complement strand
TAGGAGGTGACACTTGAGCTAAGATCTGCACAATAAGAAAAGCAGCTAGTCTAATGAGACTTGAGCAGAGCGTCCCAGAGGGAGGGGCCAGCGCCGTGGGCATGGCTGGCAGCGACCGAGAGCCCACCGACTGGAAGGTGTGTGCACTTCCGCTGGGTTTCCATCACATCCTGACTTATTTCAATTAGATCCCTTAGCAATCAGGTCAAATCAACAGCTCCTC
>NW_006458130.1:0-223 GCF_000325575.1 Pteropus alecto | reverse complement strand
CGTGAGTCCCAGCTGAGGGCAGGAGAAGCCAGGTGACCCAGCGTGGGCAGTCGGGCAGAGCGAACTCTCCCTCCCTCCCCCTTTTTGCCTTTCAGGCCCTCGACGGATGGGATGAGGCCCGCCCGCGTTGGGGAGGCCCATATGCTTTACTCAGTCTGCCGACTCGAGGATGCACACCCCATGGCCCGGTCATACTGACACAGAAGTAACCAGAGGGGGCTTC
>NW_006458129.1:0-223 GCF_000325575.1 Pteropus alecto | reverse complement strand
GAGGCTGTAAAATTATTTCAGTTTTATAAACACCATGATCACCAAAGATCTTTCTCTCTCTCTTCAGGTCAAATTCTGATTACTACTTTAGTTCTGCTGTCCAATATGGTGACTACATGAACCTTGCTTCTGGCAATTAAGTTCCATCTTTCAGTCCCTGGCCCCCAGGAATCTCATCATCCCCTTTGAATTCAGGGAGTCTAGTTTGATGACAGCATTCCCA
>NW_006458128.1:0-223 GCF_000325575.1 Pteropus alecto | reverse complement strand
ATTGATATGATCATATGATTCTTATTTTTAATTTGATTCTGTGGTGTATCACATGAACTGATTTATATATGTTGAACCATCACTATGACCCTTGGATGAAGCCCACTTGACTGTGGTGTATAACCTTTAAATATGTTGCTGTATTTGTTCACTTGTATCTTATTTAGGATTTTTCATCTGTGTTCATAAGAGATATTGGTCTGTAGTTTGTGTGTGTGTGTGT
>NW_006458127.1:0-223 GCF_000325575.1 Pteropus alecto | reverse complement strand
TTTTATTTATTTTAAGGAATAGAGGCATTAGTAAGTAATGCAACTTGCTCATGATTGCACAGCTTAGTACAATGGTCCACAGGAATTTGATTTCTGGTCTTTGAGTCCATACAGTCTTCCCAAGGAAAAAACCAGGGTTCCCCAAGACTTTGAAAAGGAGACTGAGCAGCCGCAAGGCGAAAAGGGTCCAAACCTCACTTTTCGCCCATTATGGATTCTCTTC
>NW_006458126.1:0-223 GCF_000325575.1 Pteropus alecto | reverse complement strand
CTTGACCAGGTGACTTTGTCCAGATCCCAGGCACCTGTGATCCTAGGTCAGCTTCCTGCTTCTAGCTGGCAGACATTTCCTCATCCCTGCCCATGCCAGCAATTGCTATCACTGCCATAGTTACTCCTTACACGGACTGTGGGCTGTTCTTAACAAGATCCTCTCCCAAAGTTCTCTGTAGTATATTGTTTTTGTTCCTGTGGCCTGTCATGTGCTGAGTTGT
>NW_006458125.1:0-223 GCF_000325575.1 Pteropus alecto | reverse complement strand
CCCCCTAAGCTTGCTGGGGGGCATGAGGAAGCCGCAGTGGAGCTGTGTCTTAGAGAACGGGAAGGCAGCTGCTCGGGAAACCCTCGGTGTGCGTGCGAGGCGGTACATGGTTAGGTGGACAGCCATGGGGTCCCTAACGAAGCCACGCGCTCGAGAGCTTAGCTTTCGGCCTTTGTCTCCTGCGGGTTCTACAGGAGGCAGAACCACCTCCTGCCTGTGACAA
>NW_006458124.1:0-223 GCF_000325575.1 Pteropus alecto | reverse complement strand
CTGCGGATTCGGAACTTCAGAGGGTAAGAAACTAAAATTAATTCGTGGTTTGGTTTCACATTCCGGAAAATGTTCACCATGCCTAAATTTCTAAAATGAGGTCTAGATCACCGCTCAAAAAAAGCAAGTAAGAGCAACTTTACATGACAGGTCCCTTTTCTTTTCACTCAGAAACATTGAAAAGAGACGGACCCAATATGTCCCCGTCTACATCTTCACCCGT
>NW_006458123.1:0-223 GCF_000325575.1 Pteropus alecto | reverse complement strand
GCCACGCCCCTCCATCACTGCTCACAGCGGCCTGATGAACACTTCTGTCGCCCAGCAGTTTGGTGAAGGCCGTGATCCTTCTACGGGCAACTGTTTCCACTCTCTTCTTCCAGTTATTCCTATCCTTCTCCGTTACCATGACAGGTCCAGAGAATGCACGTAACCAGATGTGTTGGAGCAAATGTGAGAAAAGGAAGGGGATGCACGCTCAAGCTTTGTTTTT
>NW_006458122.1:0-223 GCF_000325575.1 Pteropus alecto | reverse complement strand
GATTTGTGACCCTCTCTGTGTACCGTCAGATTTGGACCAGAGCCTGGGACAGACACGCGTCCTTGGAGTTCTCATTGAAGTCCCATCCTTATAAGCCTGTCCCTGGCTCTGTGCTCTGCATCTCCTTCTGGGGTTTCTCAGCACTAGCGCCGTTGACATTTGGGGATGGAGAATTCCTTCTTGTGGGGGGGGGGGCTGTCCTGTGCATTGTGGGATGTTTAGC
>NW_006458121.1:0-223 GCF_000325575.1 Pteropus alecto | reverse complement strand
TATAAATTTGTTTAGCCAGTATGGAAAACAGTATGTAGGTTCCTCAAAAAATTACAAACAGGACTACGATGTGATCCAGCTATCCCACTGTTGTGTGTATATTGAAGAACATAAAATCAGAAGACATGTCTGCACCTTCAGGTGCATTGCATAAATATTCAATAGCCAAGACATGGGGACTACATAAGTGTCCATTGATGGATGAATGCATAAGAGACTGGTA
>NW_006458120.1:0-223 GCF_000325575.1 Pteropus alecto | reverse complement strand
CACCACAGTTACATCCCCAGACCAGAGTGGGTGAACAGGGTCCCTGCCCTCTCAGAATTCTGCACTCGGCACCCGATAACTGGTAGAAAAGGCTTTTTTCCACAGCTTCTCTCCCTCCCACGGCCACAAGTATCAGAAGGTGTTAGGGGCCGACTGTATGTGTCGCTCGGGATGCACAGGTTGGAGCAGTGGGCCCCAGTGTGATGGCGCTTGGAGGTGGGGC
>NW_006458119.1:0-223 GCF_000325575.1 Pteropus alecto | reverse complement strand
TGGTGTTAGACTACATGGGATTGAATTTCAGCTCCATCATTTGCTAATTATATCACTCTGAAAAATTTACTTACATCTCAAGATATCAGTTCCTCACCTCTAAAATAAGAAAAATAATGGTATCTCCTTAAAAGGATTTTTGTGAAGATTGTTATCCATTTGCTTAGGATTCAAGATTTGTCACTTTGTAGCAGTGTTATTTAATTTTCATCTCAGATTAATA
>NW_006458118.1:0-223 GCF_000325575.1 Pteropus alecto | reverse complement strand
CGGGGGCCTCAGGATCATGGGGGTGTATACCCGGTGGTCAACAAGATGGGTCAACATTCTTCCCGGGCGAAGCGGGTAATTAAAAGCTGTTGACCATCGTCCCAGGTGGGGTGGTGGGTCTGAAAGACACTTTCTAAGAGTCCCATTAATGCGTGGGGTTTCTCAGAGAAAGGGGGATTCCGTGCCTTTCGAGAAAGGCGCATAAACCATAAAGGGCCTGTCC
>NW_006458117.1:0-223 GCF_000325575.1 Pteropus alecto | reverse complement strand
GGCCTTGCATTCGATCTTCCGTGCGAGGGGAAGCCGGTGGTTAGGGTTACGCGCTGGCGTGTGTGAGCCTTTCTCATCAGCCACAGAAGCGTGAACAGGAGCCCGCCCCAGCAAGGTACAGCTGCCGGGGCCTCTGCCTGCGCTGAGCGGCTGAGCTACGCGTCCTGCCCGCCAGCCCCGTAACTGCCCAGGGCCCTGCGAAGAAACGGCGCCCTGTGTGGGT
>NW_006458116.1:0-223 GCF_000325575.1 Pteropus alecto | reverse complement strand
GGCCTTGCATTCGATCTTCCGTGCGAGGGGAAGCCAGTGGTTAGGGTTACGCGCTGGCGTGTGTGAGGCTTTCTCATCAGCCACAGAGGCGTGAACAGGAGCCCGCCCCAGCAAGGTACACCTGCCGGGACCTCCGCCTGCGCTGAGCGGCTGAGCTACGCATCCCGCCCGCCAGCCCCGTAACTGCTCAGGGCCCTGCGAAGAAACGGCGCCCTGTGTGGGT
>NW_006458115.1:0-223 GCF_000325575.1 Pteropus alecto | reverse complement strand
ACTGTGCGGCTGGGAGGTGACGCCCAGGAGCCACCGGCACCTGCGGTGGGCACGAAGAACCCCCAGCACAGACGGCGCATGCGGTCCGACAATCAGTGACACCTGTTTTCGACGCCACATACTTGGTTCTAAGTTCACGCAGATGGTTAGCGACGCCTGTGCTTCCTGGCTGGCTCGCGAGGTTCCAGAACGGGGCACAGTCGCCTCTGGGGGAGCGAGGCAG
>NW_006458114.1:0-223 GCF_000325575.1 Pteropus alecto | reverse complement strand
GGGCCATGAGTGTGGGGTCATGGTGTGTCCTCATTCTGGTCCCCTGTGCAGGTTGGGGAGACCACAAAGCCCTCAGACAGACAGACAGACATGGGGAGCATGGCGACTCAGTGGCTGACCCTCCCTGTCATAGGGTTGTCACACCAGCAGCACCACAGGAAAAGGAAACACCCCCAGGAGTCTGAGTTTAGTTTGCAAGATGGAGCAGCACAGAGACCCAGAG
>NW_006458113.1:0-223 GCF_000325575.1 Pteropus alecto | reverse complement strand
TCTGGCACTGGAACCCTGGGCTAGGGAACCCCCCGGATATCTCTCCCAATGCTCCACAACCATACGTGGGTGTGGGACCAGCTTGCTTTATGTCTCTACCCCTCCTACCATTCTCAATGTGGTCTCTTCTTTGTATCTGCAGTTATAAGAGTTCTGTTCATCTAGTCTTCAGATCATTCTCCATGTCGACTGTTCTATAATTTAGTTGCAATTTTAATGTGGT
>NW_006458112.1:0-223 GCF_000325575.1 Pteropus alecto | reverse complement strand
TATTTAAGAAATAAGTTGGCCTGTCATGACAAAAATAAAATAATCAACAAAGTAGAAATAGGAGGAAACTACCTCAATATAAGGGACTCGAAATAAATAGGAGGCCACATGCCTTCTTTATATAAAGTCCTCCTCAAACATCATGTTCACCTAGTCTCTGAATGCGTTTCCTCTACGATCAAGAACAAGTCAAAGATGCCCACACTAGTCACTTTCATTCATC
>NW_006458111.1:0-223 GCF_000325575.1 Pteropus alecto | reverse complement strand
GAGACGAAATGGCAAGCCATTGCTGGGGCCTCATCTCAGCTGACATTCACCAGTTGCACCCTCAGGCAAGTGGCAGGAATTGAAGGAGCCAACGGCTGTCTTCCGAGTGCTGCAGAATCCCAACTCACGGCGCATTATTGGGTGTGTCACTCTGTGTTTCCTCCAGGCTGGATGAGCTGTCAGGGGCACGTCTGCCCTCAGGCTGGGCTGCTCTCGTTCACGT
>NW_006458110.1:0-223 GCF_000325575.1 Pteropus alecto | reverse complement strand
TGCCTTGACAGTTGTATGAGGTAAACATGATCATCGTTTTCCACGTAAAGCACATGAACTTCAAAGAGAAGTTAAGTGACTTTCTCAAGCTCTTACCACTTGGTGGTAAAGCCGGAACTCAAACCCAAGTCTCTTTAATTCTGCGTGATTCTCTTTCCACCACTCTGCTCTGCTCTTCCTGAAGACACTTTACTGACTTCTTTATTAAAGGATGGACAATCAA
>NW_006458109.1:0-223 GCF_000325575.1 Pteropus alecto | reverse complement strand
AAGAGAGGAAACAGTAAGTTCAGGTCAATTAGTTACCAGTTTAAGACACAATGTGAAAGCTGGAGGCCTTTTTGACAGTCTTTAAAGATGTTCCTCATCTCCTGCAGTAGAGTCCAATTCTGCTAAAGACCAGGCCCAAGAACTAATTGCAAATTGACAGAACTTCATAGAAGGCTGAATTTTCAGTCTCACAAAATTGTCCGCACCAAAATCAGGGCTCTGG
>NW_006458108.1:0-223 GCF_000325575.1 Pteropus alecto | reverse complement strand
TCCTCCTCATTGTGGGAGACCGAGACCTTAGCATGTGCCCAATTGTTCCATAAGGACCCAACTGAATGACTGAAGTGCCTCACTGGCCTCCAGGTCTGCTCGACTAGCCTCACCAAGTGCTCCCTATTCCTCCATCTATCACTTCCAGAATGTTCTTTGGTTGCTGTTTTTCCCTAGGTGGGATAGGGTAGGGGAGGGTGGCCAGTGGTGAAGACAGGGATGA
>NW_006458107.1:0-223 GCF_000325575.1 Pteropus alecto | reverse complement strand
TTCTCCAAATAGGCAGATGGACATACCCAACCCCAGCCCAGTAAACAGCTGTTTTAATGGAGTAAATGTGTCTGTTACACATCTAATATCAAGATTGAGTTAAATATGGATTTGTAGCATCTGGAAGACTAAAAAACCAGTTCTGTCTGTTCGAAACAATCTGTGATTTTTGAGTTCTTTCTGCTGTACTTGGATGGAATGAGACTCAGTAGTGGACTCAAGG
>NW_006458106.1:0-223 GCF_000325575.1 Pteropus alecto | reverse complement strand
TGCTGCCTGTGGCTGAAATGTTTACGTTGCCATTAGGATGGAAGTGATGGAGTTTTGAGGCCATCACGCTATCCCCACGAGGGACTAGACCTGGCTCCCCGGGGACCGCTTCTGTGGGCCTTCTCCCCGTCGGCTCCTGGACAATTCCTCGGGTCTCTGACCCCGGCAAGCACTCTAATCTGACGATTACTCATTCGATATCGCTTTTGATCACGGTACCTTT
>NW_006458105.1:0-223 GCF_000325575.1 Pteropus alecto | reverse complement strand
GACATTTGAGCAGTGACCTCAAGGAAGAAAAAGCACAAGTTTATTTGGGGAAATTCGTGTTCTGCAGGAGAAAGAGCCAGTGTAGAGGTGCTGAAGATGAACTTGTTTCAGACATTCAAGTCTCAACAACAGCCAGTGTGTCCAGGGGAATGAGCAAGAGGCAGAGTGATGACAGATGCTGTCAGAGGACGTGGGGGAACTGCTACTCCTGATACTTCAAGAC
>NW_006458104.1:0-223 GCF_000325575.1 Pteropus alecto | reverse complement strand
TGGCACAGGAGTTGCTCATTCATTCACTCAACAAATATATATCGAGTCACCATTCTAAGCACTCAGAAGAATTGGAAGATCAACAGAGAAGTGGATTAATTTCTCAACGCTCTAATAAAAACCGAAGGCCACCATAAAGTGTTCTTGGCTTCGTTCGCAATCCTCTCTCTAGAAGAGTTTATTATTTCAAAGAAATTAGTTCTGTGAATATCCTCATCTGAAA
>NW_006458103.1:0-223 GCF_000325575.1 Pteropus alecto | reverse complement strand
CGCAGCCGCCCGAGACCAGTCGCCGTGACGACACGTGAACTGGGGTGGACGCGGCCACCTGGCCCCCGGTGCCGGCGCAGTGGGCCCCCTGCCACTTCTCTGAACACCTCAAGTTGTTCCGAAACAAAACGTTTTTGGGATCGTGGAGCAGAGCCAGAAACGGACTGGGGCGCCCTGGGGGCCGAGATGGGGCTCGGTTTCCGTGAAGCTCAGCTGCCTGCGG
>NW_006458102.1:0-223 GCF_000325575.1 Pteropus alecto | reverse complement strand
ATCACAAAATAACCATATGCTTCTGGCAGGTGGCCGTTATCTCCCACCTTGGGGTATTCTTCCTGCATTGCCATCAGGTCCAGGATGTTTCTGGTCAAAAATGCTGCTCCGGGGGCAGAGCCCTGTAGTCAGGAGCTCATAGTTCTCCTTCTTCCTGATGTTAACCTGGAACAAATCCTGCATCCGAAGTGGAAAAAGCTCAGGTCAGGACCCGAAGGCCTCG
>NW_006458101.1:0-223 GCF_000325575.1 Pteropus alecto | reverse complement strand
AAAGGGTGGGAGACTCCGGCCCGTGCCACCTTCTACCCGGGCCTCGCGGGGCCGACCCTATGAAGTGGCAGAGAAACGCGCGCCTCGGGGGGCCAGCCGGCCTTGGCGTGTGTCCTCGTTCTTCACCTCTGAGGCCACCTTCCCAGGCCGGGCCTCAGTTTCCCCTTCCACTGCTTTCTAACAGCCCAAGCCGCGCCCCAGTCCTGAAACCTGGGCTCCGTGA
>NW_006458100.1:0-223 GCF_000325575.1 Pteropus alecto | reverse complement strand
CCTCACTGTGTGCCCGCTGCCTGCGCTCCTGCTCGAAAAGGGGTTGCTGTGGAGCTCTCGCTCCCCGACCTTCTTGAGGGTGGGACGTGGGGTGCTGGGGCCATGCTGCGGCTGCGTCTCAGCCCGACCTTCAGCGGGCGGCCGTCGGCTCCGAAGGAAACTTCTGGCAGGAGGCCCCCTCCCCCGCCGCCCCGGCTAGTGCCGTCTGCAGCCCCACCACGGC
>NW_006458099.1:0-223 GCF_000325575.1 Pteropus alecto | reverse complement strand
CTCATTTTTTTTGGATTCTTTTTCCTTGTTGCTATACCTTGTCTTCTAAATCACTGATTTGATTTTCTGTTTCATCTACTCTACTGTTGATTCCTTCTAATATATTCTTTATCTCAAGTTCTCACTGAGTTCATCTACTTTTCCCCTGAGTTCATTGAGCATCCATATAACTAGTGTTTTGAACTATGCAGCTGGTAGATTGCTTGTCTCCATTTTGTTTAGT
>NW_006458098.1:0-223 GCF_000325575.1 Pteropus alecto | reverse complement strand
TCTGTCCCTCACAGCAGCCAGGTGTAAATTGCCTCTCCTGGACTTGGTCAACCAGATGATGACGTTTCCTGAGTGCTAGGCACGTGATAGATGCCAACACTCCTATCCGCTCACAACAACGCCAGAGGTACGATTACATTTTATAGATGAGGAACTGAGGACCAGGGAGGTTAAGCAACTTGCCTGACGTTGCAGAGCTAGTGATGGGTCAGGCTATCTGAAT
>NW_006458097.1:0-223 GCF_000325575.1 Pteropus alecto | reverse complement strand
GAGAACCTGATGACTCGGAGGAGTAGGAAGAAGTCCTAGGTCACCAGGGGAATTAGGTAGGGGTAGAGGGACTATTCGGGGTGGCAGGGATGGGGGTCCAGGAGTTAACTCTAGGGACAGAGAACTCAAACTTTATCCCAAGGGCACCGATCTGCATCAGTGACTCAGGTGGGATACTGGAGACATTTAAGGTTAGAGTTTTTTCCCCAGTTTAAAAAAAATT
>NW_006458096.1:0-223 GCF_000325575.1 Pteropus alecto | reverse complement strand
CTGATATGGCTGGAGTACAGGAAGTAAAGGGAAATGCAGTGGAACTAGGTGAACTTAGAGACATGGGTAAGAACTAGAACCGGTAGGGTTTTATAAGGAGTTTGGATTGTGTTGTTAAGTACAAAGAGGCCATTTTATGGACTCATTCACTAATTGTAACTATGTTTTTAAAAGATTACTCCGACTCGTAAGATGGCATGGAGAATCTTACCAGGACAAAAAT
>NW_006458095.1:0-223 GCF_000325575.1 Pteropus alecto | reverse complement strand
ATGTATTGCCTGATTTAGTTTCATATTTTTTATTTCAGTCCTATAATCTTAAAATTTACTCACATGAATGTTCCCTAGACTTCAGTTAATATAGACATAATCCTACAATTCTTTAAGTATAAAACTGTATTTTATCAGAGCAGTCTTTACACTTCTCTCTCCAGATTATGTTGGGACCTAACTCACATAATGGTGCTTGAGACAACTACTCTCAAGCCAAAAC
>NW_006458094.1:0-223 GCF_000325575.1 Pteropus alecto | reverse complement strand
AAACGATAAAGCTTTTCACAGCAAAGGAAACGATCAATAAAATGAAAAGGCAGACTCCTAAACAGGAGAAAATATTTGCAAATCGTGCATCTGATAAGGGACTAAATATCCAAATATATAAAGAATTCACACAACTGTATAGCCAAAAACCAAGTAAATCTAATTAAAAATTGAGCGAAGGATCTGACTAGACATTTTTCCTAAGCAGGCCAACAGGCACATG
>NW_006458093.1:0-223 GCF_000325575.1 Pteropus alecto | reverse complement strand
GTAAGTTTCATTTTCTGCATAAATGACTCATGAGGGTGAAGCCGGAAGTTTGAAACCTGCCTGTTCCTGCCTTCCTGTGCTCCCCCATCACGCCTGTGCCCCAAAGGGCGGGCTGATTTCTACCCCTAAGCCGCTGCTCATCTTTGGAGGAAGGATGATAAATGAGAAGACAAGCCTATCACCCCAAGTGGACATAACACACTTTCTTGTTTACAAGAATGAA
>NW_006458092.1:0-223 GCF_000325575.1 Pteropus alecto | reverse complement strand
TGACAAGAACATTACCAAATCTCTAAATACAGTCCTCAAACACTTCTGCTATTAAACATTGAAATAAGTGAGAGTTATACGTCCATTTAAGAAAGATTAATATATATATACATACGTATATATACATATATATATATGTGTACATATGTATGTATATATAGTCAAATTTTATTAAGAAAGTATTATGGCTAAAACAATTTGAAAGCGTTAACTTGATCTTTTA
>NW_006458091.1:0-223 GCF_000325575.1 Pteropus alecto | reverse complement strand
AATGATGGCTGTATTCTCAAAAGAATCCTTGGAGATTCTTTTGAGAAAATGGGGCAGCGTTCTTCAATGCTGAAAGGAAAAATAAAACTCTCAACCCAGAATTCTTTATTCACCAAAATTATCCTGTCTAACTGAGAGTGAAATAAGATACAGACATATAAACAAACTTGAGACGATTTTCCCTGTCCAAAAAATATTACAAAATCCTACAGGAAGTTCTTCA
>NW_006458090.1:0-223 GCF_000325575.1 Pteropus alecto | reverse complement strand
TTTTCAACAGAAGGGAACAGGAATAAAAAACTTTCAGAGAAGCAGCCCAGACGTGGAATAAAACCACGCTTTCCAAACAAAGCCGAATGAATTTCTAAGAGGGACACAGGTCTTTCGACGAAACACAGGTTTTAAGTCCCTCGTCGTCTATCACTTGTCTTTTAAGGGGCCTCATGAGAAGGAACGGCGGGCCTCCCTCCCCCTGTCTGGGCCGCTGGAGGCG
>NW_006458089.1:0-223 GCF_000325575.1 Pteropus alecto | reverse complement strand
TCTTGAAGAAATATTTGTATACCCATGTTCATAGCTACATTATTCATAATAGCTAGAATATGAAGACAATCCAAGAGTCTATCGACAAATGAACAGATAAATAAAATGTAGTATATACATATAATGAAATACTATTCGGCCTTAAAGAAGGATATCCTGCCATAAACTACAGCAAAGATGAAGCTTGAGGACATTAAGCAAAGTAAAAATAAGCCAGTCAAAA
>NW_006458088.1:0-223 GCF_000325575.1 Pteropus alecto | reverse complement strand
CCAAGAGTGCCAAAATGAGTACTCTCAAAATGCCGTTCCAGACAGCTCAGCCCGTGGGTGGCAGCGTGGCGGTATACTAGGAAGAGCTTGGGTCCCCAGAGGCATGGTGGGATCACTGAGGTCCCCATGGAAGACATGGACGGGAGAGGAGAATGCAAACTAATGTTTACTGAGCATTTTCTATTCCTGTTTGTCTGTCGGGTGGGAAAGCCGAGGCTCTGAG
>NW_006458087.1:0-223 GCF_000325575.1 Pteropus alecto | reverse complement strand
ATCTGTAAGAGATCTGAGAGTAGAAAATAGTGAGTACCAGTTTTGAGGCTTCAGATGCTAAGACTTGTAACTAGGATTAGTGGGTGAGCATGTGGGCGGCAGGAGAAGAGGTGGTAGAAGTAGGCCAACCCAGATTATCTTGACCTTTGTCAAATTATAAGGCCTAGGCTGCCTTTCTTCCACCTGTCAATGAGGTGGCAAAGGCCTACAGGAGTTAGAGAGG
>NW_006458086.1:0-223 GCF_000325575.1 Pteropus alecto | reverse complement strand
TGGTCCCTGGTGCCAAAAAGGTTGGGGGCCGCTGCATTATACAACATGGATGAATCTTGAAAACATTATTCTGACTACAAAGGGAAGACTATGTGAAGACACAGGGAGGAAACAGTCATCTAAAAGCCAAAGAGAGAGGCCTTAGAGAAAACCAACCCTGCCGACATCTTCTCAGACTTCCAGCCTCCTAAATTTTGAGAAAATAAGTTTCTATTGTTTAAGC
>NW_006458085.1:0-223 GCF_000325575.1 Pteropus alecto | reverse complement strand
CTATATGTAACTTTAAAGGCATTTTTAAAGAATGAGATATAAACATATTCCAATAAATACACTGCACTAGTTCGATACCAGGCACTGTATTAGGCACTTCTTGCCGAGTTAGAAAAGTAAATAATATAGTTTCTCCCCTCCAGTTGAAGCCAGCTTTGACAGGCGCCTATGACAGTCTCATGGTCTTTGTTACATCCATGCCAGGGAGCCAACTGAGCTCAAT
>NW_006458084.1:0-223 GCF_000325575.1 Pteropus alecto | reverse complement strand
AAATTTAATCAGGCGACGATGCCTGCTATAGCTACAGTTTCAGACGTGGCAAATCAGTTCAGGCCCTGGCACCTGGTAGGCTTTCAGTTCCACTCCAATCAGTAAATAAAATCAGAAGCAGTTTCTACTTGCTGAATCGCCCCTAAATCAAGTTTCCCACACTGTCATAATACAGTCTAGAGGGACCATGATCATCTTGATAATATGCAGGACATCATACTGT
>NW_006458083.1:0-223 GCF_000325575.1 Pteropus alecto | reverse complement strand
CTCCCTAGTGGTGAACAGTTTCAGACATTTTGGGGGGCATGTGCTTTTTCCTAGTCCTCTTGCACATGTGTGCCATGGGGTGCCACTGGGAGCCATGTGCACCCAGATTGAGACTCTTGAATGTGTGAAACAGCCTGCACATAGTAGGTGTTCAATGAATTTTACTTCCTCGTCTCTTAATGCACTTCGTGTGCCTCTGGTATGGTTTTTAAGGAGCTTATTA
>NW_006458082.1:0-223 GCF_000325575.1 Pteropus alecto | reverse complement strand
TTTTTCTTTTTCAGAAACTCATTGGAAGATTCACACATCCATGTACACCATAGAATCATACATTTGGCCATAGGTTGAGCTGGAATAATTCTCCTCTTTTTAGATAAACTTCAGAACCCAAACTAATTTCTTATAACTTTGAAGCCTCAGTATTTTATACTACACTGTACTAATTTCATTAAGCAAATCTTACAAGTTAGCAAAATTGTACTATGCAGTATTA
>NW_006458081.1:0-223 GCF_000325575.1 Pteropus alecto | reverse complement strand
GCCAATTCTAAAATTCAGTTGAAAATGTAGAATGTTTAAAATAAACAAAACAACTCTGAAGAGGCTGAATAACTAACATTACCTAACCTCAAGACTTTCTATAAAACTGCAGTAATCAACTCAGTGTGGTTTTGGTATAAAGATAAACAGTTCAATTGGATAGAATAGGGATTTTAGAAATAGACCCACACAAATATGGACCACTGATTTTTACAAAGGTGCA
>NW_006458080.1:0-223 GCF_000325575.1 Pteropus alecto | reverse complement strand
CCAGCCCTGTGGCAGAGCCTCAGCTCCGATTACCTTATCGGTAGTTATTATTGCGTAGCCGGCTTTGCGCTGTCCTTCGAGGATGAAGCTGCTCCCATTGGTGGATAATACCAGTTTTGAGTTCTGAAGAGGAATGTCAGTCCGGTCTGGCTTGCTTGAGTAGACTTCATCCGTGACCATCACGATCGGGAGGTCCCTCCTCAGTGGGCAGAAAAGTAGCAGG
>NW_006458079.1:0-223 GCF_000325575.1 Pteropus alecto | reverse complement strand
ATGATCTACAAGGTACCAAGACCTGTCTTACCTTACCTCATTATACTCTGAGCTTCACTCACAGTTCTATAATATACTCCTTGCACATCCCAGACAAGTGTCATCTTGCCTCAGGAATTTTGTCCTATTCCCCATGTCAGAAATGCCCCCTTGCTCCAGTTCTCCACATAATTAGCCCTTTCTTGGCTTTCCTATTTCTTCTTAGTATCACCTCATCAGACAG
>NW_006458078.1:0-223 GCF_000325575.1 Pteropus alecto | reverse complement strand
TCTGTGCGTCCGTGCAAACTTGAGCAGGTGGCCGCCCGCCAATGCTGAGGGGCCTGTTAAACGGAGATTCCTGCGCACCACCTGGACACGTGTTCTGGACCCTCAGGAACTGACAGAAACTGCCGGAGAGGCAGCCTGCCAATGCACTAGGGGACCGTGCTGGGTCATCGGGCATGCGACGCGCTCTCGTTCACGTAGTCACCATAGCAGCTCTGAGCAGATT
>NW_006458077.1:0-223 GCF_000325575.1 Pteropus alecto | reverse complement strand
GTGCAATTTAGATGCTATTTGATGGAATAGATTCCCTTGAGCTAGATTGTCGAAGGCTCTATTTCTCTTATTTGCCTGTTTCTTTCCTTGGCCTTCTTACATCCAACGATGAGAATGTCCCAGCAGAAGCTCTGTCCATACTGTTCAACACCCATTTCCATATTCTCTAGCCCCACAACCACCTTGAGCAGAGCTCTCTGGGATAGTCCTGAGCAGCATCACC
>NW_006458076.1:0-223 GCF_000325575.1 Pteropus alecto | reverse complement strand
CGGGCGGCCGACGGCCCGCCACGCTCCACGACGGGCCCCGGGCCTCGTTAGAGCTAAGCTGACGCTTGGTGCTCAGGAGTCCGCATCGCAGCCCTGACTAAGACCGTAAAACGAAATAAGTCAGGCCCGCGCCCGACGGTCCCGTCACCCCACGTGGCTTCGGCGGCGGCTTCACAAAGAACAGCGATGGAAGAAGTCGCCAGTGGAGCTGGCGGTGGCCGGG
>NW_006458075.1:0-222 GCF_000325575.1 Pteropus alecto | reverse complement strand
GTGGTCGATCCAGCTGCGACCTTCTTCCCTTCTCCATGAAGTTTACGAAGACGAAAGAGGAATGTCAAGTGAGGCTGTGACGGAGTAGGAGAAAGTAGGCTGGGGACAGCGAGGCCCTCAGGGAGAAGACCAGGCTTCGGCCTCAAGGGGATGGACATAAGGAGCCACGGGGGACAGTTCACTTCTGGTGGAACGAGGCATTGATGGAGCCAGGAAAATGAA
>NW_006458074.1:0-223 GCF_000325575.1 Pteropus alecto | reverse complement strand
TTTGGGAGTTGGGGCCGGGGAAGGGGCCTCTGAGAAGGCATCTGGTTAGGGTCACGTTTATCGGACCCATGAAGTGTCTCTTCATCCTTCCGGATGCCTGTAATGTTTGTTTTCTTCCACGCATCTCCTTTCTTTTTTTTTCTTTTCTTTAGTAAATAAGTTTCATTCTTGTTTGTTTGTTTGTTACGAAATGTTCCTTCTTAAAATGCTTTTCCCTTTGCTT
>NW_006458073.1:0-223 GCF_000325575.1 Pteropus alecto | reverse complement strand
GTGTGTGTGTGTGTGTGTGTGCACGCATGCGCACGCGCGTGAACTCCCACAGGTGACTGCAGGGACCTCCCCGTGTATAGCAGGTAAAACAGAAGCGGGGAGGACTCTTGTTTGTTTACATTTTGGAGGACGGCACATCTTTTACAATTTTGTAACTGTGATTGTGCAAACTGACATTAGACATGTCGTCCCTTAATCCATATTATAGATCAGAACTAAGATA
>NW_006458072.1:0-223 GCF_000325575.1 Pteropus alecto | reverse complement strand
GACGTTGCTCGTTCTTCTGGATTTTAGCTGGAGGACAGTATGCCGAGGACCCCAAATAACAACGCCTGTGCAGAAAAGCCGGCACATCCCCATGGGGCCCGCAAACAGGAGTTCAGCGCTGTCCAGCCCCACTTAAGAGAACCCTTCGACTTGATCAGGGATCAATTCTTTCTCAAAGAAGCCCGCAAGTGCTGCTTGCTGTTGGCATCTAGTCCCTTCTCTT
>NW_006458071.1:0-223 GCF_000325575.1 Pteropus alecto | reverse complement strand
CGAAGCGCAGGCTGCGCGTGGCAGCTCAGCCGAACGGCGTCCGAGCTTCACCCACCGTCCTTGTCACGCTGAGCGACGCAAGACACAGCCGTGCGTTACAGTGGCCTGTGCAGCACGTGTGACGTCAGGGCTCGTGCACACGCGTTTCTGGGGTTCGCACGGACGCTCCGGCAGCAGCATCGGTGCTCGGGGGGCAGGTGGGGCGGCCTCGTCCACGCGGGAC
>NW_006458070.1:0-223 GCF_000325575.1 Pteropus alecto | reverse complement strand
TACACCTTTCACTGTCCGGCATGTAGCAGAGGGCCGGGTTTATAACTGGCATTCAGTAAATGCAGGTGACATTTAATTGATCTACGGTCACACTTTTTTTGCAAGACTGGCCACCGAGATATGCATACTTGAGGACATTAGAATCCAGGAGAGAACCTGAAGGCCTCCGGGGGGAAACAAAGCAGGTAGAAGCTGAAAAGCTTAGCGACCACCCTGTTCCTCT
>NW_006458069.1:0-223 GCF_000325575.1 Pteropus alecto | reverse complement strand
CCGGACAGGGGAGCAGAGGCGCGGGCAGGGCGAACCGCAGCGGAAGCTCGGCGGGTCTGCGGAAGCCTCTCCGGGGAGGGTCGCGGGGAGCTCGACTGCGAAAGGCCGTTTCGCGGACGGAGGAGGGACACGGCCGTCTCCCAGGCGACCGCGCCCGAGTCTGCTCCGGATTCGCCGACGAGTGAATACGAAGACGACCCGGAGTTAACGCAGCGAAGAGGGT
>NW_006458068.1:0-223 GCF_000325575.1 Pteropus alecto | reverse complement strand
CTGTTGGGCACAAAGAGTCAGACCCAAGAGTGTACAACGTCTGATTCCATTTATACATAAAGTACAAACGCACGCAGAGCAAACCTGCGCTACTGGCGTCAGGACAGTGGTTACTTTTGGAGGATAATGACTGGGAAGGGCACGAGGGTGCTGGGATGTGAGGAGAATGTTCTAGTTTTGATGTGGGGCCTGGTAAAACAGGTGTGTGCAGTTTGTAAAAATT
>NW_006458067.1:0-223 GCF_000325575.1 Pteropus alecto | reverse complement strand
CATGTCTGAGCTCCTGGATGATCTTAGGCAACTTGGCTCTCCCCTCTTAGACCTCAATTTTTTAAAATCTGTAAAGTAGAGGTAATAATAGTGTAGATTTTTAAAAGTGAGGCATAAAGAGTTTACATAACATGGCCAAAGATATACGGGTAAGAACGAGTGGCAAAACAGAGGTTTGAACTTCAACCGCCTGTTCCTGCTACACCATCCAACTTTGAGAGAG
>NW_006458066.1:0-223 GCF_000325575.1 Pteropus alecto | reverse complement strand
TGGTAAACTTGGAGAGACCAGGCTCAGCTTTGGGATGCTGTACTACTGGTTCCCCGCTCTAGCACTGTGACTAAATCTGGCCCCCAGCCCTGTCCGTGGAGTCCTGGCACTCTGCATAGTCTTCACCGGGCTCATTCAGAGATTCCCTTGGCCTGCAAAGTTCAGGCTCCGCTCCCCCGCTGAGCCCGCCAGCCTTTTGCTCGCTGAGCATTGCCTTCCTTGC
>NW_006458065.1:0-223 GCF_000325575.1 Pteropus alecto | reverse complement strand
TCCAGCTGAGCGGCCTGAAGGCGTGAGTCCGGATCTGGCTCCTCAGCTTTACTCCTGGGGCTGGAAGGAACCCCGCCCTCACCAGCCCGGGGGTTGAGCCCCGGACTCGATCCTGGATCCGCCTGGATCCGCGGAGTGAGCTGTTCCGGCTTAGAGACTTTAAAAGCCTGAGGTTGCTGAGGATGGGCGAGCACTGTGCCTTGGGACCCCCTAGACTGGGGTG
>NW_006458064.1:0-223 GCF_000325575.1 Pteropus alecto | reverse complement strand
GGATGGGGGATGGGTGAAAAGGGTGAAGGGGAATATACTCAATATTATTGTGATAAGTTTTCACATTGACAGATGATTACTAGAATTACTGGGGTGATCACTGTAAGATATAAAAATGTCACATCACTATATTGTACACGTGAAACTAATATAACAATATAATACTGTATACAAACATATTAAATTTATTAAAAAGTGGAAAACCTATATAGACTCATCACTC
>NW_006458063.1:0-223 GCF_000325575.1 Pteropus alecto | reverse complement strand
GTGAGAATTCTAGCAAATTATGGAACCCAAGGAGGGGATCATAGACTTTTGGTTGGTCAGAAGCCAGTCAGTCCAGTGCGGGGTCGGGGGCGGGGGAGGCGGGTAGTCTTGTGGGACGGAACCCTTAAACTCCTGGGTCCGTGCTCACTCCAGGTAGTTAGTGTCAGAACTGGATTGAATTGTAGGACACCTCGTATGTCCAGAGAGTTGGGGAGATGGTTGA
>NW_006458062.1:0-223 GCF_000325575.1 Pteropus alecto | reverse complement strand
CTCTCTGCCACCACGGATAATCCAAAGGGAATGTTGTCAAGGAGAGGTGAAACGGCACGGAGACGTGAAAAGTGCAGGATGGGTTCGGAAGGTAGCTGCGCGTGGGCGTGACAACAGCGCCGCCTCGTGAGAAGCTGTGGCCGTGCGACCGACCGTGGGGACTGCGATCGCAGTCATTCGATGCATGGCTCTCGGTCGTTGACACCCCCCCCCCCCCCCCCCC
>NW_006458061.1:0-223 GCF_000325575.1 Pteropus alecto | reverse complement strand
ATGCTCAGCAGCTTCCTCGGCCCTACGGTAAGGGTTGTCTGCTTTGGGACCCTCGAGGAATGACACTTTCTGCCCGTTGCCTGTTTCATTAAATCCTAGATCAAGAAATACCTCCTCCAAGAAGTCTTCCCAAGTAGGTACCATTCATATTCCAGTTTACTAGAGGATGGATTTACTAGCCCAAATCTCAAACCTGTTCATTTGTACACAATACCCTCTTTAA
>NW_006458060.1:0-223 GCF_000325575.1 Pteropus alecto | reverse complement strand
GCGCAAGCACAGGCCGCCGCCATATCTGAGTCTCCGTCAGCCTGGCTGACCCAAGTCGCCCCGCCCAGATGATTCCCTAAGACCCCGCCCCCCAACATGTGGGCCCACCCAAGCCGCTTCCTGTGGCTTTTCCATACACATTGCCTGTCTTGGATCATGCTGCAGACTTTCCTAAAACCTCTCGAAGTTGCACAAATTCCAAATAAGCAGCATTGGCCTTAGC
>NW_006458059.1:0-223 GCF_000325575.1 Pteropus alecto | reverse complement strand
GGAGGGCAGCCTGGTATGGGTGTGGGAACCCAAACAAGATGAGAAGGGTTTCCAGACAGAGTGGCCTAGCAAGAGCAGCTGGAGCCCTAACAGGGTGTGGAGAATCTAAGTAGATTGAAAGGGCATCTGTGAATGGAAAGATATGGAGCAGAAACTGGCTACGTAAAGGGGGATTGATCAAATTCTTTCTTTCTTTTTTTATGCTGACATTGGTTAACAAAAT
>NW_006458058.1:0-223 GCF_000325575.1 Pteropus alecto | reverse complement strand
TTGGAGTTTATTTCTGAGAAGCAAAGAGAACACTGTGCCTACCACGTCCTACATCACTGAACCCATGACCAAAGTATGTAGCCAGCCTCCCAGGTGACAGAGTGAAGTATCTGACCGTGGAAGAGAAAATAGCTTCTGAGCAACCACAGATAAGTCACCAAGTCCCTGCTCTAACACTGTGACACTACCCCTGTATGGCTCTCGTTTTAGGCACATATGCATA
>NW_006458057.1:0-223 GCF_000325575.1 Pteropus alecto | reverse complement strand
GATATAGAAAGAGATGATTGATTTGATTGGGTTAAGTAGAAGATGGAATACTGAGACAATGGTATGAACTTTTAATGTTTCAGAAAATATTCTCTGCATAGCATGGGGGTGACCTAACTGATTAGTATACCCCTTTTGTTTTTTCCTCTAGGAAGACAGAGAAAATGAGTCAAAACCTTCTCATGCAGAGAAGTATTTCTAGAGAAGTATTTCTCAGCTGAAT
>NW_006458056.1:0-223 GCF_000325575.1 Pteropus alecto | reverse complement strand
GGGACTTACAGGACAGTTGTGAATACTATTGCCGTAAACTTAGGGGCATAAAACAACAACCATTTCATTACGCTCATAGATTCTGTAGGCTGTACTGTGAGACAGGGACAACAGGACGATTTTCTCTGTGACTCATGTCTGGTGGTCGCTGCTGGGAAGACCACAAGGCTGGAGTTGATCTGAAGCTCCCGCTCACGTGTCTGATGCCTGGGCTGGGAGGACT
>NW_006458055.1:0-223 GCF_000325575.1 Pteropus alecto | reverse complement strand
TGGAGATGCAGGACACAGCTCTGGTGGAGAGGGGCAGCCTATTCCACGGCACAGACATCTATCTGGCTCTGGATTCAGAAAGCAGGGGCTTTGGTCCTGGGCTCTGCTATATACCCGGGGTGAGTCACTGGAACCTGATTTTTGTCCAGTCACCTGAGATAGGTAGGAGTTGGAAACGCTGATTATCGAACACGGTTCTAGCTCTCATTTCTATAAACCTAAA
>NW_006458054.1:0-223 GCF_000325575.1 Pteropus alecto | reverse complement strand
ATTTGGTTGAATTCTCTGTTCTAAGATTTCTAGCTATTTCCTGGTTTATATTTTCTCTCGTGACACTTGTACCGAATTGAATAGTGTTCCCCACAAAACTCATGTCCATGCCAAACCACAGAATATGACTTTATTTAGAAATGAGGCCTCTGCAGATGCAGTTAGTTACATCTCGACGAGGTCGTACCGAAGTAGGGTGGGCCCTAAATTCATATGACTGGTG
>NW_006458053.1:0-223 GCF_000325575.1 Pteropus alecto | reverse complement strand
CACAATGAGATGGTTGATGTGTCGAAAGTGACCCCTTGCCGATGGGACAGTGTGACTGATAAAAAGTCATTGAGCGGAACAGTTAGTTGCGGTTTGCGCCGATTTCTCGTGCGTGCTGAGTTTCATGACAAAGCTCGGAGGGGACGCGCTCACTCCATCACGGTGGCGTTGTGGAAATGAGTCCCGCAAGGGACCTCGCGGCAGAGCCACACTTCAGCCAGAC
>NW_006458052.1:0-223 GCF_000325575.1 Pteropus alecto | reverse complement strand
GGACCCCTGGGGATTGAGAACCACTGCCCTAAATGACCTATACAGAAGATAAGGGACCCTTCTAAGACCAGGCCTTCCTCCACAGAGCCCCAGCAGGACAGATGCCCGCACGGTGCCGTGATCCTCGGGAGGGGGGCTGCAGGCGGGCGAGTCCCCCTCTCCCTGCCCCACGACCCTGGCCCCAGCCCTGGGCTCCCGGTGACTCATTCCTCCAATAGGCCCC
>NW_006458051.1:0-223 GCF_000325575.1 Pteropus alecto | reverse complement strand
AGCTACGATTACTCCCCATTTTATACAGGGGAAACCGAAGCTCTGAGAGGAGGAACAACCTGCCCAAAGGCCCGCAGCAGAATTTGAAATAGAGTTTCTGTTCTCAGGTTGATTTTTCCACCTTTTCTAATTGTCAGGTGTTTGCTGGCACCAGGTTAGCCGTGGCCAGAGGTGTCCTTTGGGCCTGCAGGCCAGGGAGCCCAGCTAGGGTACAGGCCTTGAA
>NW_006458050.1:0-223 GCF_000325575.1 Pteropus alecto | reverse complement strand
GAAGATTCTCACTTTGATTCGGGAAGTACAATTATAAAGTCGTTTCTTAGAAAATAATGCAGCGCTTTCAACATACCGTTATGTAACTTAGCAAAAAGGATGAATACGGAGCAGCATTTATAACCCAAACCTTAACACTAACGCTAAAACTTAAACCTAACCATAACCCTAACACTAATCCCTAACCATAACTCTAACCCTAACCCCTTACATTAACAATAAC
>NW_006458049.1:0-223 GCF_000325575.1 Pteropus alecto | reverse complement strand
AGGGTCCCCTGCCATTCTAACTCTTGATTATTCACAGATTTTCTTTTTCTTTTTTTTTTTTTTACTTGCCTTCTAACCCCTCTGAGGACCCCAAGTTCTCAGGACCTCCTCCGCGCAGCTGGCGATGCGAAATTTCGTCACAGTGGGGTTGGCAGTCAGTTTCATTTCATTTACATGATTGGGTCACGTAAGCCCGGGAGCTCAGACCTCTCAATGCTGAGGG
>NW_006458048.1:0-223 GCF_000325575.1 Pteropus alecto | reverse complement strand
TTTTTTCTTTTGAAATATAGAAAAACAGAAAAAAAAGGAGAAAAAAAGTCTATACTCATATCTCACAATAACCACTATTAATATAGCGATATACAAACTTTCGGTCATTTTTACTCATGATGTTTTTTTCCCCAAAAAATACCTGTATGTACTTTTAATCTGTCTCCATCTATAATATATAATAGGTGTTTTTCTGTGTCATTAAATATGCTTCCATAATAAG
>NW_006458047.1:0-223 GCF_000325575.1 Pteropus alecto | reverse complement strand
GCCAGATCTGGCCTGCCAAGTCCTATGATTGCTTTTGTAAATAAAGTTTTGTTGGAACACAGCTACATCCACACACTTAAGTATTTTCTGTGGCTGCTTTTGCGCGCCAAAGGCAGAATTAAGTACAGCAGTCCCCAAGGCATACGCCCAAGTCCCCCAGTGGATGTCCAGATAGAAACCACAGATAATACCACGTCCTGCATATACTATGCATTTTCCTGTC
>NW_006458046.1:0-223 GCF_000325575.1 Pteropus alecto | reverse complement strand
TCATGCCTTGGTCCAGAATCATTGTCTCATTTCCCATCCCTAGTAAAGAAACCCGATTCTGAGGATTCTTGCATTTAGATCAGACTCTCTAGGTCTCTTTTTTATACACATTTAGTTATTTCCTGTTTTACTCTATTAACTGTCATAGTAATTTTTTCTTTATGCTCTTTGATTATTTAATTTCCTTGTATTTTTACCTTTCGTACGTGCTCTTTTTTTTTTT
>NW_006458045.1:0-223 GCF_000325575.1 Pteropus alecto | reverse complement strand
TTACTAACATGAATGCAATGCTTATCAGATTTCATCTAAGATGTAATTACAGTTCTTATCACCTGCTTATGAAATTCTTTCTCTCACGTTTGCCAATATTTGCTAAGGTTTTCCCAATTGGATGGATTTTTCAAATGCCATGTGAAGGTCAATTAGTTAGTAATTTTTGAAGAGGGATTCTTGAAGCCGCATGTAAACTTTAAATGCCTTGGAAGGCAGATTT
>NW_006458044.1:0-223 GCF_000325575.1 Pteropus alecto | reverse complement strand
ATCATTTGAGCCTGGTTTTATACTTTCATAAATGGGACCATACAGCATGTATTTTTCTGTGTATAAAGCAAATCTAATGTCAGACCTTTTTACAAGGCCTGTGTCAGGCCTTGTAAAAAGGTCTGACATTAGATTTGCATGATCAGAAGACTTCTTTGATCACCCTGTGGAGAATATACTGGCGACGGGTTGGAGGAAGGACTGTAGTCGATGCAGGGAGTTC
>NW_006458043.1:0-223 GCF_000325575.1 Pteropus alecto | reverse complement strand
AAAAAAGTTTCTGCTATTTGTAAGTCACCCAGCCTAGGGTATTCAGTTATAGCAGCCTGAACAGACTATGACAACCTGTTTGCAATTCTTTTGGGTATATGCCTAGGAGTGGAACTGCAAAGGTGTGTAACAACAGAGGGTGTGAAACAGCTAATTCAGGAAGTGATGGGTGTAGTGATAAATTTCATTTCAGGCATGTGAAGTTATAATTCCCTCTACTTTT
>NW_006458042.1:0-223 GCF_000325575.1 Pteropus alecto | reverse complement strand
TAGTACCACTCAGTTGGAGTAGGTTGATGAAAGAGATGATATTTCAGGAGATTCAGCTTCCATTTATTTCATTAAAGGCAGTAAATCTACAATAGCCAGATTATTCTGAGAAAGCTAACAAACTGTCGAAGAAGCTCCGAAAAACGAATATACGCTAATGTTAGAGCCCTGAATGTCAATCCCAATTTAGACACTAAAGCTAGTAGTATGACCTTGGATATCT
>NW_006458041.1:0-223 GCF_000325575.1 Pteropus alecto | reverse complement strand
TTGCCTATGCTGCATCTAGAGGTAAGTGGAAGAGATAGTTACCTCTAGATGCAGGAGAAGTGTAAGAGACACTTACGTCTAGAAACACTGTCAGTTGCCCATAGGTTTCCCTGGGAGTTTCCTGGATCTACTGAGCAAATTTCCCCCTGCTACTGTAGTGTCAGTACATGCCAGCGTTGTCTCTGTGGCTCCCTGTACAGGTTTGCAATCGTAGCAAGGTCAC
>NW_006458040.1:0-223 GCF_000325575.1 Pteropus alecto | reverse complement strand
AAGCAGCAGGGATGAAGAAATGAAGTAAGAAAAAATGTAAGTGCACATGTGCTTCAAAAAAGATGCTGTGAGGTTGGGATTAATTGAACTATGAAGGCAGAGGAAAAGCAGTGTGAGAACATGAGCACGGTACTCGGGTCGGGAGGCTGGGAGGTTGAGAGAAAGGGTAATGGAAAGCGATGTGAAGGCATTTCCCTGCCCCAGCCACCAGGTGGCAGGGTGG
>NW_006458039.1:0-223 GCF_000325575.1 Pteropus alecto | reverse complement strand
ACTATCATATTTGAGAGCTACATTTTAAACTTCAAGGCGTCTACATTACTTAATCGGGAAATCCAAAGCATCATTTATGTAGCACAGATTTTGTGGTCTATGTCACTTGAAGCTGGTGCAATATTTCGCCGCGATGTTTTCTGTCTAGTTGCTAGGAAGAAAATGTATAATAGATAAACAAGTATTATTCTGAATTAAGGTCTTATAAAATATTAATTTTGAT
>NW_006458038.1:0-223 GCF_000325575.1 Pteropus alecto | reverse complement strand
GTTTCTTTTTCTTTTTTTTCACTAGAGAAAATAATATCTGAAAATCGGAGCTTTCACCTGCTTCGTTTGCAGCCCTAACCGGGCGCCAAGAACATCAAACACGCGCTAGGAGCTCAGTAAATATTAGCCGAGGGACTGATTCGTGGACACATTTATTCGGCGAGCAGAGCCTTCGATGACCGACCCACGTCACACAATGCTCTAGGCCAGATACTGTGGGTCA
>NW_006458037.1:0-223 GCF_000325575.1 Pteropus alecto | reverse complement strand
ATGAAAATGAAGACACATCAAATATTTTCCAAAAAGGAACAAGATAAGTCTCCACAAACTGACCCTAATTCAATGGACCCTAATGCAATTCTCTAACAGAGAATTCAAAATAATTGCAGTAAAGATGCTCACTATAGTCAGAGAACAATACAAGAACCTAGTGATCTGTCAACAGAGACAGAAAAATTGAAAATACTAAACAGATGTCATGTAACTGAAGGTA
>NW_006458036.1:0-223 GCF_000325575.1 Pteropus alecto | reverse complement strand
GGAGTAAGATATGTCATGAATAAAACTACTTTCAAAGTTGAAATGTTCATTTTCATTTCAGATAAAGCATACAAGAACAAATTATCAAAGTGAATTATCAGGATACAGAGACACATTAATAATAAAAAAGGTGTACAAAAAGGCGACTTTTTAAAAAATCTGATTTTATAATTTTCAAGTATATAGGTCATTGGTTAGACATTCATATAGCTTATGAACGATC
>NW_006458035.1:0-223 GCF_000325575.1 Pteropus alecto | reverse complement strand
CAGTCCCGGCTTGGACATGGCACAAAACTGGCATTAAAATGGAGGCGCATCGAGGAACGGTCAGACCTGCTTGTTCCTAATTCTCATTTCTTCCCCCGAGAGGTAAACTGAGGTACAGTTTAACAAAATGGACTGTTGCTCTTGATTCTTTTTAGAACAAGATGAAACGTTCGTTTTAAAAGCAAACGAAAGCGGCCGCTCACAAACCCCAGGGCAGAGCGCC
>NW_006458034.1:0-223 GCF_000325575.1 Pteropus alecto | reverse complement strand
TTTGTAGATGTTGACAAGCTGATTCTAAAATTCATTTGAAAATGCAAAGGACCTAGAAATAGTCAAGACAACTTGGAAAATGTAGAATAAATTTGGAGGACTAGTTCTACCTAATTTCAAGACTTATTATAAAACTACAGTAATCAAGATGATTTGATAACCATGTAAACATAGACAAATAAATCACTGAAATAGAATAGTTAAGAAATAGAGCTATGCATAT
>NW_006458033.1:0-223 GCF_000325575.1 Pteropus alecto | reverse complement strand
TAACCCAAACGTCCACCGACGGGACAAGGGCTGAGACAGCTCAGCTACAGTCACTCTGCCAATTTAAAGCACATATTTCAAAGAATGAGTTGCGGCCACGTTGACTGTGTTTGAGGGAGCCCATAACAAACGGCTAAATTTAAAAAGCCAAGGTAAAGATAACGTAAGTGACGTGATACTGTTGTTTGTTTTTTTTGATTTAAATGGAAAAGTACAACTAAAT
>NW_006458032.1:0-223 GCF_000325575.1 Pteropus alecto | reverse complement strand
TACCAAATGCTTATCACATTATTTTTAAATATCTGAGTATTTTAAAACTCTTTTAAAAAGTGCTGCTCCTTAAGAAACTGGATTGTGCCCAATTTTTGACCTTTGCAAGTAAGCATCCAGCTAAAACCCCCAACATACAGAATGTCATAAATATATGTATTTTATGCTGTAATTTCTGGTTTCCTAAAGAATCATTTTTTACTAAAGAGACTTCTGGATTTTG
>NW_006458031.1:0-223 GCF_000325575.1 Pteropus alecto | reverse complement strand
AAAATATGCCTGACTGTTGTGTGAAGAACAACTGGCTGAGATTGAGAGCAGGACATAGGAGATAAGTTAGGAAGTTCCAGTATACTAAACAGGAGGGATGGTGATGGCCTGAATGAAGACAGTGTTTGCGGGCAGGTGATAGGGAATGGAGAAAAGTAGGTCGACTTGAGAAATTTAAGGAGGGAGCGTTGTTAGGATGTGGGTACTGATGGGACGTGGGGCT
>NW_006458030.1:0-223 GCF_000325575.1 Pteropus alecto | reverse complement strand
AATTCCCAGCTCTCTGAATGCTGAAAATCTAAAAGAGACCACAAAGTGCAAACTAGGAAACCATGAGATTATGGAGTGAGAGGAACCAGTGATTCCATTAGCTTTGACTGCAACATTGTTCTGTGAAATCAGTGTAAGATGCTTCTTGATTTTGTACAGTCACAGATATAGCTGAGAAATCATTTTAGTTTTACATGTTTTTTCAGTGGTGGTGATATTTAAT
>NW_006458029.1:0-223 GCF_000325575.1 Pteropus alecto | reverse complement strand
TTGAATAGTTACTGCTAACAGATTTTACAATATTAATAAAATACATTGAACTACTTATTCAAGAAACTCTACATCTTAAACAAAATAAATACAAAAAAAATACCCACCTCGGCACATTATATTAAACTTCCAAAAACAAAAGACGAAGATAATTTTTAAAATTTGGCTGAGGAAAAAAATTACCGTCAAAGGAACAAAAATTACTGACAGCTCAATTTCCTTA
>NW_006458028.1:0-223 GCF_000325575.1 Pteropus alecto | reverse complement strand
CTGGCACCGTCCCCACGAGGACGGCCCCGGGCCACCGCCCGTGTCGCTGTGGTCGCGTGGTCTGTCCTCTACTCCTCTTTGCCTCGAGGAAAAACGGCCTGGGGCCCAGGCTCCAGTTACAGGTTCGGCCACAAGGTCAGAGACGAAGGAGCAGTTAGGTCGGAAAGCAGATGACGAGCAGATGGGGAGAGGAATAATGTGCATTGCTTGGAGGGGGCCGTGA
>NW_006458027.1:0-223 GCF_000325575.1 Pteropus alecto | reverse complement strand
GCTGGGCATAAGCAGTAGCTAGCCTGGACCAACACCGGAGTTTCTCCCAAGAGGTTCCAGAATCAACGTACCTGGGGCCCAGCTTTAGATCACATCAGAGCACCTCCTGATCAGTTCCACAAATGACACACCCAAAGGACAGACTCCACTGGCACTAGAGCCCCACCATTTGCTACAACGTGGATGATATTGTGCTAAGTGAAATAAGTCAGACAAAGAAAAC
>NW_006458026.1:0-223 GCF_000325575.1 Pteropus alecto | reverse complement strand
CTCCAGCTTGGGATTGGTCTCTTACCGCCTTCTTATTACTGAAGCAGGCTTGTTAGGCTGTGGGAGATGGTGGTCTTCCAACTTACCAGGAATTCCAACTGTTACCTCCTTAACAGCCCCTTTCTGGCATGACTATGTCAGCCTCCCTCAAATCACCTATTCAATATCATTTTGTTCCTAAGTTCCAATTTGTCTTGTAAGCTAGACAGGACTTTGTGCAGCT
>NW_006458025.1:0-223 GCF_000325575.1 Pteropus alecto | reverse complement strand
ACAATGATCCCTATTTTAAATGAACGTCACCTTGTCGAGATCACACAGCTGGCACGTAGGGGATCTGAGGCCCCAGCCCTAAACTGCCTGACCAAGGGGCAGGGGCTCCGTTCCCACACTGGGCGCCTGCTCTGTGCCGGACGCGGTGAACACACTATGCCATTTAATCCCCACGGCAGCCCCAGGACGGAGGCAGCGTCATCTTCTCTGTTTAGCAGAAGCC
>NW_006458024.1:0-223 GCF_000325575.1 Pteropus alecto | reverse complement strand
ATTCTGACATTCTAGAAATCATCATTCTTCAAAGCAGATAATAAAGCCATACTTTGAAAACTAGACTCAAGAGGAGGTGGAAAGATACACAATTTCCTCAAAAAGACCACCACTCTATTCCTCTGTTTTGCTGTGAAATGACAACGGCATATTGCAAACTAATTGTAAAGCAACAATTTGTAGGCTCATGTCTTTTGCAGCATGGAAGAGTAATTATGTATGA
>NW_006458023.1:0-223 GCF_000325575.1 Pteropus alecto | reverse complement strand
TAAAATGGTAAAGATTGCAGAAATGGAAAAGTTGACTCAAATTCATGTGGAATTGCCAGGGACCCTAAGTAGCCAAAACAATTTTGAAAAGAAGGAACAAAGTTGAAGGATTCACATCTCCTGATTTCAAAACTCACTACAAAGCCACAGTAGTTAGAACAGTGTAGTACTGGCATACAGATACATAGATAGACAGATAGACTTGAGAGTTCAGAAATAAATC
>NW_006458022.1:0-223 GCF_000325575.1 Pteropus alecto | reverse complement strand
CACTTGCCTAGGGTCACCCCACCAGGAAGTGGTGGGACGGGGCAAGGACTAGCCAGTTGGTCCTTCCCCCTCCTGTCTTCCTTCACGAGCCACACCCATGGGCCATCCCACACAGTCATTCCTTGGCCGTGTGTTTATTATTCAGAGGGTATAATAAACACATTATTGGCCGAGGATGACAAAATGCTAGCCCACCACTCAACTCCAGCCCACAGACTTTTTG
>NW_006458021.1:0-223 GCF_000325575.1 Pteropus alecto | reverse complement strand
CAAGATAAAAATCTCATCATTGCAGATCTCTGGTGAAATTAGTGCATATAATTTTTAGAAAACCTTGACTTGGCTGACCACTGAACTGATAAACCTGAATAACTAAAGTTGGGTGTTCTGTTTAACTACCAACTTATCATTCACTTTGCAACTCATTTAAATATCTTTTTATATGTGGAAGAGCAGCCTTTTGATCACAGGAAGCCTTAAGGCACATGGCTCC
>NW_006458020.1:0-223 GCF_000325575.1 Pteropus alecto | reverse complement strand
TCCCAGGACCTGGAGAACTTGTTGAGCAGGAGGAATTACAGACGACAAGGACTTACACAGCATCGCCTATGAGGGATGCATGGAAGGGCGTCCTCCCCACCCCCTCCCAGCCCTGGAGGGAATAGCCCCTGCTCCTCAGGGCCTTGGGCGATCCACAGGTCAGAGAGCTCTGGGCACCTTGGAGGGGGACACATGGTGACGGAACCTGCGTCCTGCACAGAAG
>NW_006458019.1:0-223 GCF_000325575.1 Pteropus alecto | reverse complement strand
AAAAAAAAAAAAAAAATGAAACTAGACTGCTATCTTATACCATACATAAAACTTAACTCAAAATGAATTAAAGACTTGAATTAAAGACTTAAAACTGAAAACAATAAAATTCATAAAAGAAAACATAAGTAGTAAACATATGGACCTGGGTCTTAAAGAAGATTTTATGAACCTAACTACAAAAGCAAGAAAAGTAAAAGGAAAAATAAATGAATGGGACTAC
>NW_006458018.1:0-223 GCF_000325575.1 Pteropus alecto | reverse complement strand
GTTCATAGTAGTCTCTTATGATCCTTTATATTTCTCGGATATCATTTGTAACATCTCTTTTTTAACTTCTGATTTATTTAGCTGAGTCTTTTCTTAGTTTAACTAAATGTTTGTCAATTTTGTTTATTTTTTTAAAAAACCAGTTCCTAATTTTGTTGATGTGTTCTATTGTTTGTTTGGGTTTTTTTTTTTTTTGTCTCTATTTCATGTTCTTTTATGCCGA
>NW_006458017.1:0-223 GCF_000325575.1 Pteropus alecto | reverse complement strand
TCAAAATCAAAATATACATATGACCTAAATATTTGGACCCTCTAAAGGTTTGTTATGTCCCATGTTGTCTTATGATTTTTTTTTTTGACATGTGGAATAGTTTTAAAATAATGTGTGTTGTTATTTCTAAGGTTTTGGTCTCCTTGTTCATTTTTTTTTAATGGAATCGATTCTTTAATCTTCCTAACAAAAATGCACTTTATCTATTTTTAATAAGAATTAA
>NW_006458016.1:0-223 GCF_000325575.1 Pteropus alecto | reverse complement strand
TTTTTCCTGAATCTCATCACGGTAAATTTGTAGAACTAGATAGAATTTCAGAGACTTTTAAAATTCCCTGTGATTTGGAAAATGACAAAATTGAGACCAGAGCAGTTAAGTTTTTTGCCCCGGGTCATACAGCTAGTTGATTTCCAAAGCTGCACTGGGAGCCTGGTCTCCATGCTCTTGGTTGGGTCCCCCTCACAAAGACTGAATATTTTAGTTAACTGAG
>NW_006458015.1:0-223 GCF_000325575.1 Pteropus alecto | reverse complement strand
TAAATTTTATTAAACACCTTTTCTTTGCCTGTTGGGTTTCATACTAAAGGCCCCTTTAAATCCAAATTCTAGGCTGTAAGAAGTCTGACCCTTCTGGAAAATAATGACAGCCACAATTTAGTTAGAAGTGTTTATTTCTCCCTCTGAAGACCAATACCACTGAAAAGAACCATATTTACCCCCACTTTTTGGCAGGGATTAACAGCGAACGTACACAGTTTTA
>NW_006458014.1:0-223 GCF_000325575.1 Pteropus alecto | reverse complement strand
CTAACCCTAAAACTAACCCTAAATTTAAAACTAACAATAACACTAACCTTAACTTCTGATGCTAAACGTATCCCTAACCCTCACCCTAACCTTAATTCTAACCTCTTCCACTAACCCTATTTCTCACTCTATCCCTAACCCTAAACCTAGAGCATAACCCTAACCATAACCCTAGCACTAACCCTGAAACTAAGCCTAAGCAAAAGCTAATCCTAACACTAAT
>NW_006458013.1:0-223 GCF_000325575.1 Pteropus alecto | reverse complement strand
TTGAATTCGTACATTTGAATTAGTTGATAATGAGACACTCAGACTTCTGAGTCACTGGCTTTTCAGTCACTAGGCCCCGAGCTTGTCCACCAACAGCACTGTGCCACTGACGTCATGCCCTGTCCAGGCTCCGCGCTAAGCTCACGATGGGGAGCAAAGTGAACAAGGTCCCTGCCTTGACAGCGCCCTCCAGGGAAACACTAATAATCCGACAAGCAGCCAC
>NW_006458012.1:0-223 GCF_000325575.1 Pteropus alecto | reverse complement strand
TGGCCTATAACCCACAACACAGAAGAATCTGGCTTATATTTATGTTGTATTCAAAATGGGTTCCCATTTGGATGAATTATACTGGAAAATTGGTTTCGCTTTTCTGTGGAGCAGCTCCAGTGAAATGAAGATGCCATAAGAAGATGCACTAGGTCGAAGAGTATCCCCAAAAAACTCATGACCACCTTAGACTTCTGAATGTGACCCGATTTGAAAATAGGGT
>NW_006458011.1:0-223 GCF_000325575.1 Pteropus alecto | reverse complement strand
ACTGGCTTCCTTCCCTTAACATAATTTTTTCAAGGTTCATCCATATTGTAGCATCTTCCAATATTTTCTTCCTTTTTGTGGCCTAATAATATTTGTTCCACTGTATGGGTATATCATATTTCGTTAATCCATTCATTAGTTTATGCACATTTGGGTTGTTTTACTTTTTAGCTTTTATAAATAGCAATGCTCTGAAGATTTGTGTACAAGTTTTTGTGTGGAC
>NW_006458010.1:0-223 GCF_000325575.1 Pteropus alecto | reverse complement strand
CAGGAGTATCTGTCCAGTTTAGAACGTGAGGTAGTTGAAGACGCAGAAGCGCCCCATCTCTGTGGTGGCGGACCACAGTGGGTTCAAGAGTGAAAGGCTGGCAGAGGCTCAGGGCAGTGGGACCAGTTCTGCTGGGAGGGAGGGGACAGAAATGGAGCCAGAGCTGGAGGGGACGTGGAGCTAAGGCTTTTTCTTTTTTCTGAATGTAAAGGCTGATGACCCA
>NW_006458009.1:0-223 GCF_000325575.1 Pteropus alecto | reverse complement strand
ACGTGACCGGGCCTGGCCGGGGGCAGGCGGGCTTCCGCGCGACGTGATGTCTGAGGGATGAGCAGAGTCGTGCATCCCGGGAGGAGCGTTCCAGGAGGAGGGAGCTGCCCTCCCAGAGAGGCTGGGCTGGAGCATCGAGGGGACCAGGCAGCGGGGAGGACGGCGCCAGGGGGACTTCGGCTGCAAGAGGCCAAATGGGAAGCTCTTTGGAGAGCTTGGGGAG
>NW_006458008.1:0-223 GCF_000325575.1 Pteropus alecto | reverse complement strand
GCGGGGGTTAACTTCCGGTGGGGCAGGCACTGGGCGAGCTCCTCATGTCACGGGGAGCCCTCCCACAGCTCGGGGCCGGGGGCTGGGCTTCGGGCTTCGTCATCCCCACTTCGCAGGCGGCGAGGGGTGCGTGGCCTGCCGCACGGTGTCAGCGCCGATGGTGGGCCGTGGTTCGGTTGAATCCAGGACTCGGAGGCGGCTGATCGGGCCGAGCCTTCCCCCT
>NW_006458007.1:0-223 GCF_000325575.1 Pteropus alecto | reverse complement strand
CATCCTGCCTACCTGTGCCAGTGACCAGGGGAATCTTTCAAATTCTGGGGTTCCGTTTTAGGATATCCACACGGCTACATCCCTGTGGCATATCTTCCTATCCAGCTCTTCTCAGTAATGAAGCTAGCAGCTTTATCTCTATCTAATAACTGATTCTCTCTCATTTTGTTCCAAACTGATATGGAAAAGAGAAGGGTGATTTGTTGGTTTCCTAAAAAAAAAA
>NW_006458006.1:0-223 GCF_000325575.1 Pteropus alecto | reverse complement strand
TGAGAATGTGCGGAGTTTTAATGCAGCAATGTGGTGCTCTCCAATCTGAGGGCAACGGGAGTCTCAGAAAAGGGGACACTTAGAGGTTGCTGCGGCCAGTAAGATTGCTACTTTATCCCACAGAATACTTAAAGGAGTCCTTTATGCAGAGGCTATCCATGG
This sequence comes from Pteropus alecto, assembly GCF_000325575.1. Classification (NCBI taxonomy): domain Eukaryota; kingdom Metazoa; phylum Chordata; class Mammalia; order Chiroptera; family Pteropodidae; genus Pteropus; species Pteropus alecto. The sequence continues at coordinate 61 of NW_006458006.1, read as the reverse complement.
CTGAGGAAATATAAGGGGCGTCTGGCTAATTTCGGGGGTTGTTCTCAGGAATAGGGGAGTT
>NW_006458005.1:0-223 GCF_000325575.1 Pteropus alecto | reverse complement strand
CCCCATCTCTACATGTGCAGTTGTTCATTTCATGTTATCGAACTTTAGTTAGCAGTTTTTCAGTTAAGAAAATATTTCACTGATCGCCAAAAAAAACCAAAAAAACAAAAAAACCACCTGTTAAGAGTGGATATTTCTGAGTATGAATTTTTGTTTTGTGTAAGTTTCAGTATGAAGTTAGTGGAAAAGCTATTGGAAATAGACTTAGAAAGTCCCTTTCTGC
>NW_006458004.1:0-223 GCF_000325575.1 Pteropus alecto | reverse complement strand
TGGGGTTCCTGGCCCAATGCCTCTTGATTGTTTTATCTTCTTCAGATACCAAGTGTATAGCTTGGTACTTTGGAACTTGAAGATGGGGTCCAGATAAAACGAAAAGAATGAAGCTTCCTTAGGTTGATAACATAGATTTAAAGAATTTGGTTAGCTTCCACTCAAACTCCATTAGAAGAGGGGCCTATGAGTTACCCTTAAATGTGAACACCTGATGGTCTTA
>NW_006458003.1:0-223 GCF_000325575.1 Pteropus alecto | reverse complement strand
AGTTTAGGATTAGGGTTATGGTTAGGATTAGGGTGTGGGTTAGCGTTAGTGTTTGTTTTAGGTTTACGGTTAAGTTACGGTTAGTGTTAGGGTTAGGGTTTATGGTTAGTTTTAGCGTAAGAGGTTGGTTGAGGGTTAGATTTAGGATTATGCTTAGGTTTAGGGTTACTTTTAGGCTTAGATTATGAGGTTAGAATAAGTCTTATTCTCAGTGTAAATTTTA
>NW_006458002.1:0-223 GCF_000325575.1 Pteropus alecto | reverse complement strand
CACCTACCAAAAGTGTATGATTTTATTTATATGTAGAACCTAAAATAAAAAAAACAAAAAACAAATTCACAGATATAGAGAACAGATTGGTGGTTGCCAGAGGTGGGGGAGAGGGGTAGGGCATGGGTGAAACGGGGGATGGTGGTCTAAAGGTACAAAATTCCAGTTAGAATGTAAACAATGCCTATGGATGTAATATACAGCATGGTGACTATAGTTAATA
>NW_006458001.1:0-223 GCF_000325575.1 Pteropus alecto | reverse complement strand
TCCTCGAGAAAAAAAAGGTAGGGGGTTTGAAGGAAACCTAGGATTTTACCGAGCTGTCTCTTTTTTGAGGTTCTTATGATATACAACTCTACTAATGAAGCGCTAAACATTTGGGGTGAAAGTCGCTCATAAAGAAGGGGTCAGGGTCCTGCGCTATTTAATATCAATCACAGGTACCATTTCAAATGCGTGTGCTCCATTACTGCAGAGGTAAAGACAGCCA
>NW_006458000.1:0-223 GCF_000325575.1 Pteropus alecto | reverse complement strand
CTCATCTGAAAACAGATACAATTTTACTTCTTCCTCTCCTATTTGGATGCCTTTTATTTATTTTTTTCTAGCCTAACTGTTCTAGCTCAGACTCCAGTACTATATGGAAGAGGAGTGGGCACCCATGTATTGTTTCTGATTTTAGAGGAAGAGCTCTCAGCTTTTCACCATTGTGATGTTAGCTGTGGGTTTTCATATATGACCTTTAGTATGTTGGGATATG
>NW_006457999.1:0-223 GCF_000325575.1 Pteropus alecto | reverse complement strand
GCTCAATGAGCATCACCTGTGTACTACGGATTATAGAGGACACGGCCGCTCAGCTTTAGCAGAGCCCATTTTGACAACACGTCACCACCGTAAACCCCACAGGAGGCAGGCCCGACACCCCGCTGCGCGCCGTGCAGTTGCCAAGACGGACATTTCGTTACAGGAAATATCTGGACAGTTTTCTGGTTATTCTCCACCTTGACGTTTCTCCTGGATGGGAAAT
>NW_006457998.1:0-223 GCF_000325575.1 Pteropus alecto | reverse complement strand
TGTATCAAACTAAAAATCTTCTACATAGCAAAGGAAAAAACCAACAGAGTGAAGAGATGACCTACAGAGCGGAAGAAGATATTTGCAAACCATACATCTGATAAAGGGTTAAAACCCAAAATATATAAGGAACTCACTACTCAGTCTCAAAAAAGTCCCCAAATAACTTGATTAAAAACTGAGCAGAAGACTTAAATAGACATTTCTCCAAAGAAGACATACA
>NW_006457997.1:0-223 GCF_000325575.1 Pteropus alecto | reverse complement strand
CTGAGAGACCTGACAAATGCAGACGCAGCAGGTGGGCTGTAGTCACATTTAAAACCAATCGCTCCGCCAAGTCATTAGCTCCAGTCTTACGCGAGTTAGGATGTCACAAACGTGGTGACCTATTGCATGGCATAGTCTTGATAAGTAACCACATATTGCCAGCATCCCCAAAGTTAGGGTAAGTGACCTTCACTTGAAACTCAAACTGGACGAGAAAGAAATC
>NW_006457996.1:0-223 GCF_000325575.1 Pteropus alecto | reverse complement strand
CCCAGCCTTCCATCTGAGTTCCCGCTGCGTGAGCCGGTCAGAGTATTTTCACACTGACTGTTAACTGAGCACCACCTCCAGGGGTGCTGGCCTTCCTGGGGTCTTCACTGCCACCACCCCAGGCCGAGCACAGCGGCCCTGTCGTCAGGTGACTCAGCATGTTTGCTGAGTGAATGAATGAATGAATGAGTGGATGGTCACTCTGGCCATAAGCACGCAGTAG
>NW_006457995.1:0-223 GCF_000325575.1 Pteropus alecto | reverse complement strand
AAGCTGACTCATACCCAGGTGGGTCCTCAGGGCTTGTTTGATTCAAGTCAATCATACTGGCCCCGAGGAACCCGAAAGGATTCAAGACCCATGGCTTTAAGGACTGCTATTCCAAAGACGGCCTGGAGGATCTTGGACCTCACCAGGCCTTGCAGGACCAGGCCCGTTGGTTACCAGGACAGGAGCTTAGCCGCTGGGATAGGGGTTCAACCATCAGGACAGA
>NW_006457994.1:0-222 GCF_000325575.1 Pteropus alecto | reverse complement strand
AACAAGATAAATTGAATGTATTACAAAGTGTAGAGTGACAGTTATTAGACTCCCCAGCCTAGTCTTGGACTACAGTAGTCAGCAGACATGTTGTGTAAAAGACATCTGCAGATGCTGTCTTACACTGTAAATCCTTTTTAGAGGTACCTATCATATTTTGTCAAGTGGAAATTTCATTTCTAGTGAATTTATAACTTGTTAATCAACAAGGACTTCTCTTTT
>NW_006457993.1:0-223 GCF_000325575.1 Pteropus alecto | reverse complement strand
CTCATCTGGATTATCATTCACTCGCTAAGCATTTACTGGGCACCTGTCAGGGTCGGGCGCGATCCTAGGTCCTGGGGATACAGTGTCCTTGGTAGTGGCCGTTGCATAGCAGGCCCTGCGTCTCTGTTGTGTGGGGTCTAAACAGAGACAAGCTGCCCCAGTCCTACTGCCCCGGGCTGCTCTTGGCTTCTCTTGGTTCCCTCTGGGAAGACACGGGCTTACC
>NW_006457992.1:0-222 GCF_000325575.1 Pteropus alecto | reverse complement strand
TTCTCCTCCACTCCCCCCAAATTTCCCCAGTATTTCCCCAGTATCTTCTGTCTCTGTGGAACATTTCTTGTAATTGATGAACCGATATTGATACAGTATTAACTAAAGTCCATAATTTACATTAGGGTTCATACTTTGTGTTGTATATTCTAAGGGGTTATATACAACATATAGTGATATAGATTAACTTAACTGTATCATACAGAACAATTTACTGCCCTA
>NW_006457991.1:0-223 GCF_000325575.1 Pteropus alecto | reverse complement strand
AAAACGCTCAGCTCTCAGATGATCACACCAAGGCTCCTAGAGGTTATGCTGCTCGGCTTGGCATTTTCTTAACCAACTCCATCTTATAGCCTGTTCGGTGGACTTCCAGAAACATCCGCTTCAACGCTACAGAACTGGGTGTTTTGCATCAGTTTCGATGTGATGGGTGTAGTGGTTCTAGTCCAGAGAGTGTGCCTTCTTGTGCAAAAGGAATCAAGCCCCT
>NW_006457990.1:0-223 GCF_000325575.1 Pteropus alecto | reverse complement strand
TTTCCAGCAGCATTTCCCACAGGAAATTGTTTAAAGCTGAAGCAGGCATCTCTTCATTAAACCTATTCTGCCTCTTGTGTTTCCCATTTCCGTTAGTAGACCATCATTAATATAGTCAGCCAAGTAATCTTTTTTCACTTCTCCCTCTCCCGTATTCTACACATCCAACCAACATCCAAATGCTACTCTTTGTACCTCCAAAGTACTTCTGTCCTTTTTTCTC
>NW_006457989.1:0-223 GCF_000325575.1 Pteropus alecto | reverse complement strand
GGGTGCTGCCATGGGGACTGTGACGCGGGCCTCTGCGCCCTCCTGAATGGTTTACTCAGAGCTCTTCCCACGGGACCGAACGGTGCCACGGTAAACGCAGAGTGGGCGGGCACAGGTTCTCACTGACTAGTACATCCGCATGAGCTTGGCCTTTGGGGGGGTCATCGATTTCGTTTGAACCCAAAGATGTTTTCCCGACCGCCCCGTCGTTATTTTCATGGGA
>NW_006457988.1:0-223 GCF_000325575.1 Pteropus alecto | reverse complement strand
TTTTATACATATATATAAACACAGGAAATTGCTACCGAGATACAGATACAGAACATTTCCAGCACCTCGGAAGGCTCCCTTGTGCCTGCTCCCGGTCAACACCTCCCACAAAGGTCATGACTATTCCAACCTCTAACACTATAGCTTAGTTTCACCCACTTTTGAACTTCACAGAAATGGAGTCACGCAGTTTGTTCACTCTGACTTTGTTCACTCAACATCA
>NW_006457987.1:0-223 GCF_000325575.1 Pteropus alecto | reverse complement strand
GCCCTAACCCTAAACCTAAATATAAACCCTAACCCCAACCCTTAGCCTAACCTAAACATAAACCTAATCATAATCCTAACACTAACTCTAACCCAAACCCTAATGTACTGCAAACCCTAACCCTAACCTAAAGCTAACAGTTATTCCATACCTGAACCTGAGCCCTAACCCTAACCTTAACGTAATCTTAACCCTAACACTAACCCTTACACTAATCCTAACT
>NW_006457986.1:0-222 GCF_000325575.1 Pteropus alecto | reverse complement strand
AATATATATTATGGCATACTGTTTTCAAAAGCTCATTGGACTGAAATAGGATACTACTTAAAAGCAAATTGTTATTTTCTCAAAAGTAGGAGAATGACATTTAAAATATGATCTCTGAACTGGCTATGCTTTTTCTCCTTATTATCGGTGCAAGTGAAAGCTAGCCTCTCTATTCAAATAGCCGGGGGATGAAATCACTGCCAAAACCTGGGACATCTGTTG
>NW_006457985.1:0-223 GCF_000325575.1 Pteropus alecto | reverse complement strand
CCCGCTCGCTCCCTGCAACCTGTGGCCTCCGCGTCTGAGACCAGGCCCCATGGTGCTCCCCTGGGCGACAGGCCCGGCTCAGACGCGAGCCTGACCCCCGACAGCAGAGTCTCACCCAGGGCTGGCTGCCCCTGGGGACACTGGGCTGTGTCAGGGACATCTGTGGCATGCTCCTGGCACCGAGCAGGTGGGGCCAGGGATGCTGCTCAGCGCCCCCAGTGCC
>NW_006457984.1:0-223 GCF_000325575.1 Pteropus alecto | reverse complement strand
GCGCCCCCCGCCGGCCCCCGGTTTAGCCTTCTTCCGTCCCAGGCCCTTCAGGCGTGGCGCGGGCGGCTGACTTGAGAGGGTCCGTTTCCTAAGTCGCGTTCACAGCCGGGACCCCTCACTCGCTGTGGGGGCACAGCTATGGGGGTGCCGCTGTGGAGTGTTACTGTGGGGGTGTCACTGTGGGGGTGTTGCTGTGGGGTGCCGCTGTGGGGTGTTACCGTGG
>NW_006457983.1:0-223 GCF_000325575.1 Pteropus alecto | reverse complement strand
ACTAAGGAAGGCACAATTCAAACTCCATCTTTGTTTAGCCCCGCTCCCAGAATTCCTGAGCCCGTGCCCCGCCTGCTTTTCTCAGAGAGAACTTTAACGGATGAGCAAAACCTCCCTCAGCGAACACGCTGTGATGGGCGCGCTGCCAGCCAACTTCCTAATCGTCTCTACAATGTACCTTCATACGGGGCAGCAAAGGTGGCTGGAGGTCCCTGAGCTACCA
>NW_006457982.1:0-223 GCF_000325575.1 Pteropus alecto | reverse complement strand
CGTTCATCCACACGCCCCAGATTCCACGTTACGAATGCCGGCTCCTTGTTTGAGAGCTCGTAAAGCCTGCACTAATAAAATTCCTAATCTGAAAGCACATATCTCTATCATCAGCAACATTTTGTGATATATATTCATCTTTATTTCTCATGTGCAGATCTCAGACGTTTACCGTGACCTGTCCCACCATCCCACAAAGAATCGCACCAGATGTGTCATAAAG
>NW_006457981.1:0-223 GCF_000325575.1 Pteropus alecto | reverse complement strand
CTGACCCCATCCATGGGGGCACAAGCCGTTCCTGAACTTCAGCCGTAAACTCGGCCCTCGGCCTCCTCGTGGCTAAAACAAAGAGGGGGGTGAGCGGGGACGAAGCCCAGCAACGACACGCTCGTCCCTCTGTCTGCGCCTTGCCTGGAGTTCAGACGCCTAAGAAAACCTTCAAAAGGACCCTGAAGCTTGCTTAGGTGACGACCTTGACCTGACCTCCAAA
>NW_006457980.1:0-223 GCF_000325575.1 Pteropus alecto | reverse complement strand
CCAGGCCTGGGATTTGTGACTTGTCACCTTATTTTGCAGCTTGTGCTCTCCCACATGTCTCTGGGCCCAACATATGCAACTATATAACCTGAAGCAAGTTTGTAGCTCCTACAAGGTAGATTCATAAAGAGGAGAGGCAGGGACTAAACTTCTGTGACAAAGTCCCCCTCAAAGGACCGTGAACACACCTGGTGGCCAACTTAACACACCAGAGGATCTCCTG
>NW_006457979.1:0-223 GCF_000325575.1 Pteropus alecto | reverse complement strand
TAGTATGGTGCCTATCCTGACAAAGGTGGATACACACATACACACACACACATTTATGTGTCATTAACTTAAAAATATAAAGGCCTAATTAGTTTACTTTCTCCCTGTTAAATAGAAAGAACATTTAAAGGTGTTGAGATTGTGCAAACTCCGGGCATGCATGCTCGGCATGAGATAATCTGTTTTTGTGTTTACAAAACTGTAATGTAACTATGCAAATGTT
>NW_006457978.1:0-223 GCF_000325575.1 Pteropus alecto | reverse complement strand
GAGTGTGCATGAGGAAATCAGACAGAGGACCCCTTACCTTGCCACACTCAAATGGAATGGGGAGGGGAGGCGGTCTGGGGATCTGCAAGATGTTGTCACTCTCGCTCTGTTCCAGGTTCCGTGATGTGATAGCCAGGCCTCAGGAGGATGATTGAGCATGAGAAAGAGGGAGGCTGAGGCCCCTGTAGGATATTCCCAACCTCAGAAAAGATCCCTGAATCCC
>NW_006457977.1:0-223 GCF_000325575.1 Pteropus alecto | reverse complement strand
TTTCTACCCCCTATACCATTAGCACACTCTATAGTATATCTTCAGACATTACCAAATGCTGTCTCGAGGACAAAATTACACTTGGTTGAGAAATATGAGTTTATTTAAAAGAAAAAGAAATAGTACATGCACACATATACACATCATATAGGAATTTAATCATGTTTTCCTGATTATAAAAATAGGACATATCTATCCATCCATCCATCCACCCATCCATCCA
>NW_006457976.1:0-223 GCF_000325575.1 Pteropus alecto | reverse complement strand
TTTTTCATTTATTAAACATCAGACTCAAAAGTTTTCCTTTATGTCTTTGTTACTGGGAAGTGCCAAACATAATGAAATGCTCAATCCTAGTAATTTTATTAGCCCGCGTTATAATATACATATATTTTCTTTCTCTTTGTACTTTTTTATTATGGTAAAATATATACAACATAAAACACTATTTTTACCATTTTAAGTGTACAGTTCAGGGGCATTAAGTACA
>NW_006457975.1:0-223 GCF_000325575.1 Pteropus alecto | reverse complement strand
TGACTTGCCCAGGGCCACACAGCCGGCCCTGGCTTGTGGGGGGTGGGGGGGACTAGCGCACTCCGTCTGCGGGCAGCTGGCAGCCACATGTCTCCTGCCAGGCTGGGCTCCCACGTGGCCTCGGCCGCTCAGCCTGGACCGGGGCGCCCCTCCCAAACCCCCCTGTGGCACTGTCCAGCTCGCCCGGAAGATCCTGCTACCCCTCTGGGTCTGCTCCCCATTT
>NW_006457974.1:0-223 GCF_000325575.1 Pteropus alecto | reverse complement strand
GCACGCAGCACCAGGTAGATCCTTGCAGGTACATTGGCTTTTATTCTGAAGTGAGATGGGAAAGCCACTGGAGGGCTCCAAGCAGAAAAGAGACACAGACTGACTTAGGCTGGCTGCTGTGTTGAAAACAGATTGATGCAGGCCAAGGGTAAAGGCAGAGAGACCATCTGGGATGCTATTGTAGTAAACTACATAAGACACAGTGGTGCCTAAAATCAAGGGG
>NW_006457973.1:0-223 GCF_000325575.1 Pteropus alecto | reverse complement strand
CGGCCACCGCTTCTGCTGCTGGGACGTTGGACGCCCGGAGCTGCCCCCGTCGCAGCCCGCAGGTGAAGGCGGGCGGGCGGAGGAGGTGCCCACTGGCTGGCGTGCTCGGCCTCACCGTGGAGGGTGGGCAGCCAGGGACCTCAGTGGTGACTCTTTGCCACCTGCAGCAATCACAGCTGCTCCTGGGTGACAGCAGGCCTGACACAGGAGGAGGGTCATTTCA
>NW_006457972.1:0-223 GCF_000325575.1 Pteropus alecto | reverse complement strand
TGGGAACAGCCCCTTGTCAGAAGGGGCCTCTCCTGAGGAGGTGGGAAGTGTGTACAGAACAATGACTGTTTATCAGAAATTTATAGGAGCCTCAGGGCTGCATTCAGATGGAGAATGGGGGGGGGGTTGGGTTGTTCAACTGAATGACCTGGAACAAAGAGATGTTTGTAGATTTTGTGCTCTTTTTGGTGCTCTTCCTTGGTGCCTGGTTGTCTAGAGCCCT
>NW_006457971.1:0-223 GCF_000325575.1 Pteropus alecto | reverse complement strand
TGTTCTACTCAAGTCGCATATCTGACCGCAAACAGCTCGGGTCAGGAGGTTCACGTAATCATCACAGCTTCAGGGTTGACTCTTATGTGGTGACGGAAAGGAATCTAACTATGGGGGGGGGACACACAGTGTGAACATACGTGGGCCTCCCCGTTAAAGTGCACGCTGGAGCCTACTGGATTCCATTAGCCAACGTCGCTATAAAATAAATAAATGAATGAAT
>NW_006457970.1:0-223 GCF_000325575.1 Pteropus alecto | reverse complement strand
GCACTTCATCCACATCTGGTGAATGAGTGGAAAGCGGGTCATTGTCATGCATTTCTTGGCACAGAGGCTGTGGTGGGGACCAAGAAGTGTATAGCCAGGATTGTGCCCACGAGTCCCTATCTCTGAACTTTCAGGGAACAAGAAGTCTCTGCAAGTGCAGCCGCATGGCATGGGCACAAAAAGGAAGAGGAGGGGAGGTGGATCATGAAGGAAAGCAGGGAGA
>NW_006457969.1:0-223 GCF_000325575.1 Pteropus alecto | reverse complement strand
CGCTCACACACAGCAGCACACATACGCACGATCATTTACACACACACACCCGCTCACACACACCAGCACACGTACGCACGATCATGTACATACACACACACGCTCACACACAGCAGCACACGTACGCACGATCATGTACACACACACCTCCGCTCGCCAACCTCCAGTCTGGATAAACCCTCCCTCCCGATATGTCTTTTAAAAAACAAAACAAAAACTCAAC
>NW_006457968.1:0-223 GCF_000325575.1 Pteropus alecto | reverse complement strand
CTCCTTTCTCTTGGCTCCCCCTTCACTTAAGGCTTATTATTCTTCTCCTATGTGTATGTCAGGGACAGAGGCAATTCTGGTAATAGGAGAATCTTGGAGACTGGCTCAGGACCCGCTGTGACACTGGATTGGTAGGCAGCGTCCTTAGGTGCTTGGTCTGCCAGTCGGTTTCCCCTATTGTCAGGGTCGTTTCCTCTCTGGTGGCCTTTGCAGTGAATGACTG
>NW_006457967.1:0-222 GCF_000325575.1 Pteropus alecto | reverse complement strand
ATCAATAACCTAGTAATCATATATAACTAATTAGACTAAAGGAGCAAATACACGGAAGGCATTAAATACATGCTAGATTCACTATTTCAAATATTACTGACTCGGAGCTTACCAACTTACAAGATGGAAAGAGTTAATAATAGAATCTTTATCATCATCATCAACATCATCACCACTATGATTATCTGAAAGAGGAAGAATATCAATGCCATGGAATTAAAA
>NW_006457966.1:0-223 GCF_000325575.1 Pteropus alecto | reverse complement strand
GTGCCACTTAAGGGGACCTGATTAAGGTCCTTGAAGAAGAGGTGCGTCAGCCTTTTGACCACCCCTCCGACCCCGCAGGTGGCACCGTGAAACCGGAAATGACAAAATACGCCCCAGAGCATGGCACGAGCGAACATGTCAGTATTTTGTCTTTCAGAACTGGGTGGCGTGGTGGTCCTCGGTACCCGGGGACGAGGGTATGGCAGAAGAGGTCAGGCTATAG
>NW_006457965.1:0-223 GCF_000325575.1 Pteropus alecto | reverse complement strand
AGCAAACAGTTCACGGAAGGCATTATCCCACTAACGGCATTTTAGGAATATATGCTAAAGATTTTTTTTTTTTTTAGAAAAGCTTTACTGAGATATAATTCATATACCATAAAATTCATTTAAGTACACAAAAGGTATATTTACAGAGTTGTGCAATCTTCACCATGATCAATCTTAGAACACTTTTTATCACCTCAGAAAAAAAAACCCAATACTGTTTAGC
>NW_006457964.1:0-222 GCF_000325575.1 Pteropus alecto | reverse complement strand
CCCACAATTGGGGAGGAGACAAAGTGGCAGGCAACGTGACCTGATTCCAGAAGGTGAGAACTTGGGCAGAGGGCTCAGGCATGCATGATAGATGTCATTTTCTGAGCCTTTAATTGGCCAAGTAAACAGATACCTTTGGTTACAAAAACTGAGTCAGGAAATATGGGTTATCCTCCCACATTCGCAATCCTGCAGATAAGTCAGATATGGAGGTGCAGATAG
>NW_006457963.1:0-222 GCF_000325575.1 Pteropus alecto | reverse complement strand
ACACGCTGAGTCTTCTTCCTTTTCTTTTCTCCCCCCTCCCCCTTGGAGATGGGTCTGTAGGTTCCCGGTTCTCCCTCCTTCCTAACGTCCTGAACCTCCTCCTGCCTCCTGCCACCAGTGTCTTCTCCCTCCATTCCCTCCTGGCGCCCCGTTCTGGCCGCTCTAACCCTGCTGCCTCTTCCAGACTCCGGCTTCGCCTGGTTCCTCCACCCTCCACCAGCC
>NW_006457962.1:0-222 GCF_000325575.1 Pteropus alecto | reverse complement strand
TGGCTTCGTGAAATCTCAAAGACAACCTAAACATCGGCTATAATGATTTGTTAATAGCCAATACTTAGTTTGAATTTATCTCCTCTATCCACTCTTTGATGAAGATGCTGATAAGTCATGGGAACCAGACACAGTTAAAATGATGTAGGCGGGAGATAGGTGGATTAAAAAAACAAACAAACAAAAAAAAAAACCACCAGAAAATGTTCTGGTTCCCAACCT
>NW_006457961.1:0-222 GCF_000325575.1 Pteropus alecto | reverse complement strand
CCTGCTCTGAAGCTGACAGGGAAGTGCCAAGCCAGGCTGGATTGTTTGTTCCCAGCAGGTCTAAGTCCAGGCCCTAGGTTGTTTGGAGGTAGGACTTGAACTCCTGCCAGGCTGTCCACCTAACATAACAGATGCCTGAGTCTTTTGTCTCTGAGTAACGCAAGTGTGAGCTGATTCTGGGCCCAGGTGGGAGAAGATTTTGGAAAATGGGGTAAGACGTAA
>NW_006457960.1:0-222 GCF_000325575.1 Pteropus alecto | reverse complement strand
GGATGGCGAAGCTGTCATTACCTGGTGTCTTTCAGTGACCACATAGAGAGAAGGGATCCTCTCCTTCCCAGGACAAGCTGTGTGGTGGACATGCAGTGGCGTAGTGAGAAACAAATCTATGAGAGGCTAAATAATGGCTTGAAGCTATCAGTTCATAATATCTTTAACCTTTAAATAATGATGGCTATGAACTGAATTGTGTCCCCTGCCCTCAAATTCACA
>NW_006457959.1:0-222 GCF_000325575.1 Pteropus alecto | reverse complement strand
TTCCTCAGGCTGTAGATGAAAGGGTTCAGCATGGGTGTCACTACCGTGTACATGACTGTGGCTACACGGTCCTTCACCACTGAGTACATGGACAGGGGCCTAAAATACACATAGATGACGCTGCCGTAGAATAAGATTACTATGGTGAGGTGGGAGCCACAGGTTGAGAAGGCCTTCCACTTCCCGGCCACGGAGGGGATTCTGAGCACAGTGACGATGATT
>NW_006457958.1:0-222 GCF_000325575.1 Pteropus alecto | reverse complement strand
AAGGAGGGCATGATGGCTCCCACCAAGTCCAATCCAAAGTAAGACAGGTTCTGTGAGACCTTAAAGCTTGAGAATAATTCTTAGGCAAGATGCTCCGATTCGAGACACACTGAGAATATGATCCTGACTTCCAAACTCCTTAGGGCACCAAGGTCACTCCACATTTTGGAGGGGCATTGCCCAAGCCGTGGCTCTCTACTGTGGCCCCAGCCACCCCGAGGC
>NW_006457957.1:0-222 GCF_000325575.1 Pteropus alecto | reverse complement strand
ACACATGAAAGTGGATATTTTGGATTGAAACACATGTAAGTAAATATTTTAATGCTGTAACTTCGCTTTGAGTGATACCTTTATTAGGACATGCAGTATGCGATCCTGTGTGCATTTGTTTATATGTTTGTCTCTTCGACTACACAGCATGAACTTGACTTGGAACATTTACTCGTCTTTACATTCTCAGCTCAAGGCTGTTATTGATACTTCCCACTGTTT
>NW_006457956.1:0-222 GCF_000325575.1 Pteropus alecto | reverse complement strand
TGCTCCAACTGTCCTTATTCGGCAAAGCTCCCAGGACCATCTTCACTTCCGGTGCCATGCGGGCGGCATCGCCACCACCGGTGGACGACCTGTGAGCTTTAGCAGCAGGCGAAGTCGAGTCCGGTGTTCTCAGGGACACGCCTGCCCATCAGATCCGACTTCACCAACTGCTCCCAAGCTGAGCCGTTGTTCTTTGATAACCAGACTTAGGAAGTAGAGACC
>NW_006457955.1:0-222 GCF_000325575.1 Pteropus alecto | reverse complement strand
AAATGGCCAGGGACGGAGGCCCTCAGCAGTCCCTCAGGACAGGAGACACACTGAGGCTGATGGATGTCAGACTGTGGGGCCTCATGTCCTTAGGGAGCCCGTCCTGGGGATACCCACATCTAGAGTCATGCCTCCCTTTGAGGCTTATTAAATGCTGACAGTGCCTGGCCTCGGAGGTAAGGAGCAGGCCTGCCCTCCAGGAGCCCAGTCTGGGAAGATCAC
>NW_006457954.1:0-222 GCF_000325575.1 Pteropus alecto | reverse complement strand
TATTATGAATAATGCGGCTATGAACATTCATGTACAAATTTGATTTATTTTATTGTACTAAGATATGCACAACATAACATTTGCCATTTTTTCCATTTTTAGATTCACAATTCAGTGGCATTAAGTACATTCACATATTCTGCAACTGTCACTGCTATTTATTTCCAGAACTTTTTCATCATCCTGTACAGAAACTCTGTACCCATTAAACAATAATTCCTC
>NW_006457953.1:0-222 GCF_000325575.1 Pteropus alecto | reverse complement strand
GAGGCCTCATGTCTGGGCTGCTGCCTGTAATCTCTGGGGATTTCTGAAACTCTGCAGTTCCTCTGCAGTGAGGACGTCAGGCTGGAAGGCTGTTCTGGCCTAGTCAGGAGCCTCAGGCTGTGTACTCCCAGATTTAGCTATACTTGGAAGACTTACCTTCTAGAAACTCCTATAATTTCAGTTTATCGGTTATGTGAGTGAACAAAAACTATGAGTTTATTG
>NW_006457952.1:0-222 GCF_000325575.1 Pteropus alecto | reverse complement strand
TGTATTTTGAGAACAGTAGAAGCCGTTGGACTATTCGAAGCAAGGAAGACACATGATCAGTTCAGGTTTTGTAAAGATGGCTGTGGCTGCCGTGTGAAGAAAAATTTGGAGTCGAGTGAGGGGTGTGAGAGACCATTTAGGAGGCCTTTGCCATCGTTTTGGCAAAAAGCGATAGCAGTGAGAACTTTGAGAACAGTAGAGCCAAAAAGAAGAGGATGGAGT
>NW_006457951.1:0-222 GCF_000325575.1 Pteropus alecto | reverse complement strand
TTCTTCCTATAGGACTAAGTTGCCATTAAGTTGACGAAGTCTATATGATATCGCTATTTTTACACAGGAGAAGGTGACTTTATAACTTGAGTCAAATTCGAAAGGGCACAAAGGAAGAATGCCAGATACATGAAGAATATTTTGTAAAGTGAAACAAAATCCCTTCTCCATTTAATTTAATTTCTGTTCTCTCTCTATCAATTTTTCTCTCTGCTTCGTAAA
>NW_006457950.1:0-222 GCF_000325575.1 Pteropus alecto | reverse complement strand
ATGGAGCAGCACAGAGACCCAGAGCCTTCCTGAGACGCCCCTTCCAAGTGAGGGGACCCAGGGCCCAACCTTCCCTCTAGGACCTCCCCCATGGGTGCCCTCGCCCTCAACCCGTCCACCAGCACCTCCCTGTGGGGTCTTGCCATGGACAGTGGTTACCCAGGCCCTGAAGATGCTTCAGAGGGATGTGGGAGCCTGTGCCCAGCAGAGCTCGGAACAGCA
>NW_006457949.1:0-222 GCF_000325575.1 Pteropus alecto | reverse complement strand
TAAAGGCGAACTGTCACTTACTTAGCGTATAGAAATGGCCAGGACTTACAGTATTGATTTTCAGGGCTGATCCCGCTACATTCTCACAAGCATCCAATCAGAGTACTCCACTCATGGGAGGAGCATAAACATCCTATCCACGATCGCACAGTCAGTATGAAGTAGAGCTGAAATTATACCTGTGTGCGTCAAATTTCATACTCTCTCTCATAGTCTAGATTT
>NW_006457948.1:0-222 GCF_000325575.1 Pteropus alecto | reverse complement strand
AGCCAGGGGCTGGGGGAGGGGAGGGGAGTGAGTGTGTAATGGGGACAGAGTGTCAGTTTGGGATGATGAGAAAGTTCTGGAGATGGACGGTGGGGACGGTGGCACAGCAATGTGCGTGTGCTTAATGCCGCTGAGCTGTGCGCTTAAAAATGGTCAATTTTTGTTATGTATATTTCATCACAATAAAAATGATAATTGGGATAAATTACAAACCTCCCCCCC
>NW_006457947.1:0-222 GCF_000325575.1 Pteropus alecto | reverse complement strand
CCTGGACGGAGCTGGAAGGAGACGAATGCGCCCCAAATGACCCCCCTCGCGGTTTGCTTGAGGCTGTGGAGAAGCCCCTGCCCGGGGGAAAAGGTGCCCGGACGTTTCCAGAGACGCTGAAGGCCGCGCCGTAAGGCCAGAGCTCACGACGGGGGCACCTGTGGCGTTTAAAGGTGCTTTGGGTCTGCCCCGCACACAGTGTGTCTTCGCAGATGGCACAGC
>NW_006457946.1:0-222 GCF_000325575.1 Pteropus alecto | reverse complement strand
TGAGATGAGCCAAGAATATTATGACAATTTCACTCCCTAGAGTGAGGTTTTAGGTAAAGGCTGAACCGTGCAAGTATCACCTAAATATGAGAATCACAATTTATAGTAAAGATTTTATTAAGCAAAGAGTCAAATGGAAATGACATAAATATTAATTAGAAGAGGAACAAATGGTCTCAAAAGTTCTATACTGGAGGAAGGCATCGAACAAGAAGTTTGTGT
>NW_006457945.1:0-222 GCF_000325575.1 Pteropus alecto | reverse complement strand
CCGTCGTCCTCGCTCCCGCTGCCTTCCTCGGGCTCGTGGCTCATCACGCGGGCGCACTCGGGGCTCGCGCCATGGAAGGCCATTCTGTTGACCGCAGCTCCTGGCGGTCTGCAGTGAGTAGCCAGGACTTGGCTGCGGCAGGAAAGCGGTTTTTCAAGGACTGTTAAGAGCCGCTGTAAACCAGACCGCGGCCCTCGGCAGCTCGCGGTCGTCCGTCCTTCC
>NW_006457944.1:0-222 GCF_000325575.1 Pteropus alecto | reverse complement strand
GGCCAACGTCATACTCACCTGAACCAGACAATCTCTGATCTCGGATGGAAAAAGGAAAAACGCCTTTTATTTAGGAGGTATTCTGGAAAAACGTTGATGACAGCTTATCAAAGGGGAGGCACTCACAGGTTTTACACTCTCTGGGCTGACGTTAGTAGTTTGGGATTTAATCAGGCAAAATTCTCTTCCTATCGGTGAAAATGTTATCTTTTTCTCTTTTTA
>NW_006457943.1:0-222 GCF_000325575.1 Pteropus alecto | reverse complement strand
AGAGTTTTACATCCCAAAATGACAAAATTAACAATTTTCTCAAGTGCACATGAAACATTCTCAAAAATAGACCATATCTTAGGGCACAAAACTAGTTTCAGTAAATTTTAAGAAGACTGTAATTATACCAAGCATATTTTCCAACCACAATGGTATGACATTGAAAATTAAGTACAAGAAGAAAGCTGGAAAACCACAAATATGTGGAGATTAAACAACATG
>NW_006457942.1:0-222 GCF_000325575.1 Pteropus alecto | reverse complement strand
AAGGTGGTGGGTCGTGTTCCAGCAGCAACAGGAAAGTCACGCATACTTGCTTCTCTACCTTTGACTTTGCTCCCTGGGGGCCCTGGGACAGGTTCTGTTTTCTTTCATTCACCAGCAGGAGCTGGATCGACCCAGCACCTCCACAAAAACTGAAGACTCCGGAGTTCTTCGGAGAACTGGGGTATGTGCCAACACGGAAAGATAACGAACGAATAACTAACA
>NW_006457941.1:0-222 GCF_000325575.1 Pteropus alecto | reverse complement strand
CAGCGGAGGGCAAGCACGTGTACCAAGGAGCAGTTTCTGCAACCGGAGAGATGTTTGTTGTCAGTGTTGACACTTTTTGAGGAAGGCCAGCTCAACGGCAGAGAGTGACTGCCTGAATCCTGACTTATTTCCAAGACAGGAAAGGATCCCAGCCGCTCCCTCAGGGGTCCACACTTCCCCTGGCCTCCCACCTCAGGGAAAATAACTGTCACTCTTGACAGC
>NW_006457940.1:0-222 GCF_000325575.1 Pteropus alecto | reverse complement strand
AGCGACCTCGTACGGCTCCTGTGACGATCCAAGGGCAAACGAATTTCAAACACGCAGCATGGCCCCGGGCACGGCGACGGCTCAGTACACAGGAGCGGTTCGTTAAGTTCCCACCGACGGTCTAAGTTCACCCCAATGGGAAGAGACAGCACGGAAACTGGAGGGAGGATGCTCCAGACCCCAAGAGCCAGGGTGGCCTTGGTCCCGTGACAGGCTCTCGAT
>NW_006457939.1:0-222 GCF_000325575.1 Pteropus alecto | reverse complement strand
CAATTTCTTGTTTTCCTTCATTTACCCTAAGGTATAGTAATTTTCTTAAATGTAATTGTGTTAAATAGGCTCTGGAGATTATTATATGCTTGGCTTCTTTTTCCTTACCATTCTGTTAGAGTGTCCTTGGATTCTCCATCCTCCATATCAGTAGTTTGATCCTCTTTTTTATCCACTCTGTCTTTCCCCCTAATATATACTTCATCCTAGATAATGTGTTCT
>NW_006457938.1:0-222 GCF_000325575.1 Pteropus alecto | reverse complement strand
ATGTGTATTTTATAATTAAAAATCATTTGTTTTTCTAAATAATTAGTTTTAGGGTTTTTTTGGTCAAACTTGTATCAAAAAAATTGCTGGAATATCCCAAGACTGCTATATAACATGAATTGTAGTTTATAGATTATACGTAAACTTTAGTTAATAAATATATAATTATAAAAAATACATTATAAAGTTAAATATATAAAGTTGAATGGAGACTAGAGGGAA
>NW_006457937.1:0-222 GCF_000325575.1 Pteropus alecto | reverse complement strand
GAGAAATGTGGGGTGAGAAGAGTGGTCAAACTGAAGCTATAGTCCTTGTGGAGGCCTCGAGGGAGGAAACAGAGTCACTGATAACTGGCAGCCATCCCAGAAGTCTTCAGGCATTTGAGTGATTCACTATCCAGGTGATATAACTCCCGGAGATGAAGGTCCTTGGGCAACTCCACCTGAAGAAAATTAGGCCAAGAGGGAACCTGAGAGTTGACCACGAAC
>NW_006457936.1:0-222 GCF_000325575.1 Pteropus alecto | reverse complement strand
GCCCAGGTCGGGGAACGGAGAGCAGTCTGAACAGATTGCTGGGCTGCAGGCCCGCCCCGGTGTCCCCACTGCTCAGGACGGGAGGGGCGGGGGCTGGTCGGCACGGGGCGTGGGGCCAGCGGCCAGCGGCCTTCGCTGCAAGGGGCCGCGTTCAGGTGTGTGAGGCCCTGCAGGATGGGGGTGGCGTGGGGTGCAGTGAGTCCCATCCTGGGTTCAGACTCA
>NW_006457935.1:0-222 GCF_000325575.1 Pteropus alecto | reverse complement strand
TTTTAAGTGTACAGTTCAGTGGTATTAAATATATTGACGATGGCATACACCCATCACCATCATTCATTTCTAGAACTCTTTTCATTTGAAAACCAAAATTCTACACTCATTAAATAAAAGCTTCCAGTTCTTGTCTCCCCCTGGTGCCTGGAAGCCACCATTCCACTTTCTGTCTCTATCCTTGTGACTACTCTAAGTTCCTCAGATATGTGAAACTATGCA
>NW_006457934.1:0-222 GCF_000325575.1 Pteropus alecto | reverse complement strand
ACAGTCACTCTCTCCATTTTTTTTTCCAGTTCTATATATGCTATCTGAATAACCCTTGATGTTATTCTTTTTAGTACTAAAGTAAAGAGTTTAAAGTGGGCTTATATTGCTTACTTAATGCTAGAAAATAGTGTGGAATTCATCTAAGAGTCCACCCAAACATTTCCTCTATCTGTTTGGTATACTACTAGACTTCATTTCTCAACCTCCCTTGTAGTTTGA
>NW_006457933.1:0-222 GCF_000325575.1 Pteropus alecto | reverse complement strand
GCTAATACAAAGTGTGAAAGGGCCGCCACCAAATTAACCATCAGTACACGGTAGACTGAGGAGAGATTTTAAACGATACTGAGTTTTTAATTTACTTTTTGTTTCTAACGGTTCATTGGTTCATGGGTTCATCGCAAGCGATTGGTTTTTGTGTGTCAATCTTGGATTCTGCAACCTCGTGGAATCGCGTAGTTCCAAGAGCCTCTCTTTTCAGACTCCTTG
>NW_006457932.1:0-222 GCF_000325575.1 Pteropus alecto | reverse complement strand
AAGCAGAAATAGATAGTGGAAGGTGATAAAATCATCTTTAAAAAACAAAAGAGCAGAGTATTTGAAATGTGGGAAGAACATAAAGTAGCTTCCAGAAGCAAAACTTGTCAGCGAAGTACAGCAAAATGTCCACACTTTTACTCTTTTCCTCACTGTAGAGAAGGGATTACAAGCTGAGGTATCTGATCATGTAGAGCTCTGTTTTATCTACCATGGATGCAC
>NW_006457931.1:0-222 GCF_000325575.1 Pteropus alecto | reverse complement strand
GACTAATTGCTATCTTTTGAGGCTGCGACTCGGGCGTCACATCTTTGAGACATCTGTCCTACACCTTACATTCTGCTAAGGGCCACTTCTTGCTATTACATGACTATTCCTTCTTTCATTTTAGCACTTAGAACAGTATTGGTTTAAGTTTCTGGAGAACATTACGTCTTTGAATGCCAGGGCTTCTTTCAGATTTTAAAGGTAGTAGATGCTCAAGTTCAC
>NW_006457930.1:0-222 GCF_000325575.1 Pteropus alecto | reverse complement strand
CTGGGGCCACTAAAAAAATAACTTAAATAGCAGGTTATTTATGTTATTATATGATTAGGGTAAAACCGTTTGTGCAGTACTTACTTTACTAGGTAAAAGTAGTGAAAGTAAAATATCTCAGTACCTTGATTCCCCTTCGTTATTGTATCACCTAACTAGAGCACACACACTTCTTTTTATATTTCTTTAGTGTTACTTTTAAATATTATTTATATAAACTTG
>NW_006457929.1:0-222 GCF_000325575.1 Pteropus alecto | reverse complement strand
TGTTTTAATATATATATTAAATAATATTAAATGTATATATATTCAAGTGATATACTACATCATATATATTGTAAAAACCTTACTACAGTTTACTTCCTGTTCTCCCATTTCAGTCTTTCTGCTCTTGCTGCTATATGTTTTCCTTTGTGCATCTTACAAACCCATAACATGGCGTTATTTTGCTTTCAAACAGTGGCTTATCTTAATGATGTTTAACTAACA
>NW_006457928.1:0-222 GCF_000325575.1 Pteropus alecto | reverse complement strand
ACGAATATGGTTCTTTAGAAGTTAAGGATAACTCAGCTATGCTAAGGGACCCAGAGATGTGACCCTTACCGTCTGAAAAATTAAGTGTGGGAAGGGGAAGGGAAATGGCATTTACCGCGTGACAGCTGTTAAGCCACGGAGTGTATTTGGAGTTCTGCTGGCATTCACTCATCCTTCTCGCCCTACTATTTTAGGTGGGAAGTTATTCTTAACCCTCACCCC
>NW_006457927.1:0-222 GCF_000325575.1 Pteropus alecto | reverse complement strand
TAAAAACTATATTCTCTGTTTGGATCATGTTGGTGGTTTTGATGAGATCTAATTATTATATAAAATGATTTCATAAAAGTAGTATATATACACTAAATTTCATTTTATCTGAAATGTCTAATGTTTAAACACAGTTTCCTTAAAAATCTGTGTAGTTTTCACACAGGTTTTACTTGTGTTTTTTTTTAAATGTCTAAATCTACTCTAATAATACCATGCAAG
>NW_006457926.1:0-222 GCF_000325575.1 Pteropus alecto | reverse complement strand
GAATGGTAGATGCATAGTTTTGCATTTTTCTATTTATTCCCCCCCAAAAATATGATGGGGGTATTTGAACATTTATGACTCTATCACAGGGGTCAGCAACTTTTTCTATAAATGCCCAGATAGTAAATATTTTAGGCTTTGCAGGCCGTATGGTGTCTTTTGTAACTAATTCTCTCTGCCATTCTAGCAGCTATAGACCAAAGTAAATGAATGGATAAGGCT
>NW_006457925.1:0-222 GCF_000325575.1 Pteropus alecto | reverse complement strand
CAGGAAGGGCCTGTCTACTCTAATGGTCTATCCCCGCCCCATTCCTGGAACCCACAGAGGGGGTGCTCCCTTCCCCGGAAGGTCCTTGATGGGAAGAGTGACTGCAAGAGAGACAGGGGGTTCGGAGGAAGGATGAGACAGGGCACGGCTGGCCAGGGGAGGCATATACAGGGCTTGCTTTGCTCCATGCCCTCACTCCTTGTTTATGATCCAGGGCTCCAG
>NW_006457924.1:0-222 GCF_000325575.1 Pteropus alecto | reverse complement strand
AGAAAAAATATCTAATATTGGTTAATATGTACATTAGTGTGAAATTAGGGAAAAAAATAAAACCTTAAAGTTATTCCTTGTTACATATTCCAGTTATTTAGCTGTACATCTTCTTTTCCTCTCCACCTCCTTGTGAGCTGGTATGTTCCTTCTCCTTCATTTACAAGTAGTTCTGTTGGGGATATGATGAGTGGAAATTTATCAACAGTGACTGAATTTATC
>NW_006457923.1:0-222 GCF_000325575.1 Pteropus alecto | reverse complement strand
AGAAGTCTTTCTTCATAGATACCAGTCGGTTGCCTGGAAACTGATCTGGTGCTGAGCGGTCCACACCTGTAGCAGTCTGAAGTGAGGAACTCCGATCTGATGGCTGGTCATCATCCATTGAGTGTCCAGTTCAATGGGACGCTCATTAGTATGAATGGACTGTCCACAGTCTGATGGTATACACCCCAGACATTTTGTGAAATGTTGGTGACATGAATAGAA
>NW_006457922.1:0-222 GCF_000325575.1 Pteropus alecto | reverse complement strand
CATTTGGTCCTGGACTTTTGTTTGTTGGGAGGTTTCTGATTATGGCCGGTATGTTCAGACTTTATAGTCGTAATTCAATCTCGGTAGGTTGTATGTTTCTAGGATTCATCCGTGTCTTCTTGGTTGTCAAATTTGTTGGCGTGTAATTAGTCACAGTAGTCTATATGTGATATCAGTTGTAATATCCTTTTTCATTTCTAATTTTATTTGAGTCATCTCAAT
>NW_006457921.1:0-222 GCF_000325575.1 Pteropus alecto | reverse complement strand
GTAAAACCACTCTTCATAACATACAAACAGGTACATATACAAGTTCAACTTCACCAGTCTGACATGGCAAATATGCTTACAAGTTAACGACATTGCCTGCGATCTTGCTGAGTCCAGCATGTGAGCCAGCCTTCCGAACAAACCAAGTTCCTCTGAAACCCCAGGCATTTGGTAGGGTCGGGGCCCAAGCCCAGCACCCCATCAGGGTACTCTGGCCCTCTG
>NW_006457920.1:0-222 GCF_000325575.1 Pteropus alecto | reverse complement strand
ATATATATATTAAGTATTGAGCATTTTGTCTTCTCCTTTCTAAAAACAAAACATCTTAAAGTAACTCAACTATTGTAAACTACCAGCTCACTTCCCACCCCCCCTCTCACTGCCCTGATTTCATCTCTCCTTAGATGATTCTCATCTTCCCCCAACTAGCAGTGCTTTCACCTCTCCCCTTGCTGGCTCACAGGGTGCCTGTGCAGTGCTTTGCAAGGCCGT
>NW_006457919.1:0-222 GCF_000325575.1 Pteropus alecto | reverse complement strand
CCTAGTCTCACCGTGACAGAAATATTGATAGAAATAGGTTGAAGGGTCAACCAACCATCAGATACTTATTGAACACATATTGTGAGCTAAGACTTGTGGAAATAGAAACATGGACCCATTTTTTTCCAGGAGACCCCTGGTTTGATAGAAAAAGTAAACACACGAAACTGAAAACATAGTACCATAGACAAATAGATGCTAATAATTAGTGATGCACATTCT
>NW_006457918.1:0-222 GCF_000325575.1 Pteropus alecto | reverse complement strand
AAATTATTTCAAGTAAAGATTTTACAAAACAAGTTATTTTGACTTCACATCATAATTTATTTTGTAGTCTTTAATAGTCAGATTTTGATGGTTACTTCTCCATGAATATTTTGACCCTTTCTTGAAATCATTTGTCTCAAGGCCCCAAGCATTAGGATATCTTTAATATTATTCACTTCTATTTGAAGACTTCCCTAAATGAACTCTTCCAAGTTCAGAAAG
>NW_006457917.1:0-222 GCF_000325575.1 Pteropus alecto | reverse complement strand
TTCAGTGCACCTAGCTTTGTACCTTCTGTTCAGCAGCAAAGGGTAGAACTCCAACTAGTGAATGAAAATTTCGACTTTCTATATCTAGGCTGTAAATAAGAAAGAGCTTTCTAGTAAACAGCCCTCCAAAAATGAATGGAGCTGCCACGTAAGATAAGTGAATTCACCATCACTGTAAGTATCTAAACACAATATAGATGATCAGTTGTCAAGGTTTTTGCA
>NW_006457916.1:0-222 GCF_000325575.1 Pteropus alecto | reverse complement strand
TGCCCCCACCCCGGCACGGCAGTGGTCCCCCTCACTGTGACCTCACGCATGGCACGTGCCTGTCCGCGCCTTCTGGGTGAGCCCGTGGCCCTGGGGCCAGGCCCTCCCGTGTGGTCTGCAGGCAGTGCGGCCGCAGGGTCCCCTGTGGCCGGTCGCCCCTGCCTCCCAGAGGTGCCGGCTGAGGGTCCTGACGCCCCGCCCCGTCTCCCCCCAGGAAGCAGG
>NW_006457915.1:0-222 GCF_000325575.1 Pteropus alecto | reverse complement strand
CTGCTCTCTCTGCCTGTACCCTGCCTTGACTTCCCCGTGTGGCCCCTTGAAGTGTGCCTTATAGCTCCTCCTGGACCTGTGAGTGATAAACTTCACTATTTCACTATTTCTTGTGGTCTCTTGTTGAACCAACGCTCACCATCTTACACCCCAGGCTCCACTTAATAAATGTTAATTTAATGAAGTCACAACATAGTAGTAAGCAGAACTGTTTTGATGGAT
>NW_006457914.1:0-222 GCF_000325575.1 Pteropus alecto | reverse complement strand
CCTGAAGGGAATGTCTGGCAAGGGCGATACTGCAACATGCATGCTGGGCGTGGTGACCCGGAGAAGTCACCCCACGGCCACGGGGAAGGCAGTCCAGGCTCAGTCCTTGTCGCTGTCGTGCAGGGTGAGCTTGTCAAAGAGGTGCTCGGCCAGGCCCGATTGCGGGGCTCCCATCTTGCACAGGTTGGTGAGATGGTCGCCCAGCTCCGTGATGAACTTCAC
>NW_006457913.1:0-222 GCF_000325575.1 Pteropus alecto | reverse complement strand
AAGCGCAAAGAAAATCTCACTGTAAATATGCCACATGGCTAAACAGCACCTATGGGCCTTGGAGAGTTGAACTTCAAAGGGCAAGTGACAGCGGCTCTCCTACTGGGATTGGAAGCGGGGACAAAGCAGCAGGAACTGAGCTGCGACCCTGTGCCACGAAGTGGGCGGGCGGGCGGGAGGGAGGGAAGGATGCTGGTGAGCAGAGCGGCCCGTCTGCCTGCG
>NW_006457912.1:0-222 GCF_000325575.1 Pteropus alecto | reverse complement strand
CTGTCGACATTATTTGAGGCCTACGGTGAAGAAGTGTTCTCCTAGACAGGACTGGTGTTTACACTGCCACTTGCCTGCAGCACTGCCAGCCAGGACTGCTTTAAACTCAGTTCTTGGTTTGAGGTTTTCTCAGACCAGTCTGTTATACAAATTCAGGTGAAAACACAGCCCATGGTTCCAGTTCCCGGAGGCGATATTTAACTAGGCTGGCGATATTCTTCA
>NW_006457911.1:0-222 GCF_000325575.1 Pteropus alecto | reverse complement strand
CAAGGTCAGATGCCATTCTCCTCACCACTTTTTAGAATAGTGCGGTGCCGCTCGAGTTCTGTAAGAATGCTCGGCCCCCAGCTTCTCTCCCATCCAGTCTCACATTTATGTTTTCAGTACGAGATGAGTGTCAAAGCATGGGTCTGGGCACCTCACTAATAGCCCTGCATTGCCCCCCACCTTCTCATTGCCTGATGGATAAAGTCAAAGCATCTTAGCCAA
>NW_006457910.1:0-222 GCF_000325575.1 Pteropus alecto | reverse complement strand
GTTGACATCGCCACACTTGACAGGGATCCTGCGACACAGGCCAAGAGCACAAACAGACCCGTCCTGCCTGTGACTGTGTCCCCCAGGCTCAGGCCACTCTGCACCACGGTCACTCCCCAGGGTTCAGCCCGGGCCCCGCCTTTCTGACCGGCGCTGGTCCTTCTAACAGCGGGAAAGGGGCTCAGAACCCCCTTCCGAGAGAGGGGTACACTGGCTGCAGGA
>NW_006457909.1:0-222 GCF_000325575.1 Pteropus alecto | reverse complement strand
CTTTTTCCACCTTGCAACCAGCAGGCAACCCATGGATCCCCATGCCAATGATAGCTGATACGTCTGCTGCCACACTTTTGAGGTCAACTCGTCCACTACCTTCGTTAGGTGAACATCACCCTGATTACAAGCGATGTACCAATGGTCTACCAGCCTATGCAAAATAACAAACATTAAAAACTATGTAGGCAAACATCAGCAAAAATATGCAACCATCTCCTT
>NW_006457908.1:0-222 GCF_000325575.1 Pteropus alecto | reverse complement strand
GAACTAAACAAAATGGAGACAAGTAATCTACCAGGAACAGAGTTCAAAACACCAGTTATAAAGATATTCAATGACCTTCACGAGAACTTCAACAATTAAAACATTAAAATGGAGATAGAACACATTAAAAAAGAACCAGTTAGAAATAAAGAATACATAACTGAAAAGAAGAATACACCAGAAGAGCAGATTAGATGAAGCAGAGGATTGAATCAGCTATTT
>NW_006457907.1:0-222 GCF_000325575.1 Pteropus alecto | reverse complement strand
ATAAATTGCTAGTAAATAAAATAAGTTATTGTTTCTCTCTGTTTGTTCCAATATCGTAGGAAGAACAAAGGCCTGGCAGGCAGACAGAATGGATTTGAAGTGTCCCTTATCTACCCCACCCTTTACTGGCTGGATGTTACATGGGCTATCCAATCTTTCTGCGTCTCCATTTCCTCAACTGAAATAGGAGGATGAAAATTCCTGCCTCATATATTGCTGGGA
>NW_006457906.1:0-222 GCF_000325575.1 Pteropus alecto | reverse complement strand
CGTTCCTTTGCCCTGGACATGTAGCGATTCTACTCCCCCGGCCTCCTCAAAGCCCCTCTGCTTCTCGTGCTTAACCCAGGTGGAGCGACATTTTTTCCCAGTGCCCGGCGTGTCCCCCATCATGGAACTCGTCCCTGTCTTTGTCTAGGTGCATGTCAGTTCCAGCATGCTCCCCTCTCTCTCCAAAGTTCTCAATGGAAGGGATGTGACATGTTAATCCTT
>NW_006457905.1:0-222 GCF_000325575.1 Pteropus alecto | reverse complement strand
GGGCGTTTTCTCCAGAGAGTTCCGTCACGTGGCGTCCTGGCCGGTCAGTGTAGATGCAGACTTTTCCTCTAAATGGAAACGTCGAGTCTGACCAGTGCCGCCTATGTCACGCCAAGGAACGCCCGGTCACCCTCCCCAGTGCCGTCTTCCTGCCCAACTGAGCGCCTTCTACCCCTTGGCTGTCCCCCAGGCCCAGGAGGAGCCCCGACCATCCGGAACAGC
>NW_006457904.1:0-222 GCF_000325575.1 Pteropus alecto | reverse complement strand
ACCCCTCCCAGACTCCCACGACATGACAGGAGCAAGCGGCTCACAGCCCCAAGGCCGCCGTATACTAGGGGGCCTCAATTAGCGTCACCTTAAAGAGTGTCAAAGAAATCCCAACGCTGGATTGCATCCAAGACCAATCATATCCCACCCTCTAGTAGTGGTGACAGGGGTATTTGGGGGTGGGAACGAGGCATCAGTATTTTTAAGAATTCCAGGTGATTC
>NW_006457903.1:0-222 GCF_000325575.1 Pteropus alecto | reverse complement strand
CGTGGGCGGCAGACTAGGGAGGCGGGAGGAAGCAAAGCCGGGAAGCCTCTGGGATTGGATAAAAAGTAAAAGGGAGGGACACACACTTGTTTGGCATTGGTGGGGATGGGAGAGTTAATCATTAGCATTCACAGAGCAAAGAGGTGGTGGAGGGGAGACAAGATAATCACGAGGGGTTCTGTGTCTCGCGCTCCGGTGCGCTGAGTTTTGCATTGGGGCGGG
>NW_006457902.1:0-222 GCF_000325575.1 Pteropus alecto | reverse complement strand
AAAGCCTTACCTTACCGTTAGCTGGTTGCATTTTATGTTGAGCTCCCCATAGCTCTCTCCTTTTTACTTCGGTCTTGTGGTCTAATAAGACTTGCGGTCTGGCCTGAAAATTTCTCTACCATGAAAAGCAAGAGATCTTTAGGAATATACCTTCTGTAGAAACACATTTCAAATATTGGAAACAATTAGAGATGATAAACTTGCTCATACTTCATCCTTCAG
>NW_006457901.1:0-222 GCF_000325575.1 Pteropus alecto | reverse complement strand
AAATGTATTGTTATATTTTCTGAAATTATGGAATTAATAACAATAAAATATTATGTTTCTAAATATAGTGCTGTATTTTGCTCAGCTTGTTAAAGAGAAAAATAACTTTTCTTAATTATAAGATCCTCTTTCCAGAGAACCAATCCTTGACTATAAGTTTCAATGGCAATTTTTCCATTTATCAGAACAGTTTGGAAATTGCACATATCCATTTTTAGGTCT
>NW_006457900.1:0-222 GCF_000325575.1 Pteropus alecto | reverse complement strand
TCGGCCTTGCCCCAAAACAGCACCAGCCCCAGCACGGTCGAGGGGGAGAGGAAGAAGCAGACAGCAAGCCCAGAAATCACGAGATCACGCTGGTTTGTTCTAGCGAGTGGACTTGGGAGTTTCAGTGTGGGACACGTTCAGTGGGCACCGGGCCCTCCGCTCCCCCTGCCTCTGGCGTAGGACGTCCGTGCCGGCCACACACTGACTGCAGCTGCAGAACTT
>NW_006457899.1:0-222 GCF_000325575.1 Pteropus alecto | reverse complement strand
TGCAGGAGGCCTCGGAACAGAGCAGACAGAGAGCTTGGGGCTTCAACTCTGACTGTCGGAAAGAAATGCACGAAACGGCGTGGTGGCCGGAGCTGCAGGGGCCGTTGGCGAGCTGCAGGCCCAAACCGAGGGATTCCGGATCGGGAAGGAGACCACTAAGCGGGGGAAAGCCAGCTTCTTTGACTCGGGGTCACGTTTAAGCAGGCGTTTGGAAGAGTTGTA
>NW_006457898.1:0-222 GCF_000325575.1 Pteropus alecto | reverse complement strand
TATTTTTTAACCCCATTATTTTGGTTGAGTTAGGTGAAGATGAGAGAGGTTAAATAATTGACCCAAAGTCATAGATAAGTGTCAGAATCAAGGCTCACACCCAAGTCACCTGTACACTGAGCTCTGCTCTTAATCACTGTGCCGATAGAGCAGATTCTTATGCTTCAGTGGTGCTGAATTAATTGATAGAGAAGAGTGTATCAAGATTT
Source organism: Pteropus alecto (assembly GCF_000325575.1). Taxonomy (NCBI): domain Eukaryota; kingdom Metazoa; phylum Chordata; class Mammalia; order Chiroptera; family Pteropodidae; genus Pteropus; species Pteropus alecto. The sequence goes on along the minus strand of NW_006457898.1, from coordinate 13 downwards.
CTAATCTGTTAAT
>NW_006457897.1:0-222 GCF_000325575.1 Pteropus alecto | reverse complement strand
GGCTTCCCTGGGAGCCCCATCCTGATTTATGCTTACGTCTTATTAGCCAAAACTGTTCCCAGCGGCCACTAACCTCGAAGACAGCTAAGAGCTCCGAATGTGAGCTGGGTCAGCCAACTCATAGCATCAGCTGCAAACATTGACTACAGATTCATACTGTCCTGTGGGAGCACCGTTGGGCCTTCATACGCATGGGGAGTTCTAGCCAGTCAGCTGGCTTCG
>NW_006457896.1:0-222 GCF_000325575.1 Pteropus alecto | reverse complement strand
TTCACACCAGATAGCAGAAAATAAATTTTCACGATAAAATACACCTGGTTGTAATTTTCAATATGCCCACAAGAGGGCAGCAAAACCAATGTTTCGAAGCATGCAATCCTTGTTTTTAACAAAATGCACGCTAACTGGCAACAGACAAAACATTTTATGATGCCGTACCCTTGGCTGTTATATATGAGAGGCACATGGGATAGCAATTTAAATATCTTTTCA
>NW_006457895.1:0-222 GCF_000325575.1 Pteropus alecto | reverse complement strand
GAAGGGGATCTTCTAGTGAAGCATCAGGAGCCATGTGGGACAGGCCCGGCACGTTCCAGGACAGCGGTGGGCCGGCTGCAGCGGAGTACGATGGAGATGAGGACACGGGACAGGACAGTGGACGTGTGGGCCACAGGCCGGGGACAGGCCGGGGACAGGCCAGGGACAGGCCGGGGACAGGCTGGGAGACTCTCCACCTCACTGGACGGAAGCTGACCACTT
>NW_006457894.1:0-222 GCF_000325575.1 Pteropus alecto | reverse complement strand
ATACATGCATACATATACGGCTTTGTATGTATATGTATGTATATGCATAATGCATATGAGTATGGATAAACAGGTATGTGTGTGTGCATGTGCGCATGTGTGTGCGCATGTGTCCATGTGTGTGCGCATGTGTGCATGTGTGTGCTGCACACGTGTGTGCATGTATGTGCGCTGTGCGTGCATGTGTGCGTACGTATGTGCACGTGCGTGTGTGAGTGTGTG
>NW_006457893.1:0-222 GCF_000325575.1 Pteropus alecto | reverse complement strand
TATTTCAATTCAAGACCCTTTATATAACCTTTATAAAGTATTTTAGCCCTGTCCTTACACGTATAGATATTACCCCCATATGGTATATAAAGGTAGGGGAAAATTGCCTCACTCTGTATCTGTAGGTCTTTGTACATCTATGATATCAGTCCTCGGAGAGTGGCCTAAAATTGAAATCAGTCAGATAGAATTCTAGAAATAAACAATAGGTAGCAAATATTT
>NW_006457892.1:0-222 GCF_000325575.1 Pteropus alecto | reverse complement strand
CCTAGATGCCCAGTGGTCCCCAAACACTCAGGGGTATGCTGAGTACAAGGGGGGGACTGTCCTCCAGATGGTGCCTGGCTTGCTGGCTGTTGTGGCCTCTGGAGCCCAGGACCAAAGGGGCTCACCTACTGGGTGACAGGTGAAAAGTGGGCCAGATCTGGAGGTCCAAGCATCGGGGGGACCCTGCCCGGATGGGGGAACAGCGTGCTGTAGGAGGACCAT
>NW_006457891.1:0-222 GCF_000325575.1 Pteropus alecto | reverse complement strand
TCTGTGAAAACTGTTTATAGTTTTGGATCTTTTTCTTTCAGACTATTGAACTTTTCTTATTGAAATCTAGGAGTTCTTTACGTATTAAGCAATGCATGATATAATTTGCAAATATATTTTTCAAAATTTGCTATTTTTCTTTACTTCGCTATGGCAGTTTTTGCAATGAAGAATTTATTTTATATAATGATATAATTTTATAGTGAAAATCTTTTTATTGTT
>NW_006457890.1:0-222 GCF_000325575.1 Pteropus alecto | reverse complement strand
AGACATAACACTATTGCACACTTAATAGACTATGGCATAGTGTAAACGTAACTTTTATATACCCTGGGAAACCAAAAACATCATGTGACTTACTTAATTGGAATATTCGCTTTATCGCGGGGGTCTGGAACCAAATCCAGAAAATCTCTAAGTTATGCTTGTATTATTATTTAAACAGAAGAGACTGAATGCAAGTGGTAGACTAGTGCTAAATATGTACTA
>NW_006457889.1:0-222 GCF_000325575.1 Pteropus alecto | reverse complement strand
TATGTATCCCCAGCATGCATCAGTAGCTGCCAGATGGGTATTTTTTGTTGGGTAAGTGAATGAACCCTGGCCATCTTTGAATTCTATCCTGGCTCTTTGGCAGCTAAATTTTCTGCTCAGAATAACGAAAGAAATCAACCCAGTTGACAATTCTTTTCCTGATTTCTTCTGCCTCATTTCTTCTGCCTCATTTCTTCTTCATCCCAAATCTTCTGAAAAAGT
>NW_006457888.1:0-222 GCF_000325575.1 Pteropus alecto | reverse complement strand
GAGAAATGCAAATCAAAACCACAATAATATATCACGCTTCACATTCATTAAGATGACTACCACTAAAAAATAAACAAAAAACAGAAAACAACAAGTCTGGTGAGGATGCGGAGAAATTGGAACCTTTGTACATGTTGGCAGAAATGTACAATGGTACAGACGCAATGGAAAACAATAAGGTTGTTTCTCAAAAAATTAAAAATAGAATTACCATATTATCTA
>NW_006457887.1:0-222 GCF_000325575.1 Pteropus alecto | reverse complement strand
GCCTCAGTCCTCACCCCGCTGCTGTGGCTCAGCTCGCTGCCCAGGTGACCCCAGCCGGCCTGCCGCTTCCTGTACGCGGATAACCGGAGTCTCTGCCCCTCTGACCTCCAGTACGGGTCTCCGACGGCTGCCTCCGTAGTGAATTTAATATTAGCACGTGGAAAACAAAATTCGTTGTTTTCCTTACCAAACGGCTTCTCTCCACGTCGTTCCTGCCTCAGC
>NW_006457886.1:0-222 GCF_000325575.1 Pteropus alecto | reverse complement strand
GTCAATGCCACTTTATTACTTAGCAAGATTAATTATGGTCTTAGGGCGAATGGTCTCCATTTGCGATGGCTTTGTAACCTCCCAGCGCCTGGATAATCACACTTAGCTCCCCTGTTTTTATTGTAATGAACACCCCTGTGCAGACAGATCTTCCCCACATGGGGACTCTCCCTGAGGTGATTCTGTACAAGGGCCGGGGACTGTTGGGCTAATGGGCATAGA
>NW_006457885.1:0-222 GCF_000325575.1 Pteropus alecto | reverse complement strand
TTTTTCTGAACTGACAGTAAGTTAAGTTAGGAAACAATGGAGAATGGGCACACTTTTTTACCTTACCTTTTTTGGTCCCATGCAACAGAAGTTCGAAGTTCGTCTATTCATTCTTACATGGTTTCTTCTCTTTGTTGAGGAGATTTGGCTGGAGAAAAGAAAGAGCAAGTCATGTGGGAAAGATGATTTTTAAATAGAATAGCAAGAAAACACGATGTCAAA
>NW_006457884.1:0-222 GCF_000325575.1 Pteropus alecto | reverse complement strand
AACTCTGGGATCCTCCCATAACATTGTTTTTTTTTTTCACTGTCATTTATAATGTTGATGAGAAAAAAAAAAATTGATTTCCAGCAGGGTTTCTCTCTGTGTGGAGTTTGCACGTTCCTCCTTTGTCTAGGAGTGTTTTCTCCAGGGACACCCGTTTCCTCTTACATCCCAAAGAGGTGCCTGTGAGGTGAATAGTGCATCTACATTGTCCCAGTCTGAGAG
>NW_006457883.1:0-224 GCF_000325575.1 Pteropus alecto | reverse complement strand
GCTCTGTTTCTCGGCCCACCTGGAAGGAAGTGGCCGCCTCTAGTAGCTCCCCACCATAGGAGATGATAAACCTATCCCTATTTCCAAGAAGAGCCATACTGATGGGTATCTTTTGGTCTCATATCCAAATTCCCAGAGAAGAGGCTTATTGCCAGCTTAGATCAGAGGTCATCCTGATCCAATCAGCTTTGGCCAGGAAGGTAGGTCTGAACATGGCTCCTCCC
>NW_006457882.1:0-222 GCF_000325575.1 Pteropus alecto | reverse complement strand
TCCACAGGGTCTTCATCAACAACCTGGTCTGCTGCCTCCATTCAGAAGCTTGGTTGGCCCCTGCCCTTTGCTGGTCAAGAACTGCCCATGTTACTCATTTCAATCCCAGTGGCCCAGCTTCCAGGACAAGTGGCAAGAGTGTCTCACTTCAGCCTGTGTCTCCTTCGGCCAGAGGCACTCCAACCATTTGTCAGGCCCTGTCCTGGAATGTCCTAGCAGGTG
>NW_006457881.1:0-222 GCF_000325575.1 Pteropus alecto | reverse complement strand
TAACACTAACCCTAAACTTAATCCAGAACTGTAACTGTAACCCTAAACCTAACCATAACCCCAAACTTAACGCTGATCTGAACCCCAAAACTAAAGCTAATACTAACCATAACTCTAATCCTGACCTTAACACTAATCCTAACCCTAAATTTTGAACACACAATAACCCTGAACTTAACCTCTTTCCTAAACATAACCCTAAATATAACTTTAAGTCTAAAC
>NW_006457880.1:0-222 GCF_000325575.1 Pteropus alecto | reverse complement strand
TCTCAGAGCAGCCGAACCCGGAAACAAGTCACCCCATGGGTCTCAGCCCCCCTCCCCTCCATGGGGAAGCAGAACTCGAGCTGCTCTCACAGTCGAACGCTCGCAAACTCTCCCTCCCGGCCCTCCCAGTGCAAGCGCGTGAGCCCTGCGGAAACCGCTTTGCCCAGGCGGAATCGACAGATACACGGCGCACGCTCCAGGTGTACGACCGACCACTTCCGA
>NW_006457879.1:0-222 GCF_000325575.1 Pteropus alecto | reverse complement strand
GGGGAACACAAAGGCCTGTTTGTCCTTCCAGAGTCCGGTAAGAGGGCATTGCTCTCATCCTGTTCCGCGCGTGCGGACAGTTCATTCCACAGCCATCCGCACACTTGCAGCCATGATGTCTCAAAGACAGCACCAGGTTCAGGAGCAGCAATGCCCACGTCTTGGTTGGTCCAGGCCCTCAACCCCGGGCCACAGCCCACTGCGGCCCCGCCTGCCCCTCCA
>NW_006457878.1:0-222 GCF_000325575.1 Pteropus alecto | reverse complement strand
CCTAAACCTAAACCTAACCCTAACTTTAACTGTAAATCTAACCCTAAGCCTAACACTAACAGTAAACCTAACCATGATCCTAATGCTAAAATAAAGCTAAACTTAAGCCTACATCTAAACCAAATCCTAAATTTTAGACTAACAATAACCATAACCGTAACCCCTTACCCTAAACCTATCCCAAAAACTAACCCTAACCCAACCCTAACACTAACCCTAACC
>NW_006457877.1:0-222 GCF_000325575.1 Pteropus alecto | reverse complement strand
AAAGAAATGATTCCATCAAATAATTTTTAGAAGACAGTATTCCTTTCTTTACCTAGTTGTAACCAAAAACTTTGAAATTCCTCTGCCTGTCATGTATTACAAAGCTAGTGATTGCTTCAATCCACAGAAAAGACTCATTAATGTAAAGAGAGGATCATTTATTTTTTTGTTCTTACTTTGAGAAAAGCTTCTCTTGCTTCCACAAAATACAATGATTAAATG
>NW_006457876.1:0-222 GCF_000325575.1 Pteropus alecto | reverse complement strand
CACAGGGCAGGCTCAGGAACAATGCTCTGCTGTCCCCCAAGGCTCCCCGCAGTGGGACCGGGGACCAGCACGAGCATGGGGGGGTGTGGGGGGGGCGCTCTGCGCGGTGACTCAGTCTTGACCTTGGAGGAGAGGAGGGGGCTTGTCAGGGTTCCGCGTGCAAGGTGGGGGTTGGAGATGCTTCACATTGAGTCACGCCATCCGCCTTCACTTTCTGGGAGT
>NW_006457875.1:0-222 GCF_000325575.1 Pteropus alecto | reverse complement strand
AAAAAAAAAAAAAACTACAAAGCTAAATTAAATTGTCTTAGATGACCAACTACCAAGAACTATCCTTGTAGAAGAAAGGGGTAGAGCCACAGCAGTTGGTGGCAACTTCAGTAACATGTTATGTGATCCATGGGTCTGTCACAAGCCAGTGTGGATTTTCCCATAATCTACTCCAGCAAAAAAGCAGTGGTCACAGATAATACAAAGCAGTAGATAATGCCA
>NW_006457874.1:0-222 GCF_000325575.1 Pteropus alecto | reverse complement strand
CGCGGTTTGCTGTGTGTGCTTCAGGCCTGATTTCTAAAATCACGTGCTGCCGATCGCGTTGGGGGCGCCCACGCCCCCCGCTCGGCCCCGCGAGGCTGGCGTTTGCCACCGTCGGCGTTTTCATTCTTTCTCTCTCAGTCTGGTTCTTCCTCCACCTCTCCCTTGCCTTCTCCCTCTCCGGATACGTATAAATGCTATATAGGAAGATAAATAAACACGTAC
>NW_006457873.1:0-222 GCF_000325575.1 Pteropus alecto | reverse complement strand
CATTAACTGCGCTGTGCTACATATAATTCCAAGAGAGCCAAAATTTGCCAACGAAATTTTTGTTGGGCTCAGATTAAAACTTCAGACCGTTAAGAAGCTCTCTGTTAACTCCTTTTTTTTTTTTTTCTTTTTTTTAATGTAAAACGTAGGCAGCGTTAGCCCCGTTTGGGATCGTATCAGGGAGAACACGTAAAAGACAGCGTCATGCACCTGATTAGGCCA
>NW_006457872.1:0-222 GCF_000325575.1 Pteropus alecto | reverse complement strand
GAACAATAAAGGTATCTTTTGATGTTTATAACAAATTCCTTTCAATCATATCTGAGTTTACACTAATGACATGCATTTTGTAAAGCACCAATGGATGGAGCCTGGTTGCCAGGGAAACCAACCTTGTGATTATAGTTGGAACATTTAGGCCCACTTCCAGACCTCTATGGTGGGAAGAAGGATTTGTAGATTGGGTTCAATCACCAACAGCCAGATGAAATC
>NW_006457871.1:0-222 GCF_000325575.1 Pteropus alecto | reverse complement strand
GACAAGGCCCTTGCAATCTGTGAGGTCAACCAAGATTGCCTCGCCTAAAAAAAAAAGAAAAAAATTATTTTAAGCAGCTCTCTGTGGAGACCCCTAGAGTCCACCTATAACCAGGGCAGGGTGGGAAGACAGGTGAAGAGAGGTATTGGCCTCACTCCTCTGGATTTAACCAGCTTTTCTTGGAATCGTTTTATACACTGGATTCCACAACTAATAAAAGTT
>NW_006457870.1:0-222 GCF_000325575.1 Pteropus alecto | reverse complement strand
GTGCTCAGGGAAAAATCACTGTTAATTCCCTCGTTTGCGCACTTTGATCCAATCAGGGCCATCTGATTGGGACTATTGGAAGAGTTGCATAGCTCTGTGCTAGATAATTCTCAAGTGGTCTCTGACCTTAAAACGGGTTAGTCCAGAAACCATGGAAAGTGACAGAGAGATGCCTCTCTATTTTGTGAACCTGAGTTAGCAGCCTTTCACGAAAATACGGTA
>NW_006457869.1:0-222 GCF_000325575.1 Pteropus alecto | reverse complement strand
GATCAGGGAGGCGGAGATCGGAACCCTTGGCTCGCAGGGTGTCTGAGCGCTGTGCATCGCCCGCCCCAGGCCGACGGGGACCATAACAGGGAACATGTCTTGATCACTGTCCCCTCCTTTCCCTAAGCACTTTCATCGACTCACCCTGTTCTGGTAGAGATTCGAAGACAGTCTTTCCTTGAAAGATTTTTTTTTAATGAGCTTGATGCCACATGTGTAAAA
>NW_006457868.1:0-222 GCF_000325575.1 Pteropus alecto | reverse complement strand
GCTATGAATTTCCCTCCTAGGACTGCTTTGGCTGTGTCACATAGATTTTTGAGTCGTGTTTCATTTTCATTTGTCTTTAGGTATCTATTGATTTCTTCCCTGATCTCATTGATAACCCATTCACTGTTTAATAGCATGTTCTTTAGCCTCCATGTGCTTGTCTATTTTCCAGTTTTTTGTTTTTATTTTTGTTTTTTGTAGTTGATTTCTAGTTTCAATCCA
>NW_006457867.1:0-222 GCF_000325575.1 Pteropus alecto | reverse complement strand
GGGAGATTAGAAGTTTTGGCTCAGAGGAGTAGCACAGTCTACTTGACATTTTGCAAAGATGTCTCTGACTATGTGGAGAATTGACTCTTGGATAAGGTTGCCAATAAAATACAGGATGCCAAGTTAAATTCGAATTTCAGAAAAGCAACAAATAATTTTAGTGTAAGTATGTACCAAATATTGCACAGGATATACTTACACTAAAGAGATCATTGTGAGGCA
>NW_006457866.1:0-222 GCF_000325575.1 Pteropus alecto | reverse complement strand
TAACAGCATGCTAGTTTCTTTCGTGTAGTATAAAGCGGTCTCTGGGATACAGGCTACATCAATTTAAAAAATATTCTATAGTTATTAAGCTAAAAGCATACACTGCTATTAATAAAGATGTACTTTAGAAGTCAGGTCTTTTTTTTTTTTTTAGATTGTAAGATGAGAAATTTTCTGATAGAATATATCTGACTCAAGGTTGGACATTTGTGCTAAGAATTT
>NW_006457865.1:0-222 GCF_000325575.1 Pteropus alecto | reverse complement strand
CGGGGGACGGTGTCTGGGTTTCTGCTTCAGCGCCCAGAAAGGTTCTTGCTGAATGAAATGGCGTCGGGACTCGCGTGCCTGAAGGCCAAGAGCTCACACCAGGCCTTGACCCCTTCGCACACCATTTGCACGGCGGTTGTGTTTTTGAAGGTCTTTGCAACAGGTCCCTATGACGTACGTATTAGCTTTTTTTTTCTTTTAGAGAGAAAATTTGCTGTGGAT
>NW_006457864.1:0-222 GCF_000325575.1 Pteropus alecto | reverse complement strand
ACTCCCGAAGGACCAAGAGCGTGACCTGCGCTCTGTGGGCTCAGCCAGGATATGACACACCTCACCGTCCCCGCTTCACGAGCCACACCGGCCCACGCGCCACTCCACTCCGAGACCTTGGGAGGCGCCGTGGCCAGCGTGTCCCGTTTTGGGTCAGTCCCCTCCAAAAAGTGTCTAAGATGGAGGCGTGTGTGCAGGCGACAGTGAGTTCACTCAGCAACA
>NW_006457863.1:0-222 GCF_000325575.1 Pteropus alecto | reverse complement strand
GCCTGTCACTGTTCTAAACCACTTAGAGTTTAACTCTTCTTATTCTCACGGTTTGGAGGCAGTAGGTCCTATTATTCTCATTTTACACGTGAGAAAATTGAAGCCCCAGAAAGGTACGCCACTTGCTGCAAGTCTCATGGCAGGAGGTGATGGGGCTGGGGTTTGAAATGAGGCGCCTGGCCCCAGGGTCCCTGCCCATGTACTGGCCGCCCCTCAGCGGCT
>NW_006457862.1:0-222 GCF_000325575.1 Pteropus alecto | reverse complement strand
ACCCTCCCAAACTGGACTCGAGACCCAAAGCCAGAATTCGGGCCCCCAAGGCAAAATCTGGGGCCCCGGGCCCGCATTTGGACCCGCAAGACAGCGTTTGGGACCCCCGAACCCGCGCGAAGGTGCGAGTGGGGAGTGGGAAACGCCGGCAGCGCCCCGGGCGGACAAGCGCTTCCAGGCGGAGCCAGCTCCCCACCAATCAGGCGGCGGCAAGCACGTGAC
>NW_006457861.1:0-222 GCF_000325575.1 Pteropus alecto | reverse complement strand
TCTATCAATATCTGTATATGTATATATTTCTCCATATCTTTATCTCTCTATTATCTGTCATCTATCTAATCTATGTATTTATCATTCAAACCATCCGTCATCTGAACATCCATCAATCCATTTATGTAATTATCCATTTATTCATAGATTTTTTCATTCAGTTATGAATCCATCCATCAATTTATCCATCCAAGCACCCATCCATCCATCCATCCATCCATC
>NW_006457860.1:0-222 GCF_000325575.1 Pteropus alecto | reverse complement strand
CACAACTCAGAGCTGAAGACAAAACTCAATCGGAGTGAGCCCGATCACCGCGCACTTATGGGACGGCGGCCCTGGCCCCCGGGGACGGCCACGTTAGTGCACCTGACCCCGGAACTGGACACGTGTGCACCGCCATATCCCCTCAGTGTGGTGGCACATTAAAAATGTGCCATGTCTTCTTAAAAACATCTTCCATTTTAGAAAAGGGAAAATTCAAGTAAG
>NW_006457859.1:0-222 GCF_000325575.1 Pteropus alecto | reverse complement strand
CCTGTCAAACTTTTGATGAAAAGCCAAAGCCATTCCACTAATTAGAGGTCCACATATTTTTCTTGTATATACTATTCCCAAAATGCTATCTACTAATTCTAATTTTTCTCTTTTTAAAGTGGAGTGAGAATTTAAAGTTTACTGCAAAGCAACTTAATTCTCCTGATTTTTTCCATGTTTTAAATTGCCTCGCCACACCTAACTCAATAGCTATTTTTTTTT
>NW_006457858.1:0-222 GCF_000325575.1 Pteropus alecto | reverse complement strand
TATGAATGAAACACATAGGTGTGATAAGGCTAACTTGAAATGTAGTTAATATCAATTTTAATATTCTCAATATAATAAGTGGCAGAAATGGAAATACCTGTGAAATGTTATAGAGGTAAATAAAAATTATTTCAGTTTTACCAGCCTGAAATTATATTTTTGCTGTACGCTGGTGGATGCATAACTCTGTAATTTATATAAAGCGAGGCTATTATTTTGCAT
>NW_006457857.1:0-222 GCF_000325575.1 Pteropus alecto | reverse complement strand
ATATTGAAACTCATGGTTTAACAGAGGTCTGATTTGTGGATCTAATTTTAAATTCAGCAACGTATATACCAGTCACTATGATAGGTGTTACAAATACAAAAATTAAAGCCATAGCCTCTGCCTTTGAGAATCTCAGAGCCTAGTGAGAGAATCAAACAGGTACCAACAATAATACGAGGTGACAAGTGCAATGATAGAAGCCCAAGATGCAGGACACTAAGT
>NW_006457856.1:0-222 GCF_000325575.1 Pteropus alecto | reverse complement strand
GACTGCTTATGGGAATCCGAGGCTGTCACCCCCTACCCCCCACACCCCGGGAAATATGCTCCCTTTCTTTTTTTAAATCTGTCTGCTTGTTCTATCACTGTTTGATAATCTCGTGCCTTTACAAGTTGATTCTATGACCTTTACGCGCTAGTAATTCCTCTTTTTCCGTGTGCCAGTGAAAATCTCAAGCTGTGAGTGAGATTCGTCCGGTTTCCCTGGCCC
>NW_006457855.1:0-222 GCF_000325575.1 Pteropus alecto | reverse complement strand
GATGACCTCCGCTTCGATTTCACTTTTCTGTATTATACCGTGCTGTGGTATAATATTTCTTTGACAGCCCTCGTCACGACCTGGGATTATTTTGTTCTTATTTGTGTGTATTGGGTCTCCTCCCCCTAGAATATAAGCTCCAGATAATGAGAGGCCATATCTGACTTGTGGCCCTGTCTGTCCCCCATGTCTCACCCAGTGCCTGGCATATAGCAGTTTTAT
>NW_006457854.1:0-222 GCF_000325575.1 Pteropus alecto | reverse complement strand
AGAAGGTACAGAAATACTAAATATATGGAAATAAGCAGGACAGTCTTGCAAAATAATTTAAAAAATTGCTCTGTGTGCTGCATGACTTTCAAATGTTCCATCTATTCCTAACAAAACAAAACTCCTACATAGAAGCTGGAATCACCTTAGTTTTAACTATAAATGCTACATGTTTTTAGGCTCATAGAACTTTTGATTTCTTATGTTTTCCTAATAAACTAA
>NW_006457853.1:0-222 GCF_000325575.1 Pteropus alecto | reverse complement strand
CACGGCTACGCACCCGCCCTCGCTGCCAGTGGTGCCGCCGACGGGAGCCTGGGCGACCTCAGCGAGATCTCCTCGCATTCCAGGTGGGTGCCGCCGGCTGCCGCCTCCTAGGCGCCCCGCGCCTGCTGGGGGCCTGACGCAGGAGCAGTGCGCACAGGGGGCGGGCTGTCACTCGTCCCCTCAGCGACCTGGCTGAAGTCTCCTTGTAGAGTTTGCACTTGA
>NW_006457852.1:0-222 GCF_000325575.1 Pteropus alecto | reverse complement strand
ACACACACACAGCTGCTGGTGAGCTGTATATGCCAAGTGCAAAGAAGGAAAAAATCTTTAAACACACAGAATTTGATTAGCTAGAAAGAATATACATAAGCAATTATTGAGCACTTACTATACACAGGGTACTGTGTGGCGGTTTTAATAATGAATAAGATAGTATCTTCTTCTCTTAAGATGCTGGCCATTGAACAGGTGGGACAAAAGATTAAAAAAAAA
>NW_006457851.1:0-222 GCF_000325575.1 Pteropus alecto | reverse complement strand
TCCAGCATCCATGCCCACTGGTTGAAATTCTGTATATCCACACCTCCCTGGGCCTCATTTTCCATATCAATAGACTAGAGAAATAATCATATCTTATTCATAAAGCAGTCATGGGACTGGAATGGGTTCACGCTGCCTGACGCATAGTTAGCACTCAATAAATATTGCCTGTTTTCCAATTCGGTCCTGTTTAGAGCTTATACTTTCTTTTGATGTCAGGAT
>NW_006457850.1:0-222 GCF_000325575.1 Pteropus alecto | reverse complement strand
CCATCACTGTGGTATCTTCATCAGTTTAAAAATGTTTACTTGTCTGTCTTTCGTGGCTTTATCCCCAGAACCTTGTATAGAATCTGCGACTCACTGATATCAGCACATCGATTGATTGATCAGCACATTGGTATGTGCTAAAAGAATAAATATATTCTTTGGAGACAAAGAGAAAGAGTTGCAGATAATCTATCAGTCCTTTGCCCTACTCATCTTATTTAT
>NW_006457849.1:0-222 GCF_000325575.1 Pteropus alecto | reverse complement strand
TGCAGAAAAAGCCTTCGATAAGATATAGCATCCATCTAAGATCAAAACCCTTAACAAAATCAGTAGAGAAGGAAAGCGCCTTGACATAGTAAAGGCCATATAGGACAAACTCTCAGCTAACATACTGAATGATGAAAAACTAAAAATCTTTCGTATAAGATCAGGAACAAGGCAAGGCTCTCCACTGTCACCACTCTTATTCAATATAACTTTGGAGGTCCT
>NW_006457848.1:0-222 GCF_000325575.1 Pteropus alecto | reverse complement strand
TCTGTCAAATAAAATTTAGTGTCTAAACCCAGTAAATAAGCAACTATGTAAAAATGAATGAATCTTTTAACTCAAATGCTGCAATAGGAAACCCAGCATTTGATCAAAGCCTTGTCGTCCTTGGGACCTCCGTGCACACGTGTCCCTGGAAGACGAGGCACAGGGAAGCACAGAAATAGTCTCATTGGTCCCACAAATAAAAAAAACTCTCACGTCCCACTA
>NW_006457847.1:0-222 GCF_000325575.1 Pteropus alecto | reverse complement strand
AGTTTTCATTGAATAGGGAACGACAAAGACAAGGAGGGGTGAGTCAGCACACCACTCTCCAGAACAAAAAGGACACCGCTGTGGCGGTAGAGCCAGCCCGTGGGATGGGTGAGGAAGGCGGGAGAGGAGGCTGGTTCCCACATAACTCCATACGTGATCCGACGTTGTCAAAGGGGATTTCAAAACCTAGAGTAGCAACTGGCTGGACACAGGCACTCAGTG
>NW_006457846.1:0-222 GCF_000325575.1 Pteropus alecto | reverse complement strand
GGGGCGCGAAGGTCCAGCCCTCTAATCCCATGCTCCGCGTGGCCAGGTGTGGACAGTTCCTCCCTCGAAAAGACCTCAGATCCCACCTCATCAGCGTAAACTCAGGTGTGGTCCAAGGCTCTCCTCATGGCGTCATAAGAGGCTCAGGGATCCCAAGGGCCTCGTCTTACTGTGCCAGGAATGCAGACGAAGGCCAGATCTAGTCACTGTATCACGACGACC
>NW_006457845.1:0-222 GCF_000325575.1 Pteropus alecto | reverse complement strand
GTAAGTGTAGTCAAAGCATATGTATGCGGATACTCGTTGTGGGATTGTCACTGTAAAGTAGCCTCGGTGCCTGTGTGCGAGGGACTGGTTAGCCACCTGTGGCACGCCCGGAAACTGGCCTCTCTGCAGCTGTTAAGAAGGGTTAAGAGATTTGTACATATTGACGTGGGGAGATAGCAATGCCTGTTTACTAAATGAAAAAAATTAGTTTTTTGCCATTTC
>NW_006457844.1:0-222 GCF_000325575.1 Pteropus alecto | reverse complement strand
GGAGGAGGAGGAGGAGGAAGAGAAGAAGAAGAAGGAGAAGGAGAAGGGGAAGGGGAAGGGGAAGGAGAAGGGGAAGAGGAAGAGGAAGAAGAAGAAGAAGAAGAAAGAGAAGGAGAAGAGGAAGAAGAAGAAAAACAAACGATGAGATGCTATGTTTCACACATTAGGGTTGCAAAATTAAAAAGGGCAAATTAATAGTTGATAGATGGTCACAGGGATGGG
>NW_006457843.1:0-222 GCF_000325575.1 Pteropus alecto | reverse complement strand
GTCTAAGGCGAGTCGCTTGTCATTTTTTGGTAGAGGGAGCCCCTTGGGCCAGCTCCTCTGCATCCTAAGGCGACACAGAGCCCTGGACCGGAGCAGGCGCGTGCGCCTCGCGGGGGGCGGAGGTAAAGTGCGCCGGCGCGAGACTACGCGCACCCCCGGCTCTCCCGAGCGCGCGGGGACAGCCACCGCCCCGCGGTCAGACACCGCGCATCCCGTGCCGTC
>NW_006457842.1:0-222 GCF_000325575.1 Pteropus alecto | reverse complement strand
GCCATCATGCAACAGTCTCAAGAGGTTAGGCCCAGACTCCAAACTCACCCAACCTCACTTTTGAAAAAAATTTATTTTTATCGTGATAAAATATATGTAACATAAAATTTACCACTGCGATCATCTTTCAGTGGCGTGAAGTGCATTCACATTGTCATGCAGCCGTCACCACCCTCCATCTACAGAGCTGTCCCATCTTCCCAAACCGAACCTCTGTTCCCA
>NW_006457841.1:0-222 GCF_000325575.1 Pteropus alecto | reverse complement strand
GGCATGATTCGTAGCAGGATACGGAGCTGCCGCCTATGAGGCACCGCCCCTGCGCGGGGCTGGGAACAAGGTCTGGATGCAGCCTCCGCTTCTCCCGGTGAATGGCCGCCCGAAGACGGGATCCAGGGGTCAGGAGCCAGACTAGGACGCCGAGGAGCCGGTAGGCGGCCTCCGTCATGCTGCGGCACCCCTGCGTCTCTGCGACCTGATTTGCAGGAGCGA
>NW_006457840.1:0-222 GCF_000325575.1 Pteropus alecto | reverse complement strand
AAGTCTGAGGCAGAGGTGCCTGAATGCTATTTCATACCCAAGGTGGTTATTAGAGCCAGTTCCTCTGGAAAGAGAAAGCATCTGACCCAAGTAGATGTCCCGGGGGAAGTAGTCCCTTTGGGACAAGTGTAGGCTCCTCAGAGTAACATGGCAGAGAAAGACACTAACTGTCTTTCTCAGTCATGCCGATGATATAAATCCTATGAATACCAAGCTGCCACC
>NW_006457839.1:0-222 GCF_000325575.1 Pteropus alecto | reverse complement strand
AACCAAACCACTTCCTCGATTTTCTCTGGCGCATCCTAGTGTTTAAGTTCTGCTGTCATATCTATTATTTTTCTCTTTCTACTTTATCTGTATTTGTTTAAGACTTTTTTACAGTGTCATAAATGACATGCTTAGGTCGTAATTAGACTCTGTTCTCTAATGAAAAGAATTATGATTCTCTTTTTTGTTATCACCAGTGCTAGACATCTTCTAAACTCTAGT
>NW_006457838.1:0-222 GCF_000325575.1 Pteropus alecto | reverse complement strand
AGAAACACTCACTGTCACCAAAAGAAGTGATTGAACAGAAGAAGCGACCAGGCGATTCGTGATGAGGCGCGCACCGCCAATCTGCACTGGACATTCCACGAGCATCGCCTTCTTATTCTACGCCTTTTAGCTGTTTAACGTGGTAAGATGTAAAGAGGTTGGATCAAGTTTAAATGTCTGTGCTGCTCCTTTTTCACATCCAAGAACTACTGACAACGAAGG
>NW_006457837.1:0-222 GCF_000325575.1 Pteropus alecto | reverse complement strand
ATTTGGGTGAATCAATTCTTAACCTGCTATACACACATGTCTCAGGATTAAATGACTAAATGTTTATATAGGTACTTTGTAAACTCTAAAGCACTCTAATAGAAATAGGCCCTGAGAAATAAAAAATTCCCACTTTTTCTGGGGATAGAGTGGGTTGAGAAGAAAATCTTTAGAATTTTCTTAGTCTAGAATTTGTTAATGTTCAATTTTTTAAAAAATATA
>NW_006457836.1:0-222 GCF_000325575.1 Pteropus alecto | reverse complement strand
CAAAATTCTGCGAGTCAGTAATGATACTTGGCACACTGTTTGCTAGAAGAATTAATTAATGAATTATAATCAAATGACTGTTCCATTTGCATCATATAATATTAAAATAGCAGTGAATTCTAAGAAATCAGGAAAATTTTACAAGGAACATTTGGAATTTTTCTCTGCCAGCCAAGGGATATGAAAAATGGTGGATGTTATTCAAATTATATTCACTGACCA
>NW_006457835.1:0-222 GCF_000325575.1 Pteropus alecto | reverse complement strand
GACTATCCCACAATTTAGATTTGTGGATGCTCCTCCTGATTAGATTGGATTTATCCATGTTGGCCTAGATTACCAACAAAGGGACGTGCCTTTCTCGGTGTGTCATATCAGGAAGCACATGATGTCAGTATATCTTATTCCTCGTGATATTTTCCTTGATCACGTATTTAAGGCTGAGTATATTGATTTTTTTTCCCCACTGTAGAGTTACTATTTTAATAA
>NW_006457834.1:0-222 GCF_000325575.1 Pteropus alecto | reverse complement strand
GTATTTGTCTTTATCTGATTCATTTTACTTAGTGTCACGCTCTCAAGTTTCATTCATGTTGTCACAGTGGCAGGATATCTTCTTTTTTATGGCTGAATCATATTCCATTATAAATACATGTGCGTGTGTGTGTGTGTGCGCGTGCGTGCGCGTGTGTATTTACAACTCTTTATCCACTTGTCCGTAGATGGACACTTAGATATTTTCCATGTCTTGGCTATT
>NW_006457833.1:0-222 GCF_000325575.1 Pteropus alecto | reverse complement strand
GGATGAAGCCAGTGATGATACTGGAGTTGTTGGAGAGTTTCATGAGTTTGTGAGCTGTGAAAAGACCCATAATTACTGAATATCCCTGGATTAGCACAAGGAGTTCATTTTCTCTTCGAAACAAGAAACTGAGATTTGTTTATTTGTCCATTATTCATTCAATATTTATTGAGTGTTTAGTATTTACTAGGTATATTTTCTAGATGCTGGGGATATAGAAGT
>NW_006457832.1:0-222 GCF_000325575.1 Pteropus alecto | reverse complement strand
ACATTTCACATACATCATTTCATTTTATCTTCCCACCTCAACGATGTAGGAGCTATTACTATATTAATAGAGGAGGAGACTGTTGTTCAAAGAAGTCAAGTCTCCTGTTTGAGTTCACGCTGTCATACATCTGACTCCAAATCCTATGCCCGTATAGCTGCTGTAACACTCAAAGGGGACTTGTTCTCTTTGGGACTTTTATGGTTTGGCAATTTTTTTTTT
>NW_006457831.1:0-222 GCF_000325575.1 Pteropus alecto | reverse complement strand
GGCTGCCGTTGCTGTCTGTGAGGTCACGTGTAACTGAGGAGAAGGGACGCAGGGTCCCGTCGAGTGTGGCCCACATGACAGAGTGTTGGAGAGGCAGGACCGGCTGTCCAGGGTGGGTACAGTCTGAGGGGCTTCAGGGAGGAGGTGCCTTCCGGGAGGCTCGCTGCTGTCCAGGGTTTACAGCACGGAGCAGAGAGGGTCACCCGGGTCAGCAAGCCGGAC
>NW_006457830.1:0-222 GCF_000325575.1 Pteropus alecto | reverse complement strand
GGAGTCGCCGTACCGGGCCGCGTACCAGACGACTAGGGACAGCACCTATGCCTTAAAGCCACCAGGATTATTTAAATGAGCCAATTTTATTCTGTTTACCCTGCCGGCCCTCCCTTGGAAACCCCAATAAAGGCGGCAACCTATCCCTTCCCCTTCCCCTCTCCCCTTCCTACCTCCTTGTTAGATAAGACAAAGGTTTCAAGGTTCTTACTAAATGTTCTT
>NW_006457829.1:0-222 GCF_000325575.1 Pteropus alecto | reverse complement strand
AGCAGGCGGACGCTGAGGTCATCGGGGATCACTTCGTAAACTACACAAACGTCTAATCAATGTACTGCACGCCTGAAATTAATATGTACATATTTTTAAAAGACACTATGAACACGTGTCCTCGCACCCACATGGGCCACCTCAACGTAGCCACCTTTTCTAAACAAGAGACAACAGATTGCCGGGCGCGAGGCAGCTCAGCTGTCATCTCTGCTTAGGATT
>NW_006457828.1:0-222 GCF_000325575.1 Pteropus alecto | reverse complement strand
CTCTGCAGACCCTGAAGATGTACGAAGAGGAGGACTTGGAGGGACGAACAGCGTGATCAGGGTTGTCGGGGCTGCTGATTGAATAACCTCTGCAACGGAGGGGTCCCCAGGAGCCAAGAGGGTCGGGGCATTGCTGGAGAGGAGTTTGCTTCTACAGATGCAGCACGATCCCGTGAGAAATTCATCTGACCCGAAAGCAGACCCTCTTGGGCCTCTGAGCCT
>NW_006457827.1:0-222 GCF_000325575.1 Pteropus alecto | reverse complement strand
CTAAAAGTCGCTTTCTCCGCGGAACTCTTGAAATACCTATAACGATGGTTTCTAAGAAGTGTAGAAACTCCTTACAGAAATTGGTACGGAAGTCTCGATTCGACAGCTCGGCAGAGGCACCACTCTCCCGTTTCCTCAAATAACCTCAGGACTCCGTGGGATCAAGTTCCGGAGCGTTCCACCATAGTCTTTGTTTTAACCCTTCATTTTCTTCTCGTATAT
>NW_006457826.1:0-222 GCF_000325575.1 Pteropus alecto | reverse complement strand
CCCTGGGCCTCTGGTCTGAGCGACCAGTGAGGCACGACAGAACCTGGGATAGGCCCGACCTCAGAAGACAATGCCTGTGTCCGGTCCGCTCTGCTTAACCAGGCCGGCGGGGGTTGGGGGGGTGAGTGCTGGGGGAGGGATGGTTCTGGGCACCTGTGCCACGATGCCCGGGGCCCGCGCGCGCACACACCGATTTGACTGGTAACATTTTGCTAACAGAGC
>NW_006457825.1:0-222 GCF_000325575.1 Pteropus alecto | reverse complement strand
TGGCCTGGATAGAAATCCACGTGTTTGACAGGTTGTGGGCCAGGGCGCGGGGTCTACGCGCCCGTCTCGGCCAGTCGGCCGGCTGAGGAAACCGGAAGTGCATCGGCACGGGGTGGCCGTGACTTTCCCCTCCGAACTGAGCGTTTGGTATCATTGTTTGGCCTTTGCAAACGCCCTTGTGAGTAACAGGGATGAAAGCCCCACCGGATTTCAGCGAGCACC
>NW_006457824.1:0-222 GCF_000325575.1 Pteropus alecto | reverse complement strand
TGCGTATGTAAACATAAGGTACTCAGAACCCTGGGTCACCAGAGGACGTTAAAGGTAGCTATAGGTATCTTGGGTCTGTGGTAGTTGGAAGGCCTCTACGTTAGTCTCCCCTCCCCGCACCTTAACTCCCAACTCCAATGCACTCCAGAAATCAAGACAGCCTATTCCCACTCCTTGCCTGTTTCCCTCTCCAATTCCAAGGTACCACCAGCCCACAATGTA
>NW_006457823.1:0-222 GCF_000325575.1 Pteropus alecto | reverse complement strand
TCAGAACCTCAGAGAAGTTTTTTATGAAACCTGAACAACTGATTATAAAATTCAAATATAAGAGCATGAGCCTAAAAATAGATAAGAAACCTCTAAGGAAGGGGAGGAAAGAAACGGCCAGTTTCTAAATTATTAAAACAATAATTAAAGCAAGTTGCTATATCCATGTAAGAAAAACAAAACAAATAAACGAAATAGTTTCAAAGTACCCAAATTTGTATG
>NW_006457822.1:0-222 GCF_000325575.1 Pteropus alecto | reverse complement strand
AGAGCAAGGGCACCACCACCCCACCGCCCAGAGCCAAGGCCGGAGGGGGGACCCCCACAAACAGCACCGGCCGTGCTGGGTCTCAGGCGTTCAGATGCAGACCTGTCCCCCGACCTCAGGCTGGGGCCCCTCCCACCTCACGCACACACTTGTCCTCACTCCGGCCTTTGCCGGCTCCACATTCGAACCTTTCAGGGGCACAAAGCACCGAGGCCCATCCAC
>NW_006457821.1:0-222 GCF_000325575.1 Pteropus alecto | reverse complement strand
TACCACTCCACAGCAGGAACATGTGCCTCTGCAGTGTCTCCCTAGCAGGGTGCAGGTAGACACTCCCGAATCTTTCAGGAGCTTCTACCTTCTACCTCACCCCCTCATCCTACTCCCCGCCTTGTCCCTCCATCCGCTCCGCTGCCCACAAGCCTGGTAGGAGCCTCGACCCTTATGACTAAGGCCGGTCCTTTTCCTTGATTCTTCCTTCTCACCATAGAG
>NW_006457820.1:0-222 GCF_000325575.1 Pteropus alecto | reverse complement strand
TCAGTAGGTCCCCTTTAAAACTTTGGAGGAAAAAACCCCCTAAACCCCTAAAACCCAAAAGTAAAATAGAATTGAATTAGATTTTTAAAAAATCAGAGATAAAAAATGGCAATGCACTCATCAGGGAATGCTGAGCCTTCAGTGGCGGGCAGCTGCTGCAGCTGGATGCTCAGAAGGCAGGACCCAGGACGGTCTGGAAGCCAGTGGACGGCTTAGGGAAGA
>NW_006457819.1:0-222 GCF_000325575.1 Pteropus alecto | reverse complement strand
GCATTTGTGTTTAAATATTGATGCAATTATAGACAGTCTCACAAATGTCTTCAAAATGTAAGCTAACATGGCGGGTGCTGGCGGCAGATGCTGTACAATACTATTGTCTTCACCTTTTAGCATATCACTGAGCTCGTTCATTCCTGAAAAGATCTGGACTGGGAAAAGAGGAATATTTTAGAGTGGTCAGTGCACCAATCACAGCTTGAAAAATTATGCCTC
>NW_006457818.1:0-222 GCF_000325575.1 Pteropus alecto | reverse complement strand
AAGAAAATCAACTGTAAGTACACTACACAAATTACTAGGAAATTTTAGAGATTTTTTTCTCATTTCAAAATTATTATTTAAAAATTACTAATACGTATGCATCTACGGCTATTTTGAGTCAAAGAAGAAAATTTCTTCATGTAAAAGCATGTAATTTTGCTGACATCAGAAACATGAGGAGTGAGAAATGTCCCTAGATCTCTCCCCTTGAAACAACAATAA
>NW_006457817.1:0-222 GCF_000325575.1 Pteropus alecto | reverse complement strand
AGGACTTGGCAGTTTTGGTTTCTTCTGAGGCCTCTCGTCTTGGCTTGCAGATCGTTGCCTTCCTGATACATCCTTACCTGGTCTAGCCTCTGTGTACCTGCACTCCTGGTGTTTCTCTGTGTGTCCAGGATTCCTCTTCTTATAAGGGCAGCAGTTTTTTTGGATTATAAACACCCTTCTGCCTCATTTTAACCTAATCACTCCCTTATGGGCCCTATCTCC
>NW_006457816.1:0-222 GCF_000325575.1 Pteropus alecto | reverse complement strand
AAAATAAAGTGCCAAGGAAGATAGGAAGAATCACTTGGCATCGTGGTGTGTGTACTTTTGACGCTTCTTTTCTACGCCGCACAAACGCCAAGTTTATAAAGGGGATGGGCACACACTCTTATAACCTACTCTTACCCGAATCTATTTCAGTATTTCGGCCACACCTTTTTTAGAGAAGTAATCACATAATGGATGAATCAGTGAAACCCACCACGGTCCATA
>NW_006457815.1:0-222 GCF_000325575.1 Pteropus alecto | reverse complement strand
AAAAGTCAAATATTTGCTCTTAATTCTCAAGTTAGTTTCTCCGGAATGGCAGTCGGGGAAGTGCAGTGAATGACAAATGCAGCAATTGGGCTATGAATACTGGAGTGCGTTTGCTGGGCAGTGGGACTTATTGTGGCTGAGCCAGGGTACCCAGTAGCACCTGCTCACAGCCCCACCAAGGATGCCCTGGAAAGAGCCACTGCTCTGGGAGCTAGTAGTGCT
>NW_006457814.1:0-222 GCF_000325575.1 Pteropus alecto | reverse complement strand
ATGCTAAGTGCTGCAGATATAATAGTGAAGAAATTAGACTGAATTTTTGACCTTCGGGAGATGAGAAAAAGGGCAAAATCATAAAGAATTATTTAAGTTTCACAAAGTTCTGTGATGGAAACACAGGGGCTAAAATAAAAGACACGAAGGCAGCCCTGCTGCACAGAGGGGGGACCGCGCTGGGCTCCCTGAAGAGCAAGAAAGAAGCGCCCGGCATAAAAA
>NW_006457813.1:0-222 GCF_000325575.1 Pteropus alecto | reverse complement strand
TAATCTGCTTCATCCAGTTTGGAATAAATGAGTAGGTAAGTAAATGGTTTGTTATGGTCTCTAGATGGCAAATGTCTCCAAACCAGTCTTCTTCCCTGGCTACTGAGAACGGGGAGTCATGCGACTCCTTTAAAGTTATCCCTAGATTAGTGGATCTCAAGTCAGGGCCTTTTTGCCCCCCAGGGGCATTGGTAATATTTGGAAACATTTTTGGTTGTCACT
>NW_006457812.1:0-222 GCF_000325575.1 Pteropus alecto | reverse complement strand
AAAATTAAAAACTTTTATGCATTGAAGGACACTATCGACAGAGCGAAACGGTAACTGCAACCCAGTGAATGGGAGAAAAATATTTGCAAGTCATATATTTGATAAAGATTAAAATCCAGAATAAAGAACTCCTGCAACTCGACAACAACAAAAAAACCAAACAACCAATTTTAAAATGGGCAAAAGACATGAATAGAAAATTTCTCCAAAGAAGATATACGA
>NW_006457811.1:0-222 GCF_000325575.1 Pteropus alecto | reverse complement strand
AGACATATGCACACGCACAGACACACACGCACTTTAGTGGAGCTAGCAGCCTGGGACTAGAGATGAGCAACCAGCGTTAAACTAGAAATAAGCCCCGCCACGAGCGGACAGGTCAGTCTGCACTGTGTTGACGCTACCCAGAGCGGGGGGTGGGGGGGTCTTACTTTCACTCTTAGGAAGTAAACTTCTCTCAGATTTCCTTCTGGGTCTTTCCATTGCTCC
>NW_006457810.1:0-222 GCF_000325575.1 Pteropus alecto | reverse complement strand
ACTTCCGCTGTATTACTACCTTTTTGTGCATTCTAAGCAGATAGCAAGCTCAGGAGCAGGGATGTCAAGACTGTTTCCCACCAGCTGTTTGATATTGAAATAGGACACAAAAAACTGATCTACACTCATGTCAGACTGCAATTGAGCCTGACTCATGTCCAAAGGAACGGGGCTAAGATCTTGCTCAAACCATAAATGTATGACTCCAATTACAGGCAAGAA
>NW_006457809.1:0-222 GCF_000325575.1 Pteropus alecto | reverse complement strand
CGCATCTCCACCCCCAGTCACGCCCTCGACCCTGAGTCATGCTCCTTCCTAATACTTACTCTGCCCACAACCGTATCGTGTATCCTGTTTATTTACGTATTTTCTTTACCCGTTTGCTCTTTCTCTCCTCAATTCGATGTAAACTCCGTGAAACCAAGGTTTGTCTATCAAATTTGCCAGTGTCGATGCATAACGAGAACTCAGCCGGTATTTCCAGAATAT
>NW_006457808.1:0-222 GCF_000325575.1 Pteropus alecto | reverse complement strand
GTGTCCTTAGCTTCTGCTTTAGTAAAGTTTGTTTTCTATTGACAAAAGTAATACTTTTTATTTTTATCGATAAATATTTTTATCGATAATACTTTTTATTTTTATCGATAAATATTCCAAGACAACTTGGAAATAGGCGAAGTAATAATAAGTCAAAGTTGACCTCTAGTTACCCCTGTCCACTCTCGCCTCACAGGGACCATCACTGTAAACGTGTGGCAT
>NW_006457807.1:0-222 GCF_000325575.1 Pteropus alecto | reverse complement strand
ACTAGCCGAGTCCGTAACAGAAAAAGTCCTGAAGAGGAGAGCCAAGGAAGTGGGGACGGCCTACCCCCCACGCATTGGCTCTGGCCTCGCTCTGGTTTTGTTCTCAGGACTTTGGCGCAGAGGATCCAAAGTTTCCGGACGCGTCCCCAGCTCATCCTTTCCCTGTTTCTTTCCCTCCACAGCAAACGAAGGACGCAACGACTACCACCCTATGTTCTTTAC
>NW_006457806.1:0-222 GCF_000325575.1 Pteropus alecto | reverse complement strand
TTCTCCTTGGGAGGCATTCTCGCATAGACCAGTTTTAAGAAAGAGTTTAAATGGATGTCGAGGGTCTGGAAATTGATTCCTTTAAAAATACTGTGTGCCCAACCACCCCTTAGAAAAATCTCCACGCAATTCCAGAGATAGACGCACTCGAGTTTGTAGACCGCTGAGTTAAACCCTGGGGGTTACGTCCCTGAGGATGATTCGTGCTCACTTGTGTTAGGT
>NW_006457805.1:0-222 GCF_000325575.1 Pteropus alecto | reverse complement strand
AGTATGTGAATAGATTTTCTAAAATGATTAATCATGAGGGAAATGCAAATCAAAACCACAGTAAGATATTACCTCACACCAATTAGAATGACTATTATTAAAAAAACCTGGAAATTACAACTGTCGAGGATGTGGAGAAAAGGGAACCATTATACATTCTTGGTGGGAATGTAAATTGGTACACCCACTATAGAACATAATACAGAGTTCCCTCAAAAAGTT
>NW_006457804.1:0-222 GCF_000325575.1 Pteropus alecto | reverse complement strand
ACTGGGCTTTGACAAGAACCCTGCACACAACTGAACCCTTCGATCCAGACAGCAAAGAAAGTCCCCTAAGTTAAAGTCAGACACCTGCGCACCTGGACCCCTTCGTCACTGGCACCCCCAGAGCGTCCCAGGTACAGAAGGGCCTTGCACCCCGACACGTGGTCCCGGGCACAGGCAGGCGCCCCCCTCCTCGCCTTCTGTAAGTGGAGGCCTAGAGGTGGG
>NW_006457803.1:0-222 GCF_000325575.1 Pteropus alecto | reverse complement strand
GACAGGAAATGGGAAATAATTGTTTTTAGAACCTTGGAGAAGAGCCAGTACCTCTTGGCCTGTTGAATTATTACTATCCCTGATCTAGTTGCCACTTAAAATTCCTCAAGCCAGCTAAGCAACCTCCCTTCAACCTTCTGAGTTTTCTACATCCCTCTCTCCTTTCCAAACAGCTGGCTCATGGTTATATACCAGCAAAACAAAGGCTGACCATTAAACTGA
>NW_006457802.1:0-222 GCF_000325575.1 Pteropus alecto | reverse complement strand
TCTGACACGTTAAATTCCACCTCTGCAAGGAGAGAGACAGACACGTGGACGTGAGACGGCGCAGGGCCGAGCGCCTGCAGGCGGCCACCAGAACCGCAGCTCCGGGCTTCAGGCCGCGGCCCTCCGAGGCGCCACCTCTGTCTCGAGCAACCAGGGGAGACAAGGTCGAAGGAGAGACGAGGGAAGGGGGGACACTTCAGAACCTAAGTCACGCAGCCCCTG
>NW_006457801.1:0-222 GCF_000325575.1 Pteropus alecto | reverse complement strand
ACTAGAGTCTCTGATTCAGCAAGTCTGGGATGGAAACCAAGGATTGGAAGTTCTAACAATTTCCAGGTGATGCTCATTCCAGGAGCCGTATTTTGAGAACCACTGTTGTATAGAAACAGTTGCATGTGCAGAATAGCCTTGCCTTCAAGAGAGCTGCGGTTACCCTAGATTAAGACTAATGCATACAATAAGAAAAAGTAAAAGAAGAAAATAATTGTCTGA
>NW_006457800.1:0-222 GCF_000325575.1 Pteropus alecto | reverse complement strand
AAACAAAACAAAACAAAACAAAACAAAACTTGCACTTCATTGCAAGGCCTGCCATCATCTCGAGATATTAAGTACCCAGGTAGATAACCTATTCAACACCCTAATGCAAAGCTTCTTGTCTCCCTCAAGTTAAATGGCTCTGGCCTCCATTCTACTTCAGCCACTCCCTCCAAGCCTGGATGTTGATATCAAGCAGAATTGTTCTACCTGTAAAACAAATAA
>NW_006457799.1:0-222 GCF_000325575.1 Pteropus alecto | reverse complement strand
CAGAGCAGTCATATCTTTATCTTGGAAATAAAAAAATATGAGTAAATATGAACAATATATTTTTAAAAAGTAACTGCTTTCAACCTCTAATACCACCCTCTAAAAAGAAAAAAAAATACCTTCACAGAGTTGCTTTTTTTCATTTTCTTACACAATAGATTAGATTTTCTATTCCACAGATAGCTGGTTTTTGAACTTGTAAAAAATCACAGTCACCATTAA
>NW_006457798.1:0-222 GCF_000325575.1 Pteropus alecto | reverse complement strand
GTATCTCATCCCTGCCCCCAATTCGAGAATATATCTTAGGGCCAAAATATGTTGATATAAAAACATAGTGAAGTAGTTCCCATGGAATGAAATGTTTTAATGCAATTGAAATGGTGGTGCTTAAATCCGATTCTTTTTGGGGACTGAATCGGTAATATGATACATTTATTTAAGAAGACTCTCACCGGATTAGAAAAAGAGTTGCAATCATGGAAAATCCTC
>NW_006457797.1:0-222 GCF_000325575.1 Pteropus alecto | reverse complement strand
ACACACACACACACACACACACTCATACACACTCACCTCTACATGCCCCTACAAAATCAGAAACACTGCCTCTCAGATACATAACCAAATACAAACACTAACAAAAGATATTCATTGCTTCATGCACATGCAGACACATGCAGAACTGTATGCAAATAAAAACACGCAATGAGAGGACAAAAACAAGCTGCGGTTGCTGTACTTTGTTTATTGTTGCTGTCA
>NW_006457796.1:0-222 GCF_000325575.1 Pteropus alecto | reverse complement strand
CTATTAGCAAGAGAAAGATGCTCATCTTTTACACCCTCCACTCTGGGATGGCCAGAAAAGCCAGTCCAGGATCCAGAGGTGAGTCTTCCGCAAAGTTAATGTGGCCCCCTCCAAGACCCTGGGCGGGCAGTGGGGGCTTGCTATGGACAAGGTCGATTATTTTGTAAAATTTGCAAAAATTAGCCTTCTTTTCTTAAAGAAGGCTACCAAGATAGTATAAAC
>NW_006457795.1:0-222 GCF_000325575.1 Pteropus alecto | reverse complement strand
TGCCTTGCCAAAGCTTTGGCCCCAAGCTCAGGTACCTGTATATTCCCTTCATCTCAGTCAGTGACTCCCCCATTCCACCTTGCCCTGGCAGCCTTTGGCGCTTCGATTTCCATACATGTCCTCCTTTCTGATCCTTCAGCAGGGCCTCAATGCCCCCAACCTGTGGCCTCTTAGTCATGCCCTTCCTGGGAGCAGTCCCTAACCAGTCAGACTTCCAAAGCT
>NW_006457794.1:0-222 GCF_000325575.1 Pteropus alecto | reverse complement strand
TTTTTTTTTTCATCTACTTAGTGTACATCTTGGCAGAAATGATCCTGACTGGTGGCTTCCTTTAGCTAAAGTGTCACAGTAATAATCTGGCAGAGAGATGACAGTATCTGTTAAGACCTGCCCAGTGCAAGGGCAACATGCGTGTCTATACACCATGGACTTAAGTTCGTTCTGAAACTTAGCTTAGAAGAATGGTAGTGTGGGGTGCAGAAAAGCTTTTTG
>NW_006457793.1:0-222 GCF_000325575.1 Pteropus alecto | reverse complement strand
GCAGGAGAGTCAGGCAGTACGGGATGTGATGGTAGATGCAAGAGGCTGGAGTGATACGAGAAAGGGGCTGTGAGCCAGTGTGTGCGGGTGGCTTCTAGAAGCTGGGTAAGGCTAGGAAATAGGTTCTCCCCTAGAGCCTCCAGAAAGAACCCAGCCCTGTGCACCCACTTCAGACTTCCCACCTCTAGAACTGTAAGAGAATAACTTGGTGCTCTTTTAAGG
>NW_006457792.1:0-222 GCF_000325575.1 Pteropus alecto | reverse complement strand
GAGTATTGATAAATCGGGATAGCAATAAAAAAGAACAAATTGTAGATATACACAGGAACATAGATATATCACAAATGTTCATAGAGAATATAATGCTATTTATAAAATAAAAAATACAAACAAACACATATATCACACATATATATCAAAAGAACATTGGCACTAGATTCAAGTGGCTGTCTCCACAGGATAGAATAGGGATGGAGCATACTTTTAGAGGTA
>NW_006457791.1:0-222 GCF_000325575.1 Pteropus alecto | reverse complement strand
GTTAGGTTTAGGGTTTGGGTTAGGGTTAGTGTTAGTGTTAGAGTAGGGTTACTGTTAAGGTTAGCATTAGGTTTAGAGTTCGAGTTAGGTTCTGCGGTTAGAGTTCAGTTTATTCTTAGTGTAAAATTTAGTGTTCTGGTTAGAATTAGTGTTAGGATAATCTTTAGATTTAGGTTTAGGATCTGAGTTAGTGTTAGTGATAGGGTTACATTTAAGGTTAGG
>NW_006457790.1:0-222 GCF_000325575.1 Pteropus alecto | reverse complement strand
TCAACAGTAAGGCATATATATATTGCATTGTGTATATTTTAGATATTTAAACTTCAGTTTTTAAAAACTCTCTTGCTGTGTCCTTAAAGAGAAAGACTATGTTTTATGCCTCTTCTTTCTTAGCCATATCTGGTACTGTGGCAGACACAAAATATTACTCAATAAATGCTTGCTGAATGAAGGAATGAATTAATGTTTTATTGTATTTCTCAATAAAATCAG
>NW_006457789.1:0-222 GCF_000325575.1 Pteropus alecto | reverse complement strand
ACTGATGACCTGAGATACAGGCACTGGAGGCCTCAGCCAGATTTTCATTGAAAACATCAGAAGGCATTATTGTAATTTCTCCTAGGTAGAGATATATCTATCATACAACCAACCCAAAGATCTATTAATTTCATTTTTTTGCATTTCTAGTTACCCATAATACTATTTGTAGTGAATATTAAAATTTACTCTGATTCATCAAAAAGTAATAAAATATTCAGT
>NW_006457788.1:0-222 GCF_000325575.1 Pteropus alecto | reverse complement strand
ACTCGGCGAGGACCTCAGGATTTGGAGTCTGCTCCCAGACTGGCACCCATCTCCCCCAGAGCCACGACAACCTACCTGTACAGTGTACAACCGACCCCAATGTACCTGGCCGCATTGCCCACAGTCACCAGCTCTAAGGTACCAGAAACCTGCATCCCCCGGCCCTGCTCATTTTCGAGGTCAAAAACCTGTACCCATGTGCCCGGGCAAATCAGTACTCGA
>NW_006457787.1:0-222 GCF_000325575.1 Pteropus alecto | reverse complement strand
ATGCCCAGGTGTTTTCCACTGCACTGTGCCGCCACGTAGGCAAACCGCGAAGAAGCTTAATTACCGTCTTTCAAGAATATTACTATATTTTAGTAATATCTAACTCAAATGAGAGATTTCTTTAAGCAAAAGGCTATACTTCCATTTGAGAAAATAATATGTCTAAAAGAAATGCTATGGTCTAAACAAGGAAACTTATGTTTTTAAATACATATACATGTT
>NW_006457786.1:0-222 GCF_000325575.1 Pteropus alecto | reverse complement strand
TTATTTTTTTAAGATGTAAAATTGGCATACAACATTATACATATTTCAAGTGTACATTATAATTCAATATTTGTATATACTCCATAGTGATCAACACTGTAAGTATAGTTCCCATTCATCACCTTCTAATTGATCCCCTTTACCCATTTTGCCCTCCCTCCAACCCCCTTCCCCTCTGGTAACCTACAGTCTATTCTCTGTATCTATGAGTTTATTTTGTTC
>NW_006457785.1:0-222 GCF_000325575.1 Pteropus alecto | reverse complement strand
GTACCTATAGATGAGTGGAGTGTGGGGAGATAAAGGTTGATGGGTGAGGGGGGTTGTCTGGGGGCCTGTGCCATGTTAAGATTTTGGATAATAGCTTGTAAGATTTTAAGTAGGAAATGGATAAGATCAAATTTGCATTTTATTTTATTTTATTTTTTTCAAGGTCCTCAGTTTTTATATTTTTAACTAATTATTTTTTTTATGGTGACATTAGTTAACAAA
>NW_006457784.1:0-222 GCF_000325575.1 Pteropus alecto | reverse complement strand
GGGGAAGAAGGTAGATGGAAATGCGAAGTCAAGGATTTGAGAAGGCAGGTGTAGGAGGCCTGTTCGCAGCCTGGTGAACCTTCCCCCAGGGTAGAGAGGGAGATACTGGAATGACCAGCTGGGCTGTTTATGATGAAAACAGGCAGAGGTGAAAGCTACAACAAGCACGTTTACCTGAGGATGGAGGGGGGTGGTCTGGGACTCTCGAGAGGGTTAAGGACG
>NW_006457783.1:0-222 GCF_000325575.1 Pteropus alecto | reverse complement strand
AAAAAATTTCACAAAACATATTTACTTTACCTCATGTAAACCACGCTGGCGATTTTTAAAAAATCATTCTAGTTCATTTTTTTAAAATGCAGGTTACAACCCACAACATCAGGAGTCAGCAAAATTTTTCTGGAAAGGGCCAAATAGTCAGTATCTTTAGTTTTGTGGGCCATTTGATTTGTCACAGTTAATCAAAAGTGAAAAAGCAGCCATAAACAATAT
>NW_006457782.1:0-222 GCF_000325575.1 Pteropus alecto | reverse complement strand
CCGACGCCGCGGAAAGCCTGCTCGTCACCCGTGCCGTGACACCTACTGCACCTGAACCTCAAGTCACACGTAAGGGGGGAACCACGAGCAGGAATAAGCTGCGTCAACAAAATCTTTCACATTCGTGTTTGGGAGGTTTCCTCCCCGACCCGCCTCCCCCCACGTCAGAACTTCCGGGCAGAGGACCGTGTCCCCAGACCGGCCTGTACCCTGGGCCACTCG
>NW_006457781.1:0-222 GCF_000325575.1 Pteropus alecto | reverse complement strand
GGCTTTCTGACCTGTGGACACTCACCCGGGACACCTGCGGTGAGTCAGAGGCTCACGCAGGATTCATTCTGAGACAGTCCACATTATCTGGCATCAGGAGGAGGGCTGGAAAGGCAGCTGCCATTGTGCCTTAGTCTGGCCGCCTACAGGAAAATCGACAGACCATACCTGATTGATTGTGCAGACTCCTCCCACAGAACCATTAGGAAGCACTGGTCAGAG
>NW_006457780.1:0-222 GCF_000325575.1 Pteropus alecto | reverse complement strand
AAGTAAGTGGAAAGTGAGAAAGAACGTGGTTTCTCGGTGCAGTGTGCTAAAAGCGAGTTTTCCTTGGAGGCCTTTCATCTGACTTCAGACCAAACACAGCAGCGATTTGCTGGTGAGCACCGAGGTCTCTGTTTCCCTTGCGAAAGGAGAAGCTAAGAATGGAGGGAAAGGACCAAGTTATAAAACCGCGTTATAGCAATGGTGTGAGTGGATCATCTACAC
>NW_006457779.1:0-222 GCF_000325575.1 Pteropus alecto | reverse complement strand
AAAAAAAAGACTAATACATATGTTACCAATTTATGTTGCCAGTCATATATTTGTAATATTCTTCCTAAAAATATACCTTTGACTTTTTTAATTTTCTAAATATACACAATTATTTCTTTCTCATTAAATAAACATGCATTCACTGGAAATTTAGACAATAACTTTTTCTTTCTTTCTTTCTTTTCCATTCTTTTTCTTTCTTTTCTTTCTTTTCTTTCTTTC
>NW_006457778.1:0-222 GCF_000325575.1 Pteropus alecto | reverse complement strand
CATTTGTTTGGGGTTTGTGGACCTTTGAGAGATTTCAGGCAAGTCTGCCGCATAGGCGGAGGCTGCCGTTTGTGTGGAAGAGCTGCTGAAACAGGGTCGGGCTGGGTGTGGGACTTGGGGGGACTGGCGTCTCAGGGAACCACCTGAGCGAGGAGAGCGGCGTCAGCCAGGTTGACGGAAACTTCACTGGGTAAGGGGCGGGTTCAGCAAAGGAACAGTGGT
>NW_006457777.1:0-222 GCF_000325575.1 Pteropus alecto | reverse complement strand
CAGGGTTCCAGTGCTGGGAAGAGAAGTTCCCACAACCTCTGCTGTGAAAAACCAGCGGAGCTTGTGGCTGAGTGAGATGGAGGGCCGTGGTGCTGCAGGTGTTCCTTTTAAAGGGCAGGTGCCTGGAATAACTTGCTGAAGGGCTCACTTGCTCTGGGCTCCAGCACTAGGATAGCTGCTCGAGGAACACCAGGGACATACAGGGAGACACTGAGTTGTCGG
>NW_006457776.1:0-222 GCF_000325575.1 Pteropus alecto | reverse complement strand
TATGCTTTCCAGAAAACAAAAACTAAAAACTTTAAGGCAGGCTTATGACAGTGGTCTTTCAAACAGGGTAGATTTATGAGTCTCCAATTAAACGAAATGTGAATTCATGACACAAACTTAATTAAGCCAACCTTTACGAAATAGACAAGTAGTTTTAAAAGATTACAAAGGGGTGGCAGATGAAATCTAATACTCATTACACGAGGACAAGTAAACATGGAC
>NW_006457775.1:0-222 GCF_000325575.1 Pteropus alecto | reverse complement strand
TATTCAGTGCCTATTTCAACATCTTCTCCACTGTCGTTTATGTCCATCTCTGAAGGGATACTATATTGCAAGACCATCCATGGAATACTTCAGCAGTTTTGCCATCATACCCGATCTTTACAAACAAGATCTTGAATACACACATTTTCTCTAGGAACACAGGGTCTAACGTTGCATTGATTAAATCCCCTCCAAAGAGATTCACTTGACACCCTTATTAAT
>NW_006457774.1:0-222 GCF_000325575.1 Pteropus alecto | reverse complement strand
AGCAAGGGTAACTCATTAATACATCTAAGTGTACACTTCTCCCCTCATCTTGGATGGTTCCAAATAAATACAAAGTTTTAAAAACATATAGGAGATGCTAAAAAAGGAAAGGGCTCGTCCAGTGTCAGGGCATGGAGGTGAGCCGATCATAGGTGACAGAGAGTGGAGGAACCATGGGGGATGTCCGCCAGCACCGAGGCTCATCTTTTCCTTGTGCAACAT
>NW_006457773.1:0-222 GCF_000325575.1 Pteropus alecto | reverse complement strand
AAACCCCCCGTTATAGGATGAATAAATTCTGGGGGAGCAAATGCACAGCATGGTGAAAGTTCTTAGGAGAGTAAATCTCAAATGTTCACACTACAAAAACTCTGGCACTTCTGTGAGGTGATGAGGTGTTAACTAACCCTACTGTGGTCATTTCTTAATGTATATGTGCATCAAATCATTATGTCGTACACCTTAAACTTACACAGTGCTATACGTTAATTA
>NW_006457772.1:0-222 GCF_000325575.1 Pteropus alecto | reverse complement strand
CTTTCTGATTTTTCTGTCTTAAAAATTAAGAAGCTCTGTGTGTGTGTGTGTGTACATGTGTGTGCATGTGTTGGGGAAGAGAGAATCTAGTTATAAGATGCCTGTAATTAACATTTATGCTAATAACAATTAATATTTGACACTTAGAATTATAATTGATATTTAGGTGGTATGCTGCCATACTCAATCATTAAACTATTTAAGTAACTTCATCCTTATTGA
>NW_006457771.1:0-222 GCF_000325575.1 Pteropus alecto | reverse complement strand
ATTTAGCAATGAGAACCTGTCATTTTCGCCCAAATCAGCAATCCCAAGTGTGCTTCTCTTTGAGCACTGTCTCTCCCCAGGGGCCTATGCCGGGCCTGAAGTCAGAGTTCAAATACAGGTCTAACCCTTTCTCATGAAGTTGTCTTCAGTGTGGAAAGAGGTAAAACTTGTGTTTGGCACATGCTAAGTGCTCAGTAACGTTAATTTGTGTTTTTACTAAAC
>NW_006457770.1:0-222 GCF_000325575.1 Pteropus alecto | reverse complement strand
TAAATGTCAAAACAAAGCTTCAAATTTTAAAAAAGGATAAGCATCTTTCTGACCTTAGAAGAAGCATTTCCAAGACGCAAAAAAGCATTAACCATGACAGAAGACCGAGAACGCTCACGAGACTGAAATTCAGACTCAGTCACCGAGACACCTCAAAGAGAGAGAAGAAAAAAATCTTTTGAATGAGCGATGACTTAATGTGGTTTTACCTCCCTTGACCCT
>NW_006457769.1:0-222 GCF_000325575.1 Pteropus alecto | reverse complement strand
TCAGAAGCTCAGTCAGGCTGTGTGAGTCCCGTATTGGACCCGGGGACAGCGGCCCTGCCCTGTTCCTTTCCAGCTTTGGGACCCTGGAGTGGCCATCACTTCCTCAGGTGTCAAATGAGGAGAAGGTGAAGGCCTGCAGGGCCCTTTGTAAACCCTGAGAGCTGTGTGGGCACCTGTGGGAGGCTGTGTGGGAGCACAAACCACACCCTCGGAGGTGCTGTG
>NW_006457768.1:0-222 GCF_000325575.1 Pteropus alecto | reverse complement strand
TATGACGAAAAATGAAGGAGGGTGAAGAGGTACAGCTAGTCTATGAGAAACACAAGCCACTGCAGAATTAGTTTTACATCTTAGAACTGAAAAAAAAAAAATTGAGACGACTCTCTCATTTTGCAAATATTGTATCTGAATACTACAGAGGTTGCGACTTGCTCCCAATCCTGTGGCAATCTGATCCTTGCTAGGATTTGAGTTCTGCTCTCTGGTAGCACA
>NW_006457767.1:0-222 GCF_000325575.1 Pteropus alecto | reverse complement strand
TCATGTCACCCTTTCCTCCAGTCCTACCACCTCCCGTGGAGCAGTAACCAAGACTATCAGATCAGTGTATGGGGGCAGGGATGCCTGTTCACTGAACATCAGCCACAGTTCAGCACTGAGCCATCTATCTGTCCTTGCAAAACAGGTGCCCCGTGTACTTCACGACATGCTAAAGAAGCTGAAACCGGGGATGGGGGTCGGGGGAACATACTAGTTTGTGTG
>NW_006457766.1:0-222 GCF_000325575.1 Pteropus alecto | reverse complement strand
AGGGCCTGGTGTCCACATTGGCTGTGGGTGCAACAGGGGAGAGATCAGCATAGTCTCGACTTCAGCCCCGAGGGCATAAAATCAACCGAATTCAGCAGTGAACGCATAAGGCAGGCGGGGAAGAGTGCCTCGTGCTTGGCGTGGGTCGACGTAACCCCTGGTCGTCTCCTCCGCGGACTGTGTATCCGGAATCGCGTTCTATGGGTGTCACCCTGCCCGAGG
>NW_006457765.1:0-222 GCF_000325575.1 Pteropus alecto | reverse complement strand
TTTTCCCCACTCTGTGCTTCAGACTGAATATTTTCTACTGACCTATCTTTCAGTTTACTAAATTTTTCTTCCGTTGTATCTAACCTCCTGTTAAACCCATCTATAGAGTTTTAAAAAATTATTTCAGTAATTGTAGTTTTTAATTTTAGAATTCTCATGTGGTCCTTTTAAAAATTGTTTCTATTTCTCCATCTACTTTATTGAATGTGATATTATAGTTCA
>NW_006457764.1:0-222 GCF_000325575.1 Pteropus alecto | reverse complement strand
TCAGACCTGACAGGTCGCTAATTCGTACATCTGCTGTCTGCCAGCGCGGTTTGTCTCAGACGCCAGCAGTGAGCAGGTACTACGTAGTGTAGTGGCAGCTTAGCAAACAGATCCGTCTGGGATGAATTACGCCCAAGGGACCAGCCGTCACAGACAGCCCTGACTTGATGTCTGCGGGTGAACACGAATGTCTTCCACCAGGTTCTGTACTTGGTGTGTGCT
>NW_006457763.1:0-222 GCF_000325575.1 Pteropus alecto | reverse complement strand
TGGAATTTGGGAGGTAAAAGATAAAAGATAGAGTACGCTCCAAGAGAGGAGTAAGTTCTCAGTGAAGAGGGCTGTAACAAACCAGAAATGGGAATGTCTATTAAATTAGGCCTGGGATGAGTGGTTACAAAAGCATTCCTAAGTTATTGGCAGGTGAGCTCATTCTGATTGACACTTGGCTGCTATGTAACACTTTGCCAGTGGACATGCACTTACCCAGAA
>NW_006457762.1:0-222 GCF_000325575.1 Pteropus alecto | reverse complement strand
ACCAAAGTTTGTAGGTAGTACTACTTCACAGAACTGTTTGGTTCACGGAAACTATGTCTTCTCTTTCCACAGTGTGATTTCTATTTTGCTACATGGCCCCAAGTACTTAGCACTGAGTAGACCCTTAACAATACTTGTTACGTGTATGATTGAGAGAATGAATGACTTCGACTTCTCAGTTGAAATGTTTTCTGTTTTCAATTCTGTTAGGTTCCTCCCAGG
>NW_006457761.1:0-222 GCF_000325575.1 Pteropus alecto | reverse complement strand
TGCTGGCACACCTGAGCCTCCCTCAGCACCCATGGATGTGGTTTCTGAAGTGAGATCCAGTGGGCCTTCTGGGTGGGCTGAGGTGCGTCACAGCACATGTTACACAGTAGACCATCGGGCCAGGGGCCAGCTGGAGACCTGCAGAGACGTGAGTATGAAACCTGGTATAACAGAAATCCAGCTAAGGTTGGGTGGCCCTTGTTCCTGGGAGAAATCTCCTTG
>NW_006457760.1:0-222 GCF_000325575.1 Pteropus alecto | reverse complement strand
GTAACGAAACAGTCTGAACACGACTTGGCCCGGCAGTGAACAGCATTCACACGCCCGGTAATGGGATCCTGGGCGTCGTTTAAAGCAGAGTGTGATATGAGTGTGCTGGGGGAGGGGAGACGGCGTGTTGGGGGGGGGTCAGTAAGATGGCTAAGCTCCCCTCCACCGTCGGAGTCAGCCTGTAACCTCTAGAGTTAAAAAATCAAGACACAACAGTATAAG
>NW_006457759.1:0-222 GCF_000325575.1 Pteropus alecto | reverse complement strand
GGGAATATGGCAAATTCCCCAGTTCCCTCACATTGTTGTGGAGGAAACTGTGATGGAGGAGTAAGCTGAACAGCCTCTGAGCATCAAAAACAGATCAGAGTCATTCTTGCGGACACTCATACAACAGTGCGTGTTCTTCTTTGGCTCCTATCCTAATACATTTGGTCATCTTCTCAGCTGAACACTATCTTTGGAGTCAGAAAATACGGGTCTAAATCCATG
>NW_006457758.1:0-222 GCF_000325575.1 Pteropus alecto | reverse complement strand
TAATGTTACATTTTTGTTTCTATGATTTTGGAAAAAATATTATTTAAAAATTATACTAAAAAAAAAATAAGGAGAGTAAGTCTTAGAGCCTATAGTGGACTCTGATATCCTAGTACCTGCTCTGTGCATCCGTTCTTCGCTAGCTTTGCTGCTAAATGCTCCTACCTAAGAGGGTTGTTCTAGAGAGAGGGAAGTGAATGGGCTTGCCACAGACTAACTTTT
>NW_006457757.1:0-222 GCF_000325575.1 Pteropus alecto | reverse complement strand
CTGCCTAAGGTCCAGACTTATCTCCAAGTGGAGATGTCACGTGAGAAGATCTAGGAGTCAGAAGAGGGAGATGATACCTCCCTCTTCATTCCACTGGATTCAGAACGCTGGTTTTTCACTTCCTGTTCGACTCTGGAGAGGTTAGGCAGCAACTGAGAGGTCATAAAATATAAAACTCTAAACAAACGTGGTGGGTTATTGTGACTTCATCTATAGTTCCTG
>NW_006457756.1:0-222 GCF_000325575.1 Pteropus alecto | reverse complement strand
AGTCCAGCCCTCTGCCTTTGGGAGACCTCTCCCTGACCCCTCCTTCCCTCTCCCACCCCAGACCCATCAGTGCAGGGAGAGAGCAGCCCTTACAGAGGGGCCCTGAGGGCTAGGCTGAGCTTCAAGAGCACTGGGTGCACAAAGTGGGCAGTGGGTGGGCTGAGTGTGAACTGGGGGTCTTGTACCTCCAGCTCGAGGCTGTGTCATTTACATCCCCCTAAT
>NW_006457755.1:0-222 GCF_000325575.1 Pteropus alecto | reverse complement strand
CGTTTGATTTGTCCAGAGAGAGCTAGTCATTGATATCCCGGAGTAGAACAGTTCAGATGAATGGGTGAGGGTGAAAGCACATTTTAGTGAGGTCAAAAATTAAAGGATGAGTTGAAACAAAAACATATCTGAAGACGTTCAACCTCAAGAGTACTCAGAGAAGTGCAGATTATATGGGCACAAAGAGGTGTCACACTACACACCCGCAAGATTGGCTATGTA
>NW_006457754.1:0-222 GCF_000325575.1 Pteropus alecto | reverse complement strand
CTCAAATGATATAAGAAAATTATTGAATAACTTAATGTAAATCCTGAAAAAGCGTAGGCTTCTGATCAGTCACGGGCTAGTGGTTCAACAATGTCACTCGAGACCTAGTTTCTCCAAGTTTCTCTTGCCTTCTCCTGTGCTGTCTGCTTAAGCCTACCTAAGTTTACATTTCTTATAGTTACAAGACGGCAACAGTATCTGTGGAGGGATTGTTTGCTTCCT
>NW_006457753.1:0-222 GCF_000325575.1 Pteropus alecto | reverse complement strand
TGCGTGAATGAGGTGGGTGTCTGTGCAGTGTCAGTGACGAGCATCTGTGAGACGCAGCCGGGCCCGGATGAGGGGACAGTGTCTCTGAGGCGCGCGGACGGTGTCTCCCCGTTCTGCCAGAAGCGGGTGAGCTCGGGCCTCGCGGGTGGGTTGGTTTGTCAGTGTGCCGAGCCAGTTGAGGTCGCCAGCGCCGTCCTACTGGCAGAATCACGTGAGAACGGA
>NW_006457752.1:0-222 GCF_000325575.1 Pteropus alecto | reverse complement strand
GTGATGTGGAGCAATCTGGAGCTGACAGGTAGGTGGCCCTGTGAGATTACCAGCCTGGGTACCAGCCTGGGTACCAGCCTGTTATCTGTGGGCTCTGAGTAAATCACATTAGTCAAGGTTATGAGGATTTCTCATGTTTTACTCTTCTTCCCTGGTCCCCAAATTTTGTCAGCTCCTGCTAGAAACTGTGCCTGTTTTGTATTAAGTATGATGCATTGAGAA
>NW_006457751.1:0-222 GCF_000325575.1 Pteropus alecto | reverse complement strand
CGCTGGTTCCCCTGGAAACGTGATACAGGCGGATGACAAAGTGCATCGATCGGCGACGCTGTACGTGGGGAACTAACACCGGATCTGACGCTCACGGGGCGACGGGCGGGCGTCCTCTGGCTGTGCGCGGGCCGTGCTGGGCTAGCTCCCTGCTGGACCCCACCGTGCGTGTCTGTGGGATGGTTATGAGGGCTGCTGCTTCCCAAGGGGATGCACGTGCTA
>NW_006457750.1:0-222 GCF_000325575.1 Pteropus alecto | reverse complement strand
GCAGAAACTCCTATTTCATGCATTTGTTTTCAAGTGTGCCACATTAGCACTTAAGGAAGTATGACCCTAGACTCAAAACCCACAAACACGTAAACATCACATTTTTCTAAAAGCAGATATGCCCTGCAATAAAAATAAATATAATAATAAAGCACAGAAAGTTACAACTAGGTGCTGCTGCTTTAACGCACAGTTTGACACTGTTGGTCCATTTAGCCAAGG
>NW_006457749.1:0-222 GCF_000325575.1 Pteropus alecto | reverse complement strand
GGTGCTCTGCCAGGTTTACTGGGGAAGCAAAGGTAAAAACACAGTCATATCCTCGAGGAAGATGCAGTTGAGTTGGGGAACGAGGACACGTGGGAAGGAAGGACATTCCTACCACGAAGGAGAAAATGGAAAAAATGAGCCTAAGTGGTGAAGCGTGGGACTGGGGCAGGCAGCGGGACTTCAGCAGTCGTCGAGACCTGAGCTGTTTGAAGAAAGCGTCAG
>NW_006457748.1:0-222 GCF_000325575.1 Pteropus alecto | reverse complement strand
TCACTCAATCAATCAATCGCTCAGTCAGAGCCAGTAGGCAACGCTCTGCCCACAGAACTCGTGCTAATAAACCTCCAGGACCCGGGTCAAGCCCCACGGGCTGGCCGCGTGGCAGGAGAGGGCCAGGACCAGAGGCGGAGTGAGAGGCGGGCCTGGCCCCACGGACCCCTCCGCTGTCACAGCCGGCAGGGCGCGCTGGGCCTGCGGGGCCGAAGCCGGGGG
>NW_006457747.1:0-222 GCF_000325575.1 Pteropus alecto | reverse complement strand
ATTTAATATAACTTTCTCACCTTACAAAATATTCTCTTTTGGATTTTCCTGCAACCGTTTAAAAATGTAAAAACCACTTTTAGCTTGTGGGCTTTACAAAAATAGAGATTGAGCTGAATTTGGCCCATGGGTGATAGTTTGCTGACTCCTGATCTCATTGAACCCTCAACCAGGGCATAGAGAACATAGTAGAGTGAAGAACTGATATGTCTGTTCATTGTT
>NW_006457746.1:0-222 GCF_000325575.1 Pteropus alecto | reverse complement strand
CGTTGGAGACACTCGGGTGACCCTGCCTGGTCTGGCCTCTCTCCCGAGGTGCCCCGAGCATCTGGGCCACAGGAGAGTGGCCGTCTGGCCTCACCGAGCCTGCCTCACCGGGTCTTACTTCCACGTGCTGTCCTGCGTGCGTCACTCCAGTCAAGCCGACTGGCCTGCAGAGGCCGAAGTGGGACCGGTGTGGTTCTATTTAACATCTTGATGCATGTCCTC
>NW_006457745.1:0-222 GCF_000325575.1 Pteropus alecto | reverse complement strand
GAAATGAAGAGAAAGCCCAATTAACAGAAAAGAAAGGCTACTCAAGAAGTGAGGGATAAGGAGGAGGGTAGGACCTCTATCCCAGGCGCTTCATTCTCTCTCATTCCTGCCACTTCCCCCACCAGGGCCCCGCCATGCAGATCTTCCTCCTTTCGCAAATGAGAAAATAAGAGTTTCATGGCTGCTGAGTGACTTGTCCAAGTTCCAAAGGCCAGGAAGGGC
>NW_006457744.1:0-222 GCF_000325575.1 Pteropus alecto | reverse complement strand
AGCCCCCCTCATGTCGCCCGTCCACTCATTCACCCGTTTGTCAAGAGCTCACTTTGTTTGGGTCGAGGCCCCTGCACGGAGGGTGCAGAGGTGACTGAGCCTCACGGCTTTCGTGGTGTGTGAGAGACAGACACAAGAAGGATGGTGATTGTCCAGTGTGGAAAGTGACAGAGGGAGGCGTCGGGGGCGGTGGGAGCCCAGAGATGGGTCTGCGGGAGTCTG
>NW_006457743.1:0-222 GCF_000325575.1 Pteropus alecto | reverse complement strand
GGGAAATCTGCTCAATATATCCAGGTGACTCCCTGAGTCCCCACACTACCCAACTTGAATGTTACCCAGAGGCTCTTCCAGTTGTGGAGTCTTATAGGTACTGATAGGCAGCTTCAGGCCTTGAGAAGCACTGATCTTTCTGCTAAACCATCCCAGATGTCTGGTTACTGGGGGTAACCAGACATCAGCTTACAGCATTGTCTCTTCCACTTACCTATAGAT
>NW_006457742.1:0-222 GCF_000325575.1 Pteropus alecto | reverse complement strand
GAGGACCGCCGGTCTGCGCGCGGGACCCTGGTTCCCTCGAGAATCGCAAGCGCACGTCCCATTCCGATTCCCTGTCTTCGGCCCCCTGGTGTCTGGGCGTGAAGTGGAGCCCATGACTGTCCCCGACTTCCCTCCCCAGACGTCCCCTTGCTTTGTGGTCCCGCCTCGCTAACCGGCCATCCATCGACCCATCTCCCTGGACTCACCCCCAGCGCCATATCG
>NW_006457741.1:0-222 GCF_000325575.1 Pteropus alecto | reverse complement strand
CCTCTCTTGCAGTAGTCTTGAGAAAATGTAAAAGATATATAAAGGATCTGATATATACTCATCACTTAAATCCTGCCTTTTATTACTTTATAACAGTTCATCCCCTATATATATCTTCTCGCAGCTGCTTTGTAATATCTTTCTGCTAAAGTGTAAACTCATTTAAGATATGTATTTAGAGAGTTGTTGGCCCCTTGCTCAGAGAGGATGAAGGAGTGAGCA
>NW_006457740.1:0-222 GCF_000325575.1 Pteropus alecto | reverse complement strand
AGAATATCAAAAGCAGCAAAAAAAAAAAAAAGAAAAGAAAACTAGTTACCTAAAAGGGAGCTCCAAAAAACTGTCAGCTGATTCCTCAACGGAAAATTTGTAGGGCAGAAGGAACTGAAATAAAAAGGACAACAAAGTCCATTAAGAAAAAAAGAGAGGACCCAAATGAATAAAATCAGCAATGAGAAAAGAGAAGTGACAACTGATGCCACAGAAATACAA
>NW_006457739.1:0-222 GCF_000325575.1 Pteropus alecto | reverse complement strand
GCATCATAACGCTCGGTATTTCCTCATCTGCAGCCCGAAGGTCTTTGGGTGGCTCCACCCCTCTCCGAAGCCTTCCCTGTGTTTCGGCCTTTTGCAGTCCTTCAGATAGCTGTGTAAACTGAGCGGGCGGGTGGGCTCTGGCCGGGGGTTCTCAGCCACCTTCATCAGCGCTTTCCTCCGGTACCCGGGACGCCTCGCTCCGGCTGTCTGACCTCAGAACAG
>NW_006457738.1:0-222 GCF_000325575.1 Pteropus alecto | reverse complement strand
TGCCTCTCCCAAGGTGTTCCCCTTGCATAATGTCTTTCTTGAAGGTCCAATCAATACTCCTGGAGTAAACAGGCTGCCACTCCTGGGCTTCCTCAGCAGCACCAAGCAGAACGGAGATTTCTCAGGGCTTGGGCCGGCAGCAGCTCTGCAGGACGAAGCCGACGTCCATGCACAAGATCTGCTCGTGAGGTCCCTCAGGCTGGGAAAGCTGCGGTCTGAGCC
>NW_006457737.1:0-222 GCF_000325575.1 Pteropus alecto | reverse complement strand
AGTATCAGCCAGAGGACTCAGAGATGCACGGCTTGAGTCGGGGGCAAAATTGGTCCTTACGCAAACGCTGTCCTGGTGCCACCTCAGGAGGGGGCAGGCGTGGGAGAGCGTTAGCGTAATTAAAGGGAAAAAACCACAGCCCTCTCAACCTAGAATCCTACGTATATTTCAAATCTAAGGGCGGAACAATGCTTTGTTAGACATGCAAAAGCTGAAAGAATT
>NW_006457736.1:0-222 GCF_000325575.1 Pteropus alecto | reverse complement strand
GTCCGTTTGTAAAATAAGAATAATGACTAGTCTTACTTTGTTTGATTCTTTAGAAAAATTCAATCTGAAAAAAGATGGGCTGGGTAAAGAATAAATGCTCAGCAAATGTAAGGTACTGCTACTATCATTTTCATTAAAAGCAAAATAGTTTTGACAATGACTTGCAAGGGAAATAAATCACTGAATCCCCAGTCTGGCTAGCAGCCCAAGGCAATAAGAATA
>NW_006457735.1:0-222 GCF_000325575.1 Pteropus alecto | reverse complement strand
ATGTTATTCCCATATAATTCTTTTTCTTGAGATTATTATTTAGTAGAATACGCTTGGGGAAATATAGTCTTAAATGATTTGATCCATAAATAATGTTACATAATGATCATGGTCTTGTGCCTAGATACTTTTATCTGACCCTATTAATGTTGTTTGTAAATCAAGATGAAAAAATGCATTGCCTGATAATTTACACCCCTAAGAACTACCATATTGACAATG
>NW_006457734.1:0-222 GCF_000325575.1 Pteropus alecto | reverse complement strand
TCAGCACCCCACTTTGACCAACAGGTAGATCATCCAGACGGAAAATCCATAAGGAGACGCTGGACTTAGATTACACGCTAGGCCGGACGGACTTAGCAAACATCACGTAGCGCTTCGGCAAAGAGCGAGAGAACACACCTTTCGCTCAAGCTGACACGGCGTCCCCAGGATGGAGCGCGTACCAGGTCGTAAAACAAGGCAATAAACACAAGAAGATTCAGA
>NW_006457733.1:0-222 GCF_000325575.1 Pteropus alecto | reverse complement strand
TTTTTTTTTATGCAATAACTTGGCAAAATAAAATTATTTAACCTTATGCCTGTTTCCAATTCTCCTCCTCCTTCTTCAATTTTACTAACCTATAAAACCCAAAAGTTAGAGAATAGATGATTTTTTTCACTGTTCCATTTTTCAACCTAATCAACTATTTCTTGTTTGGCTTCATACTCTGGCCTCTCTACAGGGATAGAATGAGTCAGGCAGACTGCATTA
>NW_006457732.1:0-222 GCF_000325575.1 Pteropus alecto | reverse complement strand
TGAGCACGGGGGATACTCTGAAGGACACCGCAGTTAGATGAAGGGAACGTTCCGAAATAAAGTGAGGGTGCGGTGAGTACTCGGGAGAAACAAGAATGGGCAACGGTAATAGCCGAATGATATTTGTGCACGTGCCTAAGAATATGCTTCGCGTCCACGGCGCTAGAGTGGGCCAACAGCAGCTTTGCAGCTTTTTAGATTTTGTAGAAAAGGTGTGCCCTT
>NW_006457731.1:0-222 GCF_000325575.1 Pteropus alecto | reverse complement strand
TCAGCAGCTGGCTGAAGGAAAGCTTTCTCCACCTGTGGGTCCCCTTTGGCTGTGGTTTCACACTTTTATGGTTCAGTGATGGTCATGTATCTGAGCCCAACGTCTGAGCATGAAGCTGGAATGCAGAAGCTTGTAACTGTTTCTTTTTGTGAGAACCCCACTCATTAATCCTGTGATCTATAGTCTGAGGAACAAAGATATGAAACATGCCCTGCAGAAATT
>NW_006457730.1:0-222 GCF_000325575.1 Pteropus alecto | reverse complement strand
TATATACATATATACACATATATGTATATATACATACGTGTATATATACATATATATACGTATATACATATATGTATATATATACATGTATATATACACGTATGTATGTATAAATACGTATATATATATAACTATACATATATATAACTATCACTTACAAATTCGTAATGATAACCACACGCCAAATATTCAGAACCAAAGTATATAACATAAAACAAGAAG
>NW_006457729.1:0-221 GCF_000325575.1 Pteropus alecto | reverse complement strand
AAATAGTGTTGCAATAGGTCCTTGTGGAAGTAAAACCAATCAGTACACAGGCTTTCATTTAAACTGTCAGAGTGTGATATGGAGCCTTTCTTATTGAGTGAAAACAAAGTTAAGAAGGGGTTTTATAAATTTTTTCATGCCACTTGCCATCATTTTGAAATTGTTAAAATGGGCATGGTGAGTTTGGAATGCAAACCTGGTGCCTTTATGGGAAACGGAGC
>NW_006457728.1:0-222 GCF_000325575.1 Pteropus alecto | reverse complement strand
TCCTTCTGCATCATTTTTTACAGTTTTTTCTCTCTCTCTCTTCCTCTCTCCAAGCCTCCCTCACTCCCACTTTCTTCTTACATGTGAATTACATTCTTTACTCAATTCTTTTTCATTTTTAGGTAAGTTAATACATTCAGGAACAGAATCCGTGAAGTAATTGATTTATAATAAAATTCGAAAATGATTGAATCCAGCAAACAAAAGCTAACATGGATAGGT
>NW_006457727.1:0-222 GCF_000325575.1 Pteropus alecto | reverse complement strand
AGGCAGATGAGAAATGAATAAACATGATAGAAATGGGTGTCACAGAGACCAAAATCGGAAAGAGAGAGGAATGTCATAATATGTATCAATTTCCATGGGGAGCATCTTTAGACAAGCTGGGCAAGGAAGTCCAGTCCGAGGAGGGGATGTGTAATCTGAGCTCTTGAGAATGGTAAGAAGTAGCCAGTCATGTAAAGTTGTCGAGGAAGAATTTTTCAGGAA
>NW_006457726.1:0-222 GCF_000325575.1 Pteropus alecto | reverse complement strand
AACTAACAAACTCCAAATGTAAATCACAAGTCATGGGAAAGAGATTTTAAACAAAAACACTTGAATTAACGTAAGTGCTTTTAAGATGCCCATGAGCCAGCATATATAATTAAATTTGAAACATCTTTAGATTTATAAAATTCATACGCAGATAATGCTGAGACAATGAAGAGCTGAACGGCCCGGCGTCACATCTGTAAGTGCTGGTGTCCGTGAAAGGCT
>NW_006457725.1:0-222 GCF_000325575.1 Pteropus alecto | reverse complement strand
TCCTTACTCTGAAAACTTTCTTTATGTGGTTTTGAGGTCATTTCTCTCTCTCCTGGTTCTACTCCTACCAAAGTGGCTATTGTGTCTCTTTCTCTATCAATGTTTCTACCTCACCTCCTTACATTTAAATTTCAGGATAGCCTAGGGCTCTGTCCTAAGACCTCTTCTTTTCTGTATATATGATTACTCCTTAGATGACTTCACCTAGTCTCTTGGCTTTAA
>NW_006457724.1:0-222 GCF_000325575.1 Pteropus alecto | reverse complement strand
CCGGGCCTCTGGGCTGATGCTTCTCACGGGCCTGACTGAGTCAGACCCCGCCTGGGGCTGCGGTGGCATCTGCGGGCGTGACCGGGGAGGGGGCTGATTGTAAGCTCGCTGCCTTCGCTAGCAGGATTTGGCTCCCACAGGACTGGTGACCAGAAGGTGCCATCAAGTCTTCGCCAGTGGGCGTCTGCTAGGACACTCTCAACAAAGCCGCTGGTTTTATCA
>NW_006457723.1:0-222 GCF_000325575.1 Pteropus alecto | reverse complement strand
AAATGCCTTTTTATTTTCTGATACATATTTAATCATGCTCGTAACCCTCATTTTCAGCCCCTGTCAGTGTTAGCAATAGTTTTGATAGTGTTTGCTCAGATTTCCCTGGGCTCTGTGGTGATCGGTCTTAGAGGGTATGGGAAAAGGTACCCTCTGGATTGGTGGATGGAGTTACAGCTCAGCCTCGATTTTCCAGCCGTGGCTGGTAAAAATCAACTGTTG
>NW_006457722.1:0-222 GCF_000325575.1 Pteropus alecto | reverse complement strand
ACTCCCACCACCACACTGATTCAAGTCCAGGCTCCTGGACCCGCCCACCTAGGAAAGATCTAGACCACCCTCCCTTGGCTTTCTCCTGCTGTGTCCCCGGTGCTCTTTCTTCTCTGTTCCATGGCCCTTTCAATGTGGACTCCTTTCCCAACCCTGGGAGGAGGAGCTGGGCCAGAACAGCAGACAGGGTAATGCCTGCTTCTGACATCCTGACTCTCTCCG
>NW_006457721.1:0-222 GCF_000325575.1 Pteropus alecto | reverse complement strand
GCTGTCACCTGTTCTGAGAAGTCCCGATGACCAAGTGGTGAGCAGATCTGACGTGTGGGAGCCGGCGGGCAACCCGGCAGGGTCTTCTAGCTAATGAACGTGTCAAAGGGACAGAGAAAAGGCCATTCTGAAAATCAAAGGGAGCAAAACACCAAACGTGGAAGAATCTCTAACTGCACGAACACGTCCAGGCGGCTGAGGGAGGCCTCGGCCACGGCAGCG
>NW_006457720.1:0-222 GCF_000325575.1 Pteropus alecto | reverse complement strand
CATTAATAAAGCATTGATAAAAGGAATGAATTTTCGTGAAATCGTTTCTGCACCTAAATTTCTCCAGAAAATCGAGCTACTTAATAAAGTCTTATCTAGGTTAACTTGTACCTAATTAGACGTTCTTACCTTTTTAACAGAAAATATTATTATATACGCAAGCTAAAAAATTAAGGAATACAGAAAATATTATATACGCAAGATAAAAAATTAAGGAATACT
>NW_006457719.1:0-222 GCF_000325575.1 Pteropus alecto | reverse complement strand
CGTGGAGAGATCGGAACCTTTGTGAACTGTTGACGGGAATGTAAAATGGTACAGCTGCTATGGAATGTAGTATGGCAGTGTCTCAAAAAAATGAAACATAGAATTATCCTGTGACCCAGCAACTCTGCTTCAGCCAAAAGAATTGAGAGCAGAGAGGCAAACAGGAACTTGTATGCCGATGTTCATCGCACCATTGTTCGCAACAGCCAGAAGGTGCACGCA
>NW_006457718.1:0-222 GCF_000325575.1 Pteropus alecto | reverse complement strand
TCAGCCCGGCTGGGCTGAGAGACGCCCGGACCGCTGGTAAGACACCATTTCTGGGTGTGTCTATGAGGTCAGCGTTTGCACGAGGGGGCCGAGCACCGCAGACGTGCTCCCAGCTGCGGGTGGGCCCCGTCCAATCCTTTGAGGCCAGAATAGAACGACATGGCAGAGCAAGGGTGAGTTTGCTCTCTGCTTCGGCTGGGACTCCCCCACGCCCGCTCCCCC
>NW_006457717.1:0-222 GCF_000325575.1 Pteropus alecto | reverse complement strand
AATGTTGATTGATTCGCCAATGAGGTCACTATGCAGTTTTCTGGTAACAGCTCATAACAGAAGAATTTGTCCTATTGATTAAGCAAGTTCATGGTAGAAAGAATGACGGTGATCAGTAGAAATGAAAAGAATATACAAATTATCCGCATTTTAGTTTATTTTTTCTTTTCTTTTTCAGCTGCTTATGCAAGGTCTTCACACTTGCAAGTTTACTTGTCATTG
>NW_006457716.1:0-222 GCF_000325575.1 Pteropus alecto | reverse complement strand
TTCTCAACTTCTTCTGTCTGATTTATCTCACTTAGCGTGGCAGTCTCACGACCCGTCCTGTGGCCAAACCACCCTGAACACTCCCGATCCCGTCTGAATGCTTTTTAAAACGGGTCTGCACCTGTGGTTCTCCAGCCTGACTACACATGATGATTTTGATTTAATGGGCCTGGCGTAGAGGTTTCATGACCCGTGTTTGTTTGCAAAACTTTCCAGATGATT
>NW_006457715.1:0-222 GCF_000325575.1 Pteropus alecto | reverse complement strand
AGATGGATGGATTGATGGATGGATGGATGGGTGGACGGACAGACAGACAGTCAGATGACAGTTGATAGAGACACATTCAGAGAAAACAATTCTCATTAAAGAACACTGGAGTTTTCCAAGACACCAACTCATTATAATGAAAATTGATAGTTAATAAAAGAATTAATATTTTTTCCTGTACTTTCTCATTTAATAAGGTTATTTAAACCCTGCTAGATATGT
>NW_006457714.1:0-222 GCF_000325575.1 Pteropus alecto | reverse complement strand
TGAGCAGGTTTCCAAGCACAATGATCAGGTACATGGAGAAGAAGAGCCCAAATATGAGAGGCTGCCGTTTTGGTTCATCTGATAATCCCAGAAGAAAAAACTCTGAAATTTGTGTACCATTCTCTGGTTCCATGTGGTGAAGGTGATGAATAAAAATTAAAAATAAAATAACATGATTAATTTTACACACGAGTATTACTAACATGTGAAATGTCACAATTT
>NW_006457713.1:0-222 GCF_000325575.1 Pteropus alecto | reverse complement strand
CCTAAAGTCATGATATCGGTGACCTAGAGAATAAGGCCTTTATTTAAGACCATAATCGCACAAAGGGTTATGATACACTTAATGATGTGAGAGCAAAACATAAACTTGAAATTTACTAAGGAAATTTCCTATTTCTAGTAAACTATCTTTTTTCTAAGATTGACTAGAATCACTTTTTAATAACAAGTTTTGAGATTTTTTACTTTAAAGAAAACATGGAAC
>NW_006457712.1:0-222 GCF_000325575.1 Pteropus alecto | reverse complement strand
TCTAATCAAAGAGCATGTACATTATTAATTTCTTTTAATTCGCTATCACACATTTTAAAAACGATTATTCACTAAACAGAAATTAATAAAGAAAAAACAGGCCATAATCTGATTGTCCAGATAATGTTTTGATATAAAAAATAAAATTAATATATGTTTATAATGCACATATATGAAAATTACAATATGAAGCAATACAAAAAGGCATAAATATAAAAGGTT
>NW_006457711.1:0-222 GCF_000325575.1 Pteropus alecto | reverse complement strand
GAAGCCAGAACCTAAGGTTGCGCCCGCTTCCGCCCTGCAAATCCCTTCCTAATTAAGCGACGGCGACTGTCCTTAACAGGCGAACGACAGCAGAACCTGAACTGTCATTGCGTTCCTGACCCGTCCACTCCCCCCGCCTGCAAACGCCAGGTTTGGTGGACGCCAGAAATGCATCCCATGCAGCCACGAGCCTGCCCTGGACCCTCTGGCACCTTCGTTCCC
>NW_006457710.1:0-222 GCF_000325575.1 Pteropus alecto | reverse complement strand
GCTAGGCACTATCTTGTCACTAGGGTTACAGAGACCTGATTCCTGCTCTCAAACTGTTCACCACATGGTAGAGGAGACATGCCCCTAAGAAACTCAATAGAGAATGATAAGTTCAAGGATATGCATGTGCTTAGGTAGCCATGGAAACCCAAAAGAGGGAGCCCTAACCCAGCCAGGTGGTGGTAGGGCAAGAGAGTGTCAAAGAAGGCTTTCTGGGTTGGT
>NW_006457709.1:0-222 GCF_000325575.1 Pteropus alecto | reverse complement strand
TTTTTTTTTTCTGCCTAGTTTCATCTCTTTTGGAAGAAGCACTACTCAGATTATATCCATTACCTTTATTTCTGAAAAAGTGATAGTTGCCTTCCCCTCCCTGCTATGTCGGCTAATCAGAAGAATAGGTGTATGTTCATTGATATTGCTTTGGCTTTTCTAAGGCATCTCTCGGTAGGGTATGAATACCAGAAGCCAGGGACTTTGACCTTCTAAATTTCT
>NW_006457708.1:0-222 GCF_000325575.1 Pteropus alecto | reverse complement strand
AACGAGCTAATTTATGAAGAAAAGAGATGCTCTGAGAAACATGCATCAGAATTAGAAAATAAATAAATAAAAAATGTTAAATCTAAATGCAACGAATAAAAATGTTAAATAGATTAGGCAGAAGAAATAATATAAAAGGAGATTTATCACTTACATAATACGAGTCTCCTAAGATGAAAAACAAATCAAAGAAACAGAAAAAATATTAAAATATAGAATTTA
>NW_006457707.1:0-222 GCF_000325575.1 Pteropus alecto | reverse complement strand
GTGTGTGTGTGTGTGTGCGCGTGTGTGCGTGTGCGCGTGTGTGCGTATGTGCATGCGTGTGCATGTGTGTATGTGCGCACGTGTGCGCGTGTGTGCATGCGTGTGTGCGCGTGTGTGTATGTGCACGCATGTGCATGTGCGTGTGCGCGTGTGTGCGTGCGCGTGTGCGTGCGTGTGTGTGTCGGGGCAGGGGTGGCGAAAGCCTGGTTGACTCAAGTTCCT
>NW_006457706.1:0-222 GCF_000325575.1 Pteropus alecto | reverse complement strand
GGCAGACTCCACACCTGCCAGCGCCTCGATCTCGGGCCCGCCCCCAGGACGGTGAGAAGTAAACGTGCGTTAAGGCCCCCGTCAGGAGCAGAGTCCAACACAGACACTGTCCCTGAGCTCGTGGAACAGGACACGTGGGCAGGGGCTTCACACCTATTTCAACGACGATACACCTATGACCACAAACGGTGACAGGGTCACAGATGAAAGGGCCAGGGCACC
>NW_006457705.1:0-222 GCF_000325575.1 Pteropus alecto | reverse complement strand
AAAATATTAGGCAAATCAGTGGTTTGATTCAGTATGGACAAAAATGAGTCCCAATGACTGGTAAATAAGGCCACATTCCTTATTTATGGCTTCGATCTTATATTTAGAAGTATTTTTGCCTCTCTGTGATTTTTTCTGGGTTCTCATATTGGGGGACAAATAATAGTATACCCAGGCCTTTTGTAGAAGGTTGCTCTCTGCCCATCAGCTTCATTTAGAGTG
>NW_006457704.1:0-222 GCF_000325575.1 Pteropus alecto | reverse complement strand
AGACTAAGGGAGGTAAGGAGGTATGTGTATGTGCACGTGTGTGCAAGCACGTGCTTGGACTAACTAACAGGAAATCGCAACTGACACAAAGTAAATTGCAGCTTCACCCGTCTAAGAAAAGCGAGAGCAGGGGCTAGCCACCCTCGCCCAGAAACAAGCTTCTAGAATCTCTATCCTTGAGTTGCCAAAAGGTGTCCTTGGCCAGACTCTCAGTGGGTTGCT
>NW_006457703.1:0-222 GCF_000325575.1 Pteropus alecto | reverse complement strand
GTGAGGTAGATGCTATTAGTTCATCCATTTCACAGTAGAAGATCTAGACAGGATAGCGTGATGTGTTTTGTCCTTTAGACATCCTTAACTTAAGTAATTTTTTTTAAGATTTCCTTGGGCTGTGTGACAGGTGATCCCAGAATGCTGTGACTCTCCCAACTAAACAGAGAAAAAGCAACGCAGAGTTCAAGGCACAGCTGGGAAAATTCTAGAAAACCAAAC
>NW_006457702.1:0-222 GCF_000325575.1 Pteropus alecto | reverse complement strand
ACCTTCCCACAAGGAAAATTTCGGGTCCGGATGGTTTCAGTGGTGAGTCCACAAAACAGTTAAGGAGGAAGTAGTACCGACTCCACAGAAGGGTCTCTGCGCAGCTGCAGAGGGCAGCGGCCTGACCTTGACACCAGAACCCACGAAGATGGTGCGAGGGCATCGACGGACGAACGAACAGCTACAACAACGCTCCTCGGGAACAAATTCAAGTCAGTAATT
>NW_006457701.1:0-222 GCF_000325575.1 Pteropus alecto | reverse complement strand
TGTGTACCCCTTAAAAATATATCATTTTTATTCAAGGTAAAATGAAAAGTCAACTCGTGAATTAGCAATTTCTGTATTTTAGAACTTTCTTTTTAAGTGGATAATCACGTTAGACAGCTGTCAAAGAACAAAACGTTTATTAGGTGGTCAGAGATAGTTGCCTATTTTCTATCCCTGTTGAAAACTGAATGAGAAGAGATTGAAAAATTAGGTTTGAAACAT
>NW_006457700.1:0-222 GCF_000325575.1 Pteropus alecto | reverse complement strand
TTTAACTATGAAAGATAAAAAATTCTATTGGAAATATCATTTTATTGGAAGAGTTCTAAACTAGATATATGACTTGAAAATACCAT
Source organism: Pteropus alecto (assembly GCF_000325575.1). NCBI lineage: Eukaryota > Metazoa > Chordata > Mammalia > Chiroptera > Pteropodidae > Pteropus > Pteropus alecto. The sequence goes on along the minus strand of NW_006457700.1, from coordinate 136 downwards.
TTGGGCCCTGATGGAAGTGGGAATTTAAATCAGTAAAACAATGAAGACAGCTATGGAATGACTTGGGAAGCGAGGAAATTCATTGTTTTATAAAGACTCACTGAATGAATACACACACACACACACACACACACAC
>NW_006457699.1:0-222 GCF_000325575.1 Pteropus alecto | reverse complement strand
TCAATCCTCACCCAGCCTCCTTAGCCTGCGCCTCTGTGGCAGGTTTATCCTCTGGCGCCATCTGCAGGCCGCACGCGGAATTCCATGCTCCGTGAAGGAGCCTGCGCACAGCAGGTACAGCAGGCCAAGGGCTGGGTGCGGGTTCTTAGGAGCTCTGTTCTCAAGCTCCAGCGCGGACCTATAAGGAGACTTCCCGCACTGCTCTCCTTCCCGGGAGCTGCG
>NW_006457698.1:0-222 GCF_000325575.1 Pteropus alecto | reverse complement strand
GTTTGGCGTTTGTTTTAAAAGCTTGGAGGGCTGCAATGCCCCCTGCGGGGCGCAGTGTATCCCGAGAACCAGGCCCTGCGGGCGGCTGGGTGGCAGGGCCGTGGTCAGCCTGGTGTCTGTCTGCCCAAGTGGGACGTTTGGTGAAGGCCTACTGTGTGTCAGTCACTAGTGGCCCTGCCACAGGGGCAGAGGCAGTCTGGGGTGGAGAGACTGTGCTGGGCT
>NW_006457697.1:0-222 GCF_000325575.1 Pteropus alecto | reverse complement strand
TCTAATCATAGCATCCAGAGTGATTCTTTTAAAAAGTCAATCTTATAATATTATTATTCTGCTCAAAATCCTTCTCGTCTCCCTCAGTCCTTAAAACAGCCTACAAGGCCCCATGTGATGTCCCCCATTACTCTTCTGGCTTTATTATTCCCTATTTCTCTCTCCCTGTCTCACTCTACTACAACAGTACTGGCCTCCTGTTCCTTGAACACACCAGGCATG
>NW_006457696.1:0-222 GCF_000325575.1 Pteropus alecto | reverse complement strand
AGTTACAGTGGGGAGGAGGAGAAGACATCAGAACCACATCAAAGGTCAGCTGGTGTGGAACAGGAAGAGCTGCTGGGCATACATCCAACTGTACATGCAACACTGACTTTCAACAGTAGAGGTATCTATACTGGGCTTCTTGTTGGATCCTGTTAGAACCACAGCAATCGGATACTGTAGAGTTGGCTGCGTTGTGTGCCACGTTAGTCTTGACATAATTGA
>NW_006457695.1:0-222 GCF_000325575.1 Pteropus alecto | reverse complement strand
AACTGCACTTGCGTTAAACCACATCACCTGATTCCCAAGTGCAGCTCAGTGGAGGGGATGATCCAGGTCAATGAGAGAAGCCTCCATTCCATTCTCCTCTGGTCTCTCTGTGTTCTCCTCATCTTTCTTCATCTCAGATCCTCCTCTCTCATATCTACCCTAAGAAGCCAAATCCCTGTATAGTCCCTCTTCAGGGTATCATTTTAAACTTTATTCCTCATT
>NW_006457694.1:0-222 GCF_000325575.1 Pteropus alecto | reverse complement strand
GGCCGTGACCCTGGACTGCAGATACGACACCAGTGATAGTAGTTATAGTTTATTCTGGTACAAGCAGCTCAGCAGTGGGGCGATGATTTTACTTATTCGTCAGGACTCTTATAACCAGCGAAATGCCACAGAAGGTCGCTATTCATTGAATTTTCAGAAAGCAAACAATTTTGGCAACCTCGTCATATCAGCTGCACAGCTGGAGGACTCTGCATTGTATTT
>NW_006457693.1:0-222 GCF_000325575.1 Pteropus alecto | reverse complement strand
TCTGAATATAGAGTTCATAAGCTCACAGGTGTACATTCAGACCATGATCTCCATTGTTAAGTATAGTCAGATTTAAGAATCCTTGATTTTATGCCTTCTGGGTTTGTTGCCTTTCCAATTCTGAGACGCTTAAAAATTCTCTTATGATTTCTTTTTCACTTTCATGGCTTCTGTCTTATATGAATGTTTTGAACTTTTAGAATTTTATGCTTGTATAAAGTG
>NW_006457692.1:0-222 GCF_000325575.1 Pteropus alecto | reverse complement strand
TGGGGGAGACATAAAAATAAACAATGGGAACTTAACATAATAAGTTGCATGATAATGTACCTATATGTGGTTCACTCTATGGTGTGCGTGTGTGTGTGTGTGTGTGTGTGCGCCTGCATGTGTGTATGTTTGTGTATATACATGCACACACACACTCATAGATTAGTATGATCGACTCATAAGGTAGGAAGGTGAGTGAGTAAAAAACATTAAAAAGTACAG
>NW_006457691.1:0-223 GCF_000325575.1 Pteropus alecto | reverse complement strand
AACAAGTGTTGGTGAAAATGTGGAGAAAAGAGAACCCTCATGCATGTTTGGTGATATTGCAAATTGATGTGGCCGCTGTGGAAAGCAGTGTGGAAGTTCTTTGGAAAATTAAAAATAGAGCTGCCTTATGACTCAGCAATTCCACTTGTGGGTATTTATTTGAAGAAATCTAGAAGCACTAAATGAACAAAGATATATGTACACCTATGTTCACTGCAGCATT
>NW_006457690.1:0-222 GCF_000325575.1 Pteropus alecto | reverse complement strand
TTACACCACTGGCTTTCCTGGTTCTCAGTTGGAGATGGTGGATTGTGGTACTTCTTGGCCTCCATGATTACATGCATCAATTTCTAAAATAAATCTCCCGTATGTATCGTCTATACATCTACATCTACGTCTATGTCTTTGTCTATCTATATCTATATCATCTATATATCTCTGTCTCTACTGATACCTATACCTATACTTATACCTATACTTAAACCTGCA
>NW_006457689.1:0-222 GCF_000325575.1 Pteropus alecto | reverse complement strand
GCCGGCAGGGCTGGGCTAAAACCCTAACTTTTGTAAGGAAGCCACTTCATTCGGTCATTCAAGACCTGCTCTGCCCTAGGTACTCTTCTACATATTCTAGGGGAAGAAAAAAAATCTCTGCCTTCATGGGACTGTCTTTATAGCATCCTAAGGGCCGTCTCTATGGTTTATCCATTTATTAAGCTTATATTTTCAAATGTTAGACTAGCTTAATTATAGCAC
>NW_006457688.1:0-222 GCF_000325575.1 Pteropus alecto | reverse complement strand
ATGGAGTCACTTTTTAATACAATTATCTGAAATAAGCTACAATAACAGATTATCATTGCTATCTTCAAATATTTGTACAAATACCTAAAATGAGAAGCAGATTATTATAATTGATCTCAGTTTGGTTTGCCTTTATTATTGTATCAGCTATTTCTGCATATCAGGCCATCCTAAAAGCACTTGTTTTAATATAATGCCTTTATAATCAAATGAGATTGGACA
>NW_006457687.1:0-222 GCF_000325575.1 Pteropus alecto | reverse complement strand
CTAACCAGCATTCGTAAGTCCTTTCCTCTCCTGAGGCGCAATTCAGAGATGATGTCGCTGCTCTGACACGTAACCCCGAGTGTGAAGGGCTGAGTGAGGTCCCCCCAAAGTCACGTCCGCCCGGAACTTCAGGGCGAGGACTTATCTGGACCTCGGTCTTTGCAGATGTTGTTAGTGAAGGGTCTCGAGACGGGATAGGCCTGGGTCAGAGTGGCCCTAACT
>NW_006457686.1:0-222 GCF_000325575.1 Pteropus alecto | reverse complement strand
GACCAGGCAAGAACCTGTCTCTCCGAAGACACGAAAGAAAGAGGAAATCAGTTCACATGACAGAGGGGGACATCCCAGGAGAACCGATCGAGTGGTCCAGTGCGGGGGGAGGGGAGCATGTTGGGAGCACATGGGGGGCATCCATCTAAAGATGGGGAGCCGAAAGGAAGCCCTTGGTTTTCTGGATGAGAAACTCTGAAGCTAAGGGGTCGCCCAGCTTCC
>NW_006457685.1:0-222 GCF_000325575.1 Pteropus alecto | reverse complement strand
AGGGGTGTAGATACTAGGCTTTGTAGCCCAACAGACACTAGTACTGTTTCTTCTTAGACCTGCTGCTAGCTCTGGGAGGGTGTGGGTGGCCACCCAGATTCTGTGGCTTTGTTTTCTGTCTGGTAGTGGTGGCTGCCAGAAGACAGCTGTCTCACTTGTGTATTCTCTGCCCGGTAGATTGCCGGGTCAGCCGAATTACACGCTACTCGCTCTTGCAGGAAT
>NW_006457684.1:0-222 GCF_000325575.1 Pteropus alecto | reverse complement strand
TTAACAAATGAACTGAATGGAGGGAATGGGTGATGTTTAGCAGACAGATAAGAGGAATGTAGGTGGACAAATCACGTAAGAGATTAAGACTAGGCGGATGTGAAATTAGGAGCTGCTTAAAACAGTCCAAGGAACAGCGACGAGGAACTTAATCTGGAGGGATTTCGGGAGATGAGATCTTAGATAGAAGGGGAAAATGGACAGGAAGAAGCTGAAGGTGAC
>NW_006457683.1:0-222 GCF_000325575.1 Pteropus alecto | reverse complement strand
GGCTCTTTGTTATGGCAGTCCAAGCAAAGTGATATGCCATCCAAGCACTGTTTATGGGAGACAATACTTTGGCCAATGGACTTGGCACATTCCTGGGCCCCCGAACATGAGCATCATTCAGTCTCTATGTTTTCCTAGTTCTATTCCCAGAAAACTATGGTCCTCCCTCCCCATCCCAAGGAAAGGGTGGGCTGATTGTTCAGCACAAGTAGGCCAGCCCCA
>NW_006457682.1:0-222 GCF_000325575.1 Pteropus alecto | reverse complement strand
GGGGAGACTGGAGATGAAGGGGCTGAAAGCTTCGGCCAAGGGCAGGGGACTGGTGTTAAAAGGAAGCTGGTCCAGGAATGTTCTTGTTACTTCAACCTCCAGGAGCAAAGCAAGTGCCATCTCAGTTTCAGGAGGTGCTGCAGTAGCATGTCTGCGTCCCCCCAAAATCCTTAAGTTGAAGCCTAATTCCCAAAAGATGGGGCCGCTGGGAGATGATTAGGT
>NW_006457681.1:0-222 GCF_000325575.1 Pteropus alecto | reverse complement strand
TTAGGGTTAGGATCAGGGTTATGGTTAGTGATAGCCTTAGGGTTAGCGTTAGAGTTAGTTGTACAGTTAAATTTAGGGTTATGTTAGGGATAGGGTGAATTCTAGACTTACGATAAAGTTTGGGTTATGATAGAATTATGGTTACATTCAAGTTAGAGTTAGGATTAGGGTTAGGGTTAGCTTAGGTTTAGGGTTGGGTTTAGGATAAGAAGTTAGAATTAG
>NW_006457680.1:0-222 GCF_000325575.1 Pteropus alecto | reverse complement strand
TATTAGTAGTAGAGCGTACCTGTCTGGCACACCTGCGTAACACACGTTCTACACGTTTTTGGGTGATACTCTTTGATTGCCTCTTTCTATGAGAATAATGGTCATATCAATAAATGTTAATATTACATAGTTAATATTATGTATGGCTATAATAATATTATACTTATATAATATAGAGAATTGACAGAGAATTCAGTATTTCCTCCAGCACAGTTGATTGAA
>NW_006457679.1:0-222 GCF_000325575.1 Pteropus alecto | reverse complement strand
GTGCATCTTCACTGTTTTCCTTTTACTTCTTTTATAAATGTAGTATTGGATGCATACACATGACTATAAGTGATATATATAATAAAGCATAATAATGAAATCAACAGTCAGCTTAAGAACTAGAGCATTACCAGTAGTTACACCTACCCGCGTGCCTCACACGTCCAAATTGAAATGTTTTCTTAGGCGGAGGTGCTGGTGCCAATTCCTAGCATGTCTTGG
>NW_006457678.1:0-222 GCF_000325575.1 Pteropus alecto | reverse complement strand
TCTAAAAGTTCATCATTGGTTATAAAAATGCCATTGATTTCTGAATAGTTATTTTGTAACTGCTACTTTGTTGAATTTAATGATCAGTTCTAACAGTTTTTGGGTGGAGTCTTTAGGGTCTCTCTATATAGTATTGTGTCGTCACCAAATAATGAGAGTTTTAATTCTTCCTTTCCAATTTAGATGACTTTTATTTCTCTTTCTTGTCTTATTTCTGTGGCT
>NW_006457677.1:0-222 GCF_000325575.1 Pteropus alecto | reverse complement strand
CGAATTTGATCTTCAGAGTGAACGAGAAAGAAACACTTTTGACTGTGAGGTAGAAGTGCTTCTAGAAGAGCAATGAAAGGATTTCTGTTTCTTATTATTTCTTATGAATTTATTCAACGTCGTAAGTACTAACTACATTCCAGACACTGTACTTGGGATCGTTGGTGTCAGTCTGAGGTGAGCCCAGACTCTGTTGGAAAAGAGAGACGGAGGAGCAGCCAT
>NW_006457676.1:0-222 GCF_000325575.1 Pteropus alecto | reverse complement strand
GAGACGAAATGGCAAGCCATTGCTGGGGCCTCATCCTGGCTGACATCCATCAGTTGCACCCCCGGGCAAGTGGTAGGAATTGAAGGAGCCAACAGCTGTCTTCCGAGTGCTGCAGAATCCCAGCTCACAGCGCATTACTGGGTGTGTCCCTCTGTGTTTCCTCCAGGCTGGATGAGAGTCAGGGGCGCGTCTGCCCTCAGGCTGGGCTGCTCTCGTTCACGT
>NW_006457675.1:0-222 GCF_000325575.1 Pteropus alecto | reverse complement strand
CAGACAGAGCGATTCTTGCACGTACAGAAAAACACATTCACGCAGATAGGCGTACAGACGCAGGGCCTGCGAACAGAGCCGAAATGATTGCTCACAGGACCGCAGGAGAGCTGGCCCGGGGTCTGAGCATTGATAGCCAGTCCGGGTCCCGTGAATCGTCCCTGTGTGTTTTGTGGGTGCTGCTCCCAGGGTCCCCCAGCACTGCCTGCAGCAGACACAGCT
>NW_006457674.1:0-222 GCF_000325575.1 Pteropus alecto | reverse complement strand
CCCTCCTACTAGATCTCAACGTGGCCTCTTCTTTTTATCTTTAGTTGTAGGAGTTATACTCAGCTAGTCTTCAGATGGTCTCCAGGTTGATTGTTCTACAATGTAGTTGTAATTTTGATGCAGTTATGGGAGGAGGCAAGCACCACATTTACCTATCCTGCCATCTTGAATGGGACTCTTACCCAATAAAAACTTTTAATAGTCAACAGCAATATTCTTTTC
>NW_006457673.1:0-222 GCF_000325575.1 Pteropus alecto | reverse complement strand
CATCCTTGAAGGAGGACGCGTGCTATCAGTAAATGTGTGCTGTGTTTCTCTGCTCCGTGCTCTGTTTCTGCCGACACCCAGGCGGACACCCAGGCCGGGGGCATCTCTCTCCCGCCGCTCTGTGTCCCTGTTGGAAAGCATTTCGTGTGGCGCATAGTAGGTGGTCAGTTAACAGTGCTGGAAGAAGCGGAGGATGAGAGAGACGGCCCGAGGTGGGCGCCG
>NW_006457672.1:0-222 GCF_000325575.1 Pteropus alecto | reverse complement strand
TGGTTCCTGATATCTCTTTCCCAATATTTAAATGTCTTTCCCAAAAAGCATGTGCTATTTTTAAACATGAAAACTTATTTTGAAATAAGTAAATAATTTAAGTGAGGACCTTTAGGTTGGACTCTTAGAGATGTCAATAATTTATCAAGAATGGCCCTAAAGGCTAAGCACTGTCGAAATACAAAAGCTAACAATAGCAAACACATTCCCAGAGAAAATTTA
>NW_006457671.1:0-222 GCF_000325575.1 Pteropus alecto | reverse complement strand
TTCTAGGGTAATAGAACTGGTAATAATACCCTGTATCTCTTAGGTTAGTAGAGAAGAGAGACCAGGTACTGGCTATAAAACCAAGGGGACATTGATCCCCCTCACTCCTTGGCATCCCTGAATATATTATTCTATTTATGTAACCAATCCACATGCCTAATCACAAATATTAATAACTGCAAAAGGTCATTTAGTAATAATTTAATATACAAGATCACTTAT
>NW_006457670.1:0-222 GCF_000325575.1 Pteropus alecto | reverse complement strand
GGATCTGTGTCCTCACGGACACACACCTGCCGCTTATTTACACACACGCGACAAGTCACTAGAGCATTGTGTCCAGGCCAAGAATGTGCTTTGTACAGCCAGACTCAGCGAGGAACACGGACGTCGCACACACAAAATGAAAACTTTCTCCTGCCAAAAGTGAATAATAGAAGTCTTTTCTCAGTCTGTCGGGGGAAAAAATTAAATAGAAGATTTTTCTCA
>NW_006457669.1:0-222 GCF_000325575.1 Pteropus alecto | reverse complement strand
AGGCCTCGACCCTGTCCCCCAGGGACTGGCGGTCTAGGGTAGGGGGACAGGGAGCACAAGGACACAGATAATTCCCTGCCATGAGGTTCAGACAGTCACCGAGGCCTGAACAGGGAGCTCCGGGCGCCCAGCAGGAGGAGGGGCCAACGCTGCCCAGTGGGCGCGGGAGGCTTCATGAGAGGGGACACTGGAGGGTGGGCAGGGCCCTGCCAGGGGGAGAAG
>NW_006457668.1:0-222 GCF_000325575.1 Pteropus alecto | reverse complement strand
AATGAATGTGGTTATATCTGCCTGTTATGAGTCAAGTGAACTTCTGTGATTCAGTTCCTGTGACCAGCCATAGAGTATTCCGATTGGCTAATACTGAGTCACATGCTTAACTCTGGAGCTGAGATAGGGTCAGTCTCATTCAAACCACATGGATTGAATAATTAACATAAGAAAATTAAAGTATTAATACCCAAAGAGAAAAAACAAGGTAAGCAGGAACAG
>NW_006457667.1:0-222 GCF_000325575.1 Pteropus alecto | reverse complement strand
CCCCACCCCGAGTTTCACGAGGGAAGGACTGGGTGAGAGGCGCTGGGCCGGGGTGATGGGTGGCTTAGGACGCAAGGTCACGGTGGGTGACAGAGGTGGTCCTTGATGAGTTATTGGCCTCATATTGCCCGTGTGACACTCTATTGAGGTTTTGGATCACTGGGTCAACGATCAAGCGGTGGGCTTCGGATAACATCCATTAAAGGTTTAAAACGTACGTAG
>NW_006457666.1:0-222 GCF_000325575.1 Pteropus alecto | reverse complement strand
TTTTTGTTGGAGTGAAGCACTGATAACTAAAAACTTACCATTCGAAGGTTTACAATTTAGTGTCATTAAGTATTATGTTCCAAAACTTTTTCATCTCCTGAATATAAATGTCTTACACATTAAGCACTTGTTTCTCTTTTCCTTCTTGTGTTTAGCTTCTTGCAACCAATAATCTGATTTTTCTCTTTCTCTTTGGAGGTACTTATTCTACATATCTTACAC
>NW_006457665.1:0-222 GCF_000325575.1 Pteropus alecto | reverse complement strand
CCATTAACCTAGTTGTGGGTGCAGCCTAAAGAGCCGCATGGACTAGCACTTGAGTGTAGCTCCCCAAAGAAAAAATAGAGACTGTTAATGGAAGAAGGTGAAATAAAATAGCAAGGGGGAAAAAAAAACTTTCATTATAGGGAAGCACTATCATCATCCCCTCTTACAGATGGTAAAGCTGATGCAGAGTCATATTACCTAATTTGCCAAAGGTCAGATAGT
>NW_006457664.1:0-222 GCF_000325575.1 Pteropus alecto | reverse complement strand
CGAAGGGAACTTTTGAGAGCAGGGATAACGAATAGCGAAAAAAAAAAACAAACCCAGGCACATCTAATTATAATGTCAGGTGGAGTCTCTGGACAGCAAGAGGGTCACGGGCCTCAAGAGAGGTGGGAGATGGACACGGGATGAAAGGAAGTTCACTGGACAGTGAACTGATGAAAAGGGCCAAGGAGAGTTAAAAAAACAATAAGTGTTTTGGTCTCCAAG
>NW_006457663.1:0-222 GCF_000325575.1 Pteropus alecto | reverse complement strand
TTTTACCTGAGTAATATCAAAATCCCAGGTACATTTGAAAACAACTCTCTCGGAAGCCATCAACCGTGGTTAAACTATTGGATGATGAGAAATCACATGGATTGGGAAAGTCCACATGAAAAAGAATGGAAACTGTACACTCAACAGCCTGCACTAATACTCCATACGTGTGAGGGAAATTTCTTTGGACACCCAAAGTCAGCTGAGTCCCTAAGTGAATGA
>NW_006457662.1:0-222 GCF_000325575.1 Pteropus alecto | reverse complement strand
AGATTACTCTTTAAATCCTCGAGGACATGCACAACCGCGCTTCTCAAGTCCTCACAGCTAACGGCACCACCCCATCTTTCCTGGTCCGTTTCCGCTGTCTGTTCTTTCCTCCAGATTCTGGGTCACGCTTTGCTACTCCGCAGCCTCCTGGTCACTCTTCCTGGATGACAGCTGTCTTGCTGTCAGGACGGTGGGTGTTTGGATTGCTCCGTCCTCCTTAGA
>NW_006457661.1:0-222 GCF_000325575.1 Pteropus alecto | reverse complement strand
AGTGGGACCCAGTAAAAGTAAACAGGGTCTAAGGGGTGTTGCTTTGGGGGTAGATAACAGCCACCCTCTGCGAGTCCTTTGGAAGATTATAATTTGTGTGTGGTGTGGGTGCTCGACCTGCTCACCTCCTGGTAACTCCAAAGGACTCCGTCCCGTACACAGCCTTTAGCCGCCCTTTTGAGTGAGAAAGTTAAAGACGTAATGATTTTCAAAACACAAACA
>NW_006457660.1:0-222 GCF_000325575.1 Pteropus alecto | reverse complement strand
CAGCTGGGGGCCATTTTGTCCCTTCTCAGGGGACACTGGCAATGTCTGGAGACATTCTGGATATTTTGACTTGGAACAGAGGGTGACTGGCACCCAGTGAGTAGAGGCCAAGGGATGCTGCTAACCGCTCTACAATGTACAAGGCGGCCCCCATGGAAAAGAATGATCCAGCTCCAAATGGCAATAATGCTGAGGCCGGGAAACCTTGCTATAGAGTTATCC
>NW_006457659.1:0-222 GCF_000325575.1 Pteropus alecto | reverse complement strand
AGTACTGTTGTTTGATCCCATTACTCATTTGTTTCCCAGAAGTGCCATGTGAGTCAAAGTCGGACTTCAGGAAGATCATGGAGCAGAGTGTGCACTTAAAACACCTACCAGATTGATTATGTGATGCATATTTCTGTTTAGGTGAGGCCATACTGAAAGGCATCAGAGCCTAGAGAGTGAGAACACGGGTGCTGATGTCTGATGACCTGCGTTCAAATCTTA
>NW_006457658.1:0-222 GCF_000325575.1 Pteropus alecto | reverse complement strand
CCATTATCTTTAGGAATTCTTGAGTCATAGCTGATGATTAACTCAGAACCTATGATACATAGAATGTGGGTCCTTTTCCCCTAATGCATATCCTTATATTTGCTCCACTAAAACTCCAGTGACACACTTATACAGTGGGAGTCCATCCTGTGGTTTCTTTCTGGTCATGTATAGTTGTAGAATGACAATGTTAGAGCTGGCAGAGATCTTATCTTTTTTTTT
>NW_006457657.1:0-222 GCF_000325575.1 Pteropus alecto | reverse complement strand
AATCAAGAGAGGTGGCTGGGGGACTTTTCAGGGCTGGCTTAGGGAAAAGGGTTTTTTTCTGAGGGACTTTTATAGGAGAATCAGCTAGTTGGTTGAGTATGTTTTCCCAGAGGGGACTGAGGAAATAAACCCCTTGGTACTCAATTCCATTCAGAATGACCCTCAGCTCTGGTTACTTACAAAGTATCTGATCTGAGAACTGTGATTTCAAAGTGCAAGAAA
>NW_006457656.1:0-222 GCF_000325575.1 Pteropus alecto | reverse complement strand
TCTGAGGGTGCCCATTATTGTCATTTGGGCAGCATCTGGGCCAGACACTTTGGGGGCTGGAGAGAATGGGGGTGAAACACAGGGAACACACAGACCTTGCCCTCAAAGGGCTTCTCGTAGGAGACAGGCAATAATATACAGTGAATGAAGGGTAGCTGGGTGTGAGGGTGAGTGGTGGGGATTATGGCAAACTGAAGGTGCCTGTCCTATCTAAAATAGGGG
>NW_006457655.1:0-222 GCF_000325575.1 Pteropus alecto | reverse complement strand
TATTCAGGTGTGGCTATTTTCAGGTGTATTTGCAGCTATTTCCTCTATCTCTTCTCCAACCTTTCTGTGGATCTGTTAAGTGGTCTGGACATCAGGGTTAACTAATTAAGAGATACTTTCTCTCTAGGACTCTGAGGGTGACACGCTGAATTATTATTTTATTTTTTGTGCTTAGGAACCCCTACATATTATTCTCTCTCCTAATATTCTATTATAGAAAAA
>NW_006457654.1:0-222 GCF_000325575.1 Pteropus alecto | reverse complement strand
TGTGTATGCATATTTTGTTGTCCAAAGAAAATGTTAAAAAGTAAAGTTGTGTGTATGTATACTTGTGTTTAATTATATATATTTTTCTTTCAAATAAAAATACTCAAATATGTTGCGGTTCCTGTGAATTGGGTAGGAGAGAATGAACACAAAAGACATACAGACACAGACAGGGTAAAGACTGCATCCCCGAGAGCTGTCAGCGTTTTATTTTTAAAGGCT
>NW_006457653.1:0-222 GCF_000325575.1 Pteropus alecto | reverse complement strand
GCTCACGTGGTACTCACCAAAACTCAGGAAGAGGGAGCAGAGCCTACCTGGACACCGTCCATCCCTATGGCAGATGTGGACCCGAGCCTCAGATAGGTTACGAGGTGCCCAAGAGCACACAGCTGGCGGGTGGCAGGAGATGCCAAGTGTCCGAGGGGAACCTGGGTAGGAAAGACAATTGGAGTGGCTGAGGGAGGTCCTTGTAGGCTGAGTGAACAAGGA
>NW_006457652.1:0-222 GCF_000325575.1 Pteropus alecto | reverse complement strand
CTCCTGAAATAGAACATGTGGCTCCGAGCCGCTCTTGTTAGGATTCTAGCTAAACTTTCGCTCCTAAATGCAGTATTTTACACTTACCTGCTCTGAGGCTTTCCTGCCATTTTCCTTCCTACCCATGCTGCCTGGGAGGTCCTGCTGCAGTTTTCTGTCAGTTTGGGATTTCTCAACTTAAAAGAGCTAGGAATAAATGATGCAAAAGGGAAAATTCCTATG
>NW_006457651.1:0-222 GCF_000325575.1 Pteropus alecto | reverse complement strand
CTGCTCTTTTGTTTGTTTGCAAATAATCCCTTTTTCTTCTTTGGCGTTTAACTTGTTTTGCTAATCTAGTAGACAGGAATATGTTTCACCGTGAACATCACAATCCTAATATTCACCCCTGAGGAGAACGGTAAAAACCTCTGTCACAGTCGAAGGCAATCCTTCATGCTCTTGAGAACATCTCGACATAAACTTTTATGTGCCTTTTGTACTCCTAGATCT
>NW_006457650.1:0-222 GCF_000325575.1 Pteropus alecto | reverse complement strand
TTCACAGGTACTGGGGGTTAGGACATTTTGGGGACACATTCAACCCACAAGAAATAGGAAGGGGCTCTGACAGAAAATGACAAGACCAACTAGCTACAAAGGTGAGGGAGCAGAGCTGGAACAGGAATTCCTCAGGGCTGCTGCTGGTTGTTTTCCCAAGTTCCCACAGTCTCATCCTCTGTTCCACAAGACTTTACATGCAACACCAGACAAGACCATGAT
>NW_006457649.1:0-222 GCF_000325575.1 Pteropus alecto | reverse complement strand
AAAAATGAAGAAGAGGAAATGGCAGATGAAAGAAATATTTGAGAGGCAGAATTATATTTTGGGGTCAAATGAATGTGAGTGTAAATAAAAAGAAGGACTCTTTGGTGGATCTTTTATTTCTGCATTGTGCAACCGAATGGGAAATGTAGACATTCTCAGATTCAGGAAAAAAAGAGATGGAGTGGATTTTTTTGATTGGAAGAAGGGTGACAGGATAGATCA
>NW_006457648.1:0-222 GCF_000325575.1 Pteropus alecto | reverse complement strand
AAAAACCCACAGTTAACATCATATTTAATGGCAAAAGACCGAAAGCCCTCTGCCTAAGAACAGGAGCGAGAGAAGGATGTCTGCTCTTACAACTTCTCTTCAACATTGTCCTGGAGGTAATAGCCAAGAGATAAACAAAGGTAACCAAATTGGAAAGGAGGAAGTTAAACTCTCTATATTTGTAGATGACATGATCTTATATTGATAAACTCATAAAGAATC
>NW_006457647.1:0-222 GCF_000325575.1 Pteropus alecto | reverse complement strand
CAGGAAGGAAAATGCATTTTTTCATATACCCTAAACAATTTTATTACTTGCTTTGAGTGAGATGGAATTCGGAAATTGGCACTTAGTAGGTGCTTAATAAAACAACTGACCGAATGAATGGCTGAGGAGCAGGAGTCTGTCTTCACCGCGGAGAGGAGGGAGCTGGTTAACGGGCCTTAGGAACCCAAAGCTAAATTGTCTATTTATCTCCCATCGTATCGA
>NW_006457646.1:0-222 GCF_000325575.1 Pteropus alecto | reverse complement strand
ATAATAATAATAATTATTATTATTATTATTATTACACCAAGTGCATCTGATTACCTTGCTACGGGGAAGGCTGTAGGCGTGGGCTCCCTTTCCCAGATATCGTGGCCAAGTAGAAAACTCAGGCACCTTCGAGATGCCTGAGGGAATGTGGTTTTTTACTGAGACTTGGGGATTGAGTGCAGAAGGCAGGAAAAGAGATGAGGACAGGCCATGTTTTAAACA
>NW_006457645.1:0-222 GCF_000325575.1 Pteropus alecto | reverse complement strand
GAGAAGGCTGGCTTGAGGGGTACCACTAGCCCCTACGCAAACAGCCGGGCTATTTTACAAACGCATGTGCGCACATGTGCACACGCATACACACGTGTGCACACGCATACACACGCATGCACACACGCATTCTCCAATATAAAGATTTTTTTAAATGCTCCTTAAAGAGAGAGTGAGTGTGTGTGTCGGGGGAGAGGGGGTCCTCCAGAAAGCCTGTCTGTC
>NW_006457644.1:0-222 GCF_000325575.1 Pteropus alecto | reverse complement strand
AAAAAAATGATTCTCCAAGCAACAAGCCTACATCCTATATTCCAAAAGCTATATGACATTAACAAACACTCTAATTTCTATCTCTTTAAAACCACTGAGGTTAAAAAAAGACAACTGACAATATGACAGGATCATTAAGAAGTATCTGGATTCTTTATTTTTCTGAACTATTAACAAATCTTATGGCGCCCAAATATATTGCCTTGAGATATTACAAGAAAA
>NW_006457643.1:0-222 GCF_000325575.1 Pteropus alecto | reverse complement strand
GCTGTGATGGACATCTTTGTGTCCAGATTTTTTTTTTTGTAGTTATAGGATAATTTACTTGGGATAATTTTGCAGTTATAGGATAATTTACTTGGGATAATTTTGTAGTTATAGGATAATTTACTTGGGAGAGAATCTCATACCCCAGGCAGAATTTGTGGCGCTCCCACGTGAGCAGTGTGGTGTGAGGTGGAAGGTTCTCTAGCTAATAATGCCTTTCTT
>NW_006457642.1:0-222 GCF_000325575.1 Pteropus alecto | reverse complement strand
TGCACACAGGTAATCAACAGGTAACCTGAAAATAACTGATTCAGAGAGCGGTGGGTTCTGTGAGGAAACTAAGACATGGTGATGCTAGAGAATGCCCGAGACAGGTACTTCAGGTAGTCAGGGAGGTGACGTTTCACTCGTTCATGCCATGATTCGGCCCACGTTTATTGAGCTCTGAGTAGGCCCCGGATACATATCCAAGCAGACCTGAGTGATGAGAGG
>NW_006457641.1:0-222 GCF_000325575.1 Pteropus alecto | reverse complement strand
GAGTCCGCCCCCGTCAGCACCCCCGAAGCCCGCAGGCACTGGTGACATGAGGACAGCTCACAGACTGTGCCAGGTGACAGTGAGCAGGGCAGGCGTGAGACTGAGTCCAGAGGATCTGCCCAGTTACGATGGAGAGAGACTCCCGCCCAAAACGTGACCAATCCAGGAGGCCGCGGGGATCCCGCGAGCGAGCTCCTTCCGCGTGCTCTGCAGAGCCCGCGT
>NW_006457640.1:0-222 GCF_000325575.1 Pteropus alecto | reverse complement strand
CTGGCCCACTGGGAATACTACTGTCTCCCTTGCTGGGCAGTCCCACTGGAATCACAGCCTTGACCAACCCCAGAGCCTCACGGTGGCTGCTCCCATTATCCCCCAAAATAGATTCTTTCTGATTTCTAGTTCTTTTCAACTATAGCTAGTATTTAAAAAGCTGGGTTACTTTAATATGTTTGGCACAGTTTGGGTTATGTACCAGGGTTGCAAGTCAAGCTA
>NW_006457639.1:0-222 GCF_000325575.1 Pteropus alecto | reverse complement strand
GTACGTTCCACGCTCGGCAACCGAGAAGCGCATTCAGAAGGCGCATTCAGGGTGGGTCCCGGCTCTTCGAGGAAGAAGGTGGCACCGCAGTTTCCAGGACGAAGCTGAGACGTGCTCAGTGCGTCTCTCTCCTGCCTCTTTGCACGGATGGAACGCAGAGCCTGGATGAGTGTTTTTTTAATCATCAGTTTAAGTAGGTATTTATGTTAATGCATGTGATAG
>NW_006457638.1:0-222 GCF_000325575.1 Pteropus alecto | reverse complement strand
AATTCAGGAATTTATGCTCGTCGAAGTAGTCTTTGGAAATGAAGACTACATGACGCTTGGAAAATGAGAGTATTTATTTCCAGTAGACACACACTGAAAGAAATATTAAAGCAAATTATTGAGAATAAAGGAAAAACGTCACAAGTAGATTTATAATGATGCAGGAAGAAACAAAGACACTGCATGTGAGGAGGCAAATCTAAAGGAATAGTGATGTTTAAA
>NW_006457637.1:0-222 GCF_000325575.1 Pteropus alecto | reverse complement strand
GTAGCTGCTGTCTGGGAGACTCGGGCCTGGTGGCGGGCGGGGGATCCAGTCCTCTCACTGGATCGGCCTGCGGTCTCCGGAGGCTGGACAGGCCGCCCAGGCACAACAAAGATCCCCACGGCCCAGTCACGCATGTGGGACGGAGGACTGGCCTCTTGTGCTGCTCTCAGCCAGCTACGTCACATGTGTCCTCGTTCCTGGAGCCCCAGCCCTAGTGAGCCC
>NW_006457636.1:0-222 GCF_000325575.1 Pteropus alecto | reverse complement strand
GCGGCTTCGAGGCCGACGAGGCAGCTGGGGCGTCCACTTTGCTGGTCATGTTTGAAATTATTCCTCAGTGGAAATTATTCCTCAGTGGAACAGGCTGCAGTGGCTCATCGCCGTCACCGATGTCACCGTTTCCGCAGGGGAAGTCACACCTTCGACGGGGACCCTAACGCGAGCTGACGTTCCGGGCCGCGTCCCGAGCCGGCTGATGTCCATCCGGTGCCG
>NW_006457635.1:0-222 GCF_000325575.1 Pteropus alecto | reverse complement strand
TTCCCTGCTGCGGAGTCCTTCCTCGACAGCTATGGTTCTTCCTTGCCCAACAGCAATCAGCCATCAGGCCAGGAGGCCAAAGAGCCAGTCACTCCCCGAGCCAGCCTGGACTTGAGGATTGCCACCCCCAGCCCAGCCCTGCAGCATGGCCCAGCGGACTCTTCTACCCATGGCACCAGCAGCAACTGCAATGGCAAAGCCCCAGAGGGAATCGATGGGGAA
>NW_006457634.1:0-222 GCF_000325575.1 Pteropus alecto | reverse complement strand
CTGGGTCTTTGAGAACCAGCCTGAAGCTGATGACTGCTAAGAAAGGTAAGGGTAAGTCTGGGATCTCGGTCATATTCTTTTCTACCCCACGGGTACAGAAGAATCTCCTAGAACATAATGGGGACAGTTACAGCAGAAAAATCAAATAAGCTCCCCTTACCCCCAACAGAACAAAACAGAACAAAAACAACAAGCATAGGCTCTTCCCAAATCTCATTACTT
>NW_006457633.1:0-222 GCF_000325575.1 Pteropus alecto | reverse complement strand
ATGGACCTAGAGGTGATTATGCTAAGTGAAATAAGGCAGATAGAGAACGATAAATACCATATAATTTCACTTACATGTGAAATCCAAAGAACAAAAAGAACAAGCTAATCAAAAACGGACTTACAAACATAGAGGACACTCTGGTGACAGCCAGAGGGGAGGAGATTGGGGGACTGGGAGAATGCAGTGAATGGTTAAAGAAGTACAAATTAGTAGTTAATA
>NW_006457632.1:0-222 GCF_000325575.1 Pteropus alecto | reverse complement strand
AATTGGGGGCAGGGATGAGATACTGTACCTTTGCACTGAGGTGGTTCTGTCCATGTTCCATTTAAACATGTCACTTCTACATCCCCAAATAGTTGCAAGGAATTGATGCATTCATAACGTACTGTGTTACCATGTAGATACCTGGCCTTCTTGAATAGTATGTTAGCATTTTCCACTGTGGGCGGATTCGTACAGGAAGCATCTGAATAGAAAAAAGAAAAT
>NW_006457631.1:0-222 GCF_000325575.1 Pteropus alecto | reverse complement strand
CATATCTATCTTTCTTTACTCTGTATCAACAACCCTTAACCCATAATAGGACCTGAAAAGTACTTGCTTCATGAATAGCTAAATAAACAAAGTGTGGGAGTATAACAGCATGGTTAGTGCCCAAGCTTAGGAGTCCAGGGATTGAAATCTGTTTTTTTACCTACTTGTTATTAATAACTAAAATTATTGATTTACTCTAAACTTCAGCTTCATATTCTATAA
>NW_006457630.1:0-222 GCF_000325575.1 Pteropus alecto | reverse complement strand
TGGTGGGAGTGGGGGTGGAGAGGGGGTGGGAGGCTGGAAGAGGCAATAAGAGGAGCAGAAATGAATACCAGCCTTGGAGCCCCAGATGAGTTGCCAACCCCCTCCCCCAGCTTCCCCTGGGGGTAGGATGGTGCCCCCAACTCCTGAGGCAGGGTCAGATACACCGGTCCGGTGGCGCAGACCAACCAGGCCACAGCTCTGGTCCCTGATGGCCAGGCCTGG
>NW_006457629.1:0-222 GCF_000325575.1 Pteropus alecto | reverse complement strand
TATATTAGTTTCAGGTATACAACATAATGATTTGACGTTTGTATACACTACAAAATGATCACCACAATAAGTCTAGTGCACTTTAATTTTAATAAAGATTACACTTTATTTTAATCTCAACAAGAAAAATTTTAGGACACCAAGAAAAAAAGGCCATTGGTTTTCACATATCCTTTTCCCCCTATCAATTTTTTTCAATTAGAGTTGACATTCAATATTATT
>NW_006457628.1:0-222 GCF_000325575.1 Pteropus alecto | reverse complement strand
TGGGTGGACACCTGGGAGCAGGAGTGCTGGGTCACATGGTCGCTCTGTGCTCAGCGTTTTAGGAGCTTCCGTACTGCGTTCAAGCAGCTGCGCCGTTTCCCGCGCCCGTCAGCAGTGCGGGCTTCCGATCTCAGCACAGCCTGGCCGCTGTCTGTGTGTTTATTCTGGCCATCCTCCTGGGTTTTCTGTTTCCCTGGTGACGAACGAAATTGAGCATCTTTT
>NW_006457627.1:0-222 GCF_000325575.1 Pteropus alecto | reverse complement strand
ACCATCTATCAACTACTAATTTGCACTTCTTTACTTTTGACTGCACAATGGTTCTTAATTTGGGGTGAGCAGAAAATCACAGATTCCTTAGAAAATGTGTTGACACTTGTTCCCTCTCAAAAAAATGAAGTCACACAAACACTTAGGCATAAAAGCTTCATATAATTTCAAGGAGCTAAGAGAACACTTTAAAAACTAGTAGGAGTACATTTGTATTTCTAT
>NW_006457626.1:0-222 GCF_000325575.1 Pteropus alecto | reverse complement strand
GACAGTCTTATGGGAGTTTCCTTGTAGGTAACTAAGTACTTTTCCCTTGCTGCTTTTAAGATTCTTTTTGTCTTTAACTTCTGACATTATCAATATGCTGTGTCTTGGTGTAGGCCTCTGGGTTCATCCCGTTTGGGACTCTGTGCATCCTGGGCTTTTATGTCTATTTCCTTCACCAGGTAGGAGAGTTTTTCATCATTATTTCTTCAAATAAGTTTTCAA
>NW_006457625.1:0-222 GCF_000325575.1 Pteropus alecto | reverse complement strand
TGCATCTCTGCACCTTTGGGACATCACTTGATACTCCTGTGCCTCAGCCTCCCGTTTACCAAACGGGATGATAATATTACCCACCCTCCGGACTCTGGAGAGTAATGAGAGTGGGGTGTGGGCGTCTGCCTGGCTGGGAGACCCCACAAACCACCCTTCGGCAGCTCCCACAATGAATTTGTATTATGTTTATAAAAATATAAAAGAAAGGCCAATAGCGTG
>NW_006457624.1:0-222 GCF_000325575.1 Pteropus alecto | reverse complement strand
GGGGGGGGGGGCGCGGGACGAGGCGGCCCTCCTCTTGGAAACGATGGATAATGTTTGTGGACACCGAGGTGGCGGGCGCACAGCACAGCTCTGCGATGAGACCGCAGAGGCCCACTAAGCACGTACACTTTGGAACGGGTGGGTTTCACAGTGCGTGCAAGTACAGACCTCGACGTTAAAAATGAGTGAGGTAGGTAGGTAGGTAGGTAGGTAGGTAGGTAG
>NW_006457623.1:0-222 GCF_000325575.1 Pteropus alecto | reverse complement strand
AAGTGGAGGGAGAGGAGAGGAAGTGGGAAGAGGGCGGAAAGCCACATGTCCTTTTACTATCTGTCCCTTTACAGACCCCCAGATTTAGTCCCCACCTCCCATTAAGGGCGATGTACACAACTGCAGGGACGTGTCATCTTGAGAGCAGGATCATTACGTGTTTCGTTCCCTGTTAGATGCCCGGTGCCTAAACGCCTGGCATGAGAAATCGCTCTGCAAATA
>NW_006457622.1:0-222 GCF_000325575.1 Pteropus alecto | reverse complement strand
TGAGAACAAAGTTGCTTTAAAATACAGTTGCTCTCTATCTCATACCCATTAGGATGGCTACTATTTTTTCAAAAAAATAGAAAATAATAAATGTTGGCAAGGATGTAGAGAAAGTTCAACCTTTGTGAATTTTTGGTGGGAATGTAAAATGGTGTGGTCACTGTGAAAAACAGCATAGAAGTTTCTGAAAAAAATAAAAATGGAATGACCATATGATATAGT
>NW_006457621.1:0-222 GCF_000325575.1 Pteropus alecto | reverse complement strand
CCTCTTCTTTTATTTTGTGTTGTTTCTTTAGAAACTATTCCCAGAAATGAAATCGCTGATGTGGAAGGTATCGACAGTTTTAACCCTCTTACTTGTTGTCAAAAGAATTCTAAGGGCATCTGGAAGAGGGGCTCCTATCGCCACACTCTTCCCTTACATCCCTCTTTTTTTGCCTCTTTTCCAAGAGGAGGAAGAAGAAGAGAAATATGAGTAACCAGAGGC
>NW_006457620.1:0-222 GCF_000325575.1 Pteropus alecto | reverse complement strand
TCCTTATGCTTAGATGCCATGGTTGAGTGTGGCTGTCTCCTATCTCATTGCTCCATAAGAGGTGGCCATATAACCGAGGCTCGTGATTGGTTAGGGAGGAGCACATGACTCAAGGTGGCCAATGAGAGCCTTCCCTGGGATTTTTCTCTGGCACTCTGTGAGCCATCCTGCCTCTATAAGGAGAAAGTATGAGAATAAGGTCAGTGTGGAGAACAGCAAAGA
>NW_006457619.1:0-222 GCF_000325575.1 Pteropus alecto | reverse complement strand
AGAGCGTCAGCCCCTGTGAGCTCAGGGCCCTGGGGCCATGTGGGGGCCAAGCCACTTCGAGCACGTTCTCTGGAAAACGGCATCATTGGAGAGAGGAGACAGGAAGGGGGAGCCCAGGGCCTGAGGTGCCCCCGGGGTGACCAGGGCGTCATGAGTGGACGTGAGCCCGTCCAACGTACCCCCCACCTGGGGGTCCGGCGTCAGGGCCTCACACTTCCTGTG
>NW_006457618.1:0-222 GCF_000325575.1 Pteropus alecto | reverse complement strand
TTAGGATTACGGTTAGTTTTGGCTTTACGGTTAGCATTAGGGTTATGGTTAGGGTTAGGGTTATAGTAAGGGTTTCGGGTTAGGCTTAGCTTAGGGTTGGGTTAGAGTTAGGGGTAAAATTAGGGGAAAAGTTTAGGAATAGGGTTAGTGTTAAGTTTAGAATTAAAATTATGTTTAGGGTTAGGTGTAGGGTTAGAGTTAGGGTAAGGAGTTAGTGTTAAG
>NW_006457617.1:0-222 GCF_000325575.1 Pteropus alecto | reverse complement strand
TGCTCCGATGCTTCTCTTTGGACCAGTCTCACCGATAGTCCTGGTGTTTGCCTTGGTGCCTCTGCTCTTTCTCTCTTATCTGAATGTATTCATGATGGACACAGGCTGGTCCTGCAAGTCTGGGAAGCTTCTGCCTTCTTTAGGGGATGTGGCAAAGCTCTGCTCCGATCCAGTACTGATGGAGCCTGGGGTTTGTATGAAGTAACCCCGAATAGTAGAGGA
>NW_006457616.1:0-222 GCF_000325575.1 Pteropus alecto | reverse complement strand
CTAAATTTTACTCTAAGAATAACCCTAACACTAACGCGATCTCCTAACACTAATCCTAAACATAACGCTAATCTTAACCATAAGAGTTTCCCTAACCCTAACCGTAAACCTAATCCTAACTCTACCTCTAACCCTTACCCTAAAACTTAACCGTAACCCTAACCCTAATCTTAATCTAAATCTAACTCTAATCCTAATTTAAGGCTAAAACTCACTCTAAAC
>NW_006457615.1:0-222 GCF_000325575.1 Pteropus alecto | reverse complement strand
CTATAATTTTAATGAGGTAGAATTTATCAATTGTGCGTGCACTGTGTCTTGTGTAAAAAAAAATCTTTTTTTTTTTGTGGTCATTAAGATATTCTTCTGTGTAAATAAAATTTTAAACTGGTATATCATCATGGCCTTACTCATGTAATTTATATTCTTTGAAACTTGATTTGAAAAAATACACGTATCCTGGGGATTTTGAGGTTTACATGTGATAAATGT
>NW_006457614.1:0-222 GCF_000325575.1 Pteropus alecto | reverse complement strand
CCTGTCAGGATGTTGGAAATCAGTGTAAGCTGATCATTTGAAGTGAGGGAGGAGATGGCCAGAATCCCAAGTGTAAACCCACTGGTACCCAACCCGGCACTTCCACACTGGCCCCTGAGGGTGGGGAATACCTACAGCAAAAAATAGACCCTTAATTTTACGTCTGGCTTTGCGCCCAAATCCTCACCTGGTCTCCTCTCAGTGTGACTGAGAAGCTCTCAT
>NW_006457613.1:0-222 GCF_000325575.1 Pteropus alecto | reverse complement strand
CAGCACTAGCTCAGAGAGGAGCCGATGACCACACATGTGCCCGGCAACATGGACAAATGAAAAGTCGCCTGATTCTGGTCCTGTAAAACAGCCCTGGGCAACAACAACTCAACCTGAATTAGGTCGACTCACAGGACCGACTCACAGGACCGAGGTGAGCTCCTTTGTGGGCTGCGGAATGTGGCCGCCTTTGAGAAGTTAAAAGAACCATCAAATGGAAGT
>NW_006457612.1:0-222 GCF_000325575.1 Pteropus alecto | reverse complement strand
TTGTGGAGAAAAGGGAACCCTTGTGTATGGTTGGTGAGATTGCAAATTGGTGCAGTCACTATGGGAAACAATATGGTGATTCTTCAAACTATTAAAAATATGACCCAACAATTCCACTTCTATGTATTTACCAAAGAAATCCAAAACACTGTTTCATAAAGATATATGCACCATGTTTATTTCAGAATTATTTACAATAGCTAAGATATGGAAGCAGCCTAA
>NW_006457611.1:0-222 GCF_000325575.1 Pteropus alecto | reverse complement strand
GTTTCCATAAAAAATAGTGTGGGGGAGACCAGCAATGTCTTGGGTAAAATAAACATCGTACGTCTCCTAAGCAAACTTCCAGAGGTAAAATTACATGATTTCTAAGTAGATCATGTATTATTATTATTTATTTATTTATTTTTTGTCCAGAAACATATTTAAATTTCAGCGTGGAAAAACACACGTATTTTATTTGTAATCGGGCACATTGTCAAGGCACTG
>NW_006457610.1:0-222 GCF_000325575.1 Pteropus alecto | reverse complement strand
AGGATAGCCACCCACGGATGGAGCATGTAGGCCAGAATTCGAAAACCCTTACCTCAGTAATTAAGTAACATCGGGCTTCTCAATACACAGGTTACTAAAGAAACTCACCAGTACTTCTGGTGTTCTCTTTATTGTTCGATGACTTTTGCTAGAGGCTTTTCGATTTTATTTATTCTGGCAATGAATAAGCTCTTACTTTCATTGACCATTTTTTTTATTGTT
>NW_006457609.1:0-222 GCF_000325575.1 Pteropus alecto | reverse complement strand
GGAAATGGACCCAGAAGAGACAAAGGAGGAATAACCTGACCCTAGTAACACCATTTGAATCCTTGAATCGTGTCGCTTCTGATGATGTCCCATCCGCTGGCCCTTTCAGTCAACTGAGCCTTCTTGCTTAAGCCAGTTTGTCGGAATTGATGTTACTTGCATCAGAAAGAGTCCCAACTGACACAGAAATCTAATATGGTCATCAGTGGCCTCTGAGGCACC
>NW_006457608.1:0-222 GCF_000325575.1 Pteropus alecto | reverse complement strand
ATTTGCATTATCACTGTGATTTTAAATGTTGTGCCGCAAAGAGACTTGACTTCCTCGTTATGTCCAGGAGGCTTTTCGATAGTCTTGCCCTCTTTCATCCACAGGAGCATCACAAATATTTTCTAAACCAACAATCTAATTATATTTCTTCTCTTCTTCGGAATCTTCAAAGTCTCTCCTTGCCTTTAGGATCATTATAAAGACCTTAGCATTGCTTTGAAG
>NW_006457607.1:0-222 GCF_000325575.1 Pteropus alecto | reverse complement strand
ATCTCAATGACTGAGCAACGGCTCTGGGCCAGGTGCTGGGGATGCCACGAAAAACGGCTCCAGATCTCACCTCCAAAGACGTTGGCGTCAGTAACGCCAGTCATCAGACCCTACTGTAATCATGTCGTCTTCCAGTGTCCCCCCCGCCACACCAGGCCAGGGGGAGGGGCGTGTGGGGAGGGAGCATATGGCGAATCTCTGATGTGTGAATAAGCAAATCAC
>NW_006457606.1:0-222 GCF_000325575.1 Pteropus alecto | reverse complement strand
ATAGTTTTTGATGAACTTTATACCTTTCGGTTCTTCCCTATAGCTCAGATACACCTGTTCCTGTTACAGGACTTTTAGCTATTCTCAACTTAATGAAAAGCATAACATACCACTGAAAAAGGACTTCAAGAGATCTCTTTTTTTCCCTCTTATTACCATGTCATTAAGATAATTCAGTTATTTTCAGTTTTTCAATTACAGTTGGCATTCAATATTATATTA
>NW_006457605.1:0-222 GCF_000325575.1 Pteropus alecto | reverse complement strand
CGGCATCTGGGTGGGGGGGGAGGGGAACCCGGCTCCGGCTCCTGCTCCTGCTCCTGATCAGCATTCACTCCGGAAGGGGAAGCGCCTGGTACCACCGGACTCCAGAATCGTCCTCCTACTTCTGACTCCCTGGAGCCTCACGCAGTCTACCTCTGGGTGAACCAGATTGTGTTCCTGTCTTACACGAGCTGTCAGAGAGCAGGGGCGAATGCGCACTCATTA
>NW_006457604.1:0-222 GCF_000325575.1 Pteropus alecto | reverse complement strand
AGGCCCATCGGGCCCCGGGAATGAAAACGTGCCTGACGTGGCCCCCCACGTGTCCCCTTCTGAGGCCAGTCACTGCCGCCGGCCGCTGTCGTCAAGGCCACGCCCACGTCACGTGACCTGCTCTGCAAGCAGTCTGGACCAGGCAGGCTGGATTCCCAGCGGGCTGGGCGCCTGCCTCTGGAGAGTCACCTGCCCTGCGGCCAGGTGAGAATGAGGGGCTGT
>NW_006457603.1:0-222 GCF_000325575.1 Pteropus alecto | reverse complement strand
TTTGAAAACAGATGTCCACTAGGCTTATTCTATTTTTTTTTTGTAATGAGCTTTTCTCATGCTCCTGTTTCCCACCCACTTGGCTCTTATGCAAACAGTAGAAGATAGAAAATGTGTTGTAGTTTGAGCTCCCCTCAAAAGCAGGTAGGGACACCCCTGTAGGCAAGGCCAACTAAGGTCTGAAAATATTAGATTAATATTTCACTTGGCTGTGGATTTCAT
>NW_006457602.1:0-222 GCF_000325575.1 Pteropus alecto | reverse complement strand
AGTTCAGTCATGTCTCCCCTACTTGGAAAAAAAAAACAAAAAAACACCACATTTAGTGCCTTCACGTCACAGGTTTGCTGAAGCTCAAATTCCTGCAGGTACTCCACCCACTGGCCTCAAGGCCTCTTCCTGAGTCCGCGTCCTGCCTCATCTGCCCAGGCTCCTGCTCTGCAGCCAGACTGGGCTGTCGGCACTTCCTCATGTACTCTGCTTTCTAGAATC
>NW_006457601.1:0-222 GCF_000325575.1 Pteropus alecto | reverse complement strand
CAAAAGACCCCGAATCGCTAAAGCCATCCTGAGAAAAAAGGAGGAGGCTGGATGCATCACTCTGCCCGACTTCAAATTGAACTACAAAGCGACAGTAATCAAAATGGTATGGTACTGGCAGAAAAAAAAGACACACGTTCAGTGGAACAGAATCAAGGGTCCAGAGATAAACCCGTGTTTATATGCACAAATAATTTTTGACAAAAAGCCAAAACATACAGT
>NW_006457600.1:0-222 GCF_000325575.1 Pteropus alecto | reverse complement strand
AGCTATGGGGGGAGGCTTTGCACAACAGGAGATGTTGGGGCTGGGCTCTGAAGAGTGAAGTGGAGCTCAAAACGGGTGGCGAGGGCACCTCTGACTGCGCCCACCACGGTGTCTGCATGAACAGCTGCCATGCGCTGTGTGCTGAGCCCCCTGGGAGCACCAGTGCCATGCTGTTCGTCTCTTCACCCCCACTGTCAAGCACCTGTCCTGGTGCAAAGGAGG
>NW_006457599.1:0-222 GCF_000325575.1 Pteropus alecto | reverse complement strand
GACAGGAAGTCGAGGTCACTGTGCAGAGACATTGATTCCTAAAGACAAAGCTTCCCCATGGGAGACAGCTGACTTCTCATTGGAATCTCATGTGCTGGAGAAAATGAGCGATATTGCTCTTTCTATTCATTTTCTTAGACAGACAAAGATTTACATTTAACCTTGCTTAACCCTATTACTTCCTAAGAATCTTTCTCCCATACAGTACATCGTGTGTTACGG
>NW_006457598.1:0-222 GCF_000325575.1 Pteropus alecto | reverse complement strand
GGGTCTGGTTAGTTTCCTGCATCTTATGACAATCCGAAACAGTACATCCCAGTCCCTAATCACCTTGACCTTGTGAGGGACCCTCGGATCCGGAACCCGGTCCTTGCAATCCACCCCACACACACCAGGAACGATGGCATCCTTGCCTGCAGTGCCCTGAGGTCAGAAGCAAGGCCTTGTCACACGGCAGTGCGCGGAGGCCCAGCTCCCGCACCCTGAGTG
>NW_006457597.1:0-222 GCF_000325575.1 Pteropus alecto | reverse complement strand
CAGGGTGGTGTCTATGATCGACACCACCTTGTCCCTTCAAGCAATCAGTACCTGACCCCACCACCATCACTTGCCTACAGAGCAGTCTCATGGGGACAGACAGTGATCTCCAATGTCACCCTCGTATACCCCCTCTGAAGCAGAGCACAAGGACGAAGCCATAGTAACTTCCCAATAAACACTGCGTTTCTACTTGAGAAATGTTGCTAATGGTTCAAAAAT
>NW_006457596.1:0-222 GCF_000325575.1 Pteropus alecto | reverse complement strand
GTGGGGCGGCGTCGGCTTAGAACCCGGAGACCTCTGGGAGGAGCGCGGGCGTCCTGCGGGCTCAGTGCTGTCGGTGAAGCCGCTCGTGGGCCCAGAGCAGCAGGAAAGGCGTCTATGCTGTCGGCGAACTCACACTTCCCAACCTTTAAAGCTCCCCCCCTTTAATGAGACACACCCCGAAGTGGGAGCCTGGTTTATAGCAAAGTCTGCGCACTGTCGAAT
>NW_006457595.1:0-222 GCF_000325575.1 Pteropus alecto | reverse complement strand
GACTTCCTGATGGTATGTTTCTATTTTTTATTCATCTAAAACAATTTACCGAGTACATAAATTTAAGTGACATTTTTTTCCCTTCAAAATTTCTTTATATCGTGTATATTAGGGCCTTACTGCTACTATACCATGTAAGACTTAGTGCTTAAAACAATCCAAATATATTATCTTACAGTTTTGGAGGTCAGAAGAGTGAAATCAATTTAACTGGACTAAAAA
>NW_006457594.1:0-222 GCF_000325575.1 Pteropus alecto | reverse complement strand
GGTTTCAACTCCGCTTTTGAAGATATTTTATATTATCCTTTGCACACAACCAGCACCCTCTAGGTACATTTCACAACTAAAATTTTAGTTTAAAAGAGAACAAATACTAGAAAATAAAAAAAGCTATACATCCTCTGTCTCCATTTTAAAACAGTATCTTGACCTTTCTCTTTCATCAATGTTCCTGGGACTCAGGGAAAAAGAAAGAAAGAAAGAAAGAGA
>NW_006457593.1:0-222 GCF_000325575.1 Pteropus alecto | reverse complement strand
CAAAGGGATGATCTCAAGGAACTTTGATAAAAAGTGTACTGGACCCAACATTTTTGAATGACATATGTGACAATTGAATAAAGTGAAATAAGAACTTGTTTTATATAGCAGTTTTCGGTCATTATGGCACTACGTGTTCAGCCAATTTTCTTATAACTTCTACATTTATATGCTTAATAATGATTTATCATAATAAAGACTTTGAAGAAATACCATATTGGA
>NW_006457592.1:0-222 GCF_000325575.1 Pteropus alecto | reverse complement strand
AACACTTAACATTCTAAAGTACTAGATTAAAAATATCTAGAGGATGTTAAATGGTAAGAAAGGTGGTAATTAAATGTCATTATCTGTATCTGAACATTTATGAGCTGTATATATTGTGAATTTTTTACTTTTACTTCTGTTTACCTGTAGTGAGACCACTGCTTTGTGTAACTAAATATCAAAGTTGACTGAGGTCAATTATGCTGCTTCAATGTCCATGAC
>NW_006457591.1:0-222 GCF_000325575.1 Pteropus alecto | reverse complement strand
TTTATTGAGGGTCTGCTATGTGTCAACTCCTGTATTTGATAGGAATTCTAGCTATGTCCTACTAGAGGTAGGAGGAAATGATGTTTTTAGAACCATTTTTCCCATTATGATAATATTACACAGTGAATTTGAAGATATGAAAAAGTAAAAGAATCCCATGAATTTCCAGTCTCAAAATAATTTTCATAGCATTTTGATGTATTTCTCTCCAAACTTTGCTAT
>NW_006457590.1:0-222 GCF_000325575.1 Pteropus alecto | reverse complement strand
GCTGTTGTCTCGAGTGACCAGCTCTTGCCCACATGCTCATCCTGAGGCAGGCCATCCATGAGCCTTCCCGGTGTTTCCCTCCCCTTAGTTGAAAACTGGTGGAAATGGTGAGAGGTGAAGGGAGGTCACATGGGGTAAATCTCTGTGGCCAACTGGACCACCATGCTGACAGCAAACTTGACTGAGACAAGAAACACCCATGCCCTTCTCCTGGCTCTGGAC
>NW_006457589.1:0-222 GCF_000325575.1 Pteropus alecto | reverse complement strand
GAGTCAGGATTCACACCCAGATTCTTCATCTCATGAGCCCAATATGGGGCTCCCGGGAACTGCCTCTCCTTGTACCTCCTCTTTTTAGAGTTTGGTTTACTGTGTGATACAGTGTTAATCTCATATTAATCTAATGTTATCTTCATGCTAGAAAAAATAATAACGGGGCTTGTTTCGGTAAGATTTGCCCTAGAATAAAATGAAGTAGGTAAATTTTGTTTA
>NW_006457588.1:0-222 GCF_000325575.1 Pteropus alecto | reverse complement strand
AAAAAACCTTAAAGCAACAACAGAGAAAGTGAGCAACAGAAGCTCTGTAACCATTAATGAACAATCAATATCATCACAAAACACCATTGGCCTCTGTGCAGAGCACAGGCTCAGCACTGTGTATGGGAAGACCAGTGTTTTAGTCTGATGAAGGACAAGCATCCCGAATTACATCTTTCACACACTATTCGATTCACAGAATATGAGGAGGACACACACAAT
>NW_006457587.1:0-222 GCF_000325575.1 Pteropus alecto | reverse complement strand
TGATCTCTGATGTTATCTTATCTCTTGGTTTTCTCAAAGACTGGGTGATTTCTCCAATACTGTGATTTATACTATTTCTTTCAAAAAATTGTATCTATGCTTAGGTCAATAAGATTACTTTCTGCTACTTAACCATCAAGGAATCTAAATGATACTTGAGAAATAATTTCAATCCCAATAATCTTCGGAAATGTTAATCTAAGACATATGAATTTACACACG
>NW_006457586.1:0-222 GCF_000325575.1 Pteropus alecto | reverse complement strand
ATAGTTGAGAGTCTAGTGCAGAAGAGACGGTCAGTGGGACCAGAGCCCTGTGCGGCGGCAGGTACAGGTGCTGTGGGAGCCCCTGGGCATGTGACCCAGAAGGGAGTTTGGTGACAGTTTCCCAGAGGAAGTGGTGTCTAAACTGAGGCCTCAGCGATGCGAGGAGGTTCAGCGAGGAGCTTCAGTGAGGAGGTTCAGCGGCGAGGAGGGGGGGGGGGGGCG
>NW_006457585.1:0-222 GCF_000325575.1 Pteropus alecto | reverse complement strand
AAAAAGCAGAACATAAACCCTACTTTCAGCACCCCTATCTCTCCTTTCCCTCCTAGCCCCAACCCTATCTGTCCTCTGCAGGTAGATATCCTTCCATGTAGTCTCCTTCTTGTCTGTGCTAGGTGCTGTGCCAAGTGCCTTCCAGCATTATTTTGGTTAGCCAGTGCGGCTGCTCCATAAACTAGGTACTGTTGTCCCAGTTTACACATCAGAATACTGATG
>NW_006457584.1:0-222 GCF_000325575.1 Pteropus alecto | reverse complement strand
GGACACAGCTACACACAGTGGGAAGACCATGTGAGAACACAGGGAGAAGACAGCCATCTACAAACCAAGGAGAGGGGCCTTAGAGTGAACCAACTCTGCTGACACCTTATTCTTGAACTTTCAGCCTCCAGAATTGTGAGAAAACAAATTCCTGTTGTTTAAGTGCCCCCGTTTGTGGTAGTTTATGGCAGCCTGGGTAGACAAGTACATCCTCCCCTTGAG
>NW_006457583.1:0-222 GCF_000325575.1 Pteropus alecto | reverse complement strand
AACAGAAAATGTTAGGAATTAGTCTAAACATCAGTACACATAATAAATGTTAGGTTAAACTCGCTAATTTAAAGATACTCTCGAAATAAGTTAAAAAAAAAAAGGTCGTTTAAATGGGACTGAAAATAAAATGAAACAGCTTAGGAACATGACAGTAAATGGGTGTGGAAAGTAATCCCTAATAAACAGCAAAGAAAGCAATATTAATATCAGATAAAAGAG
>NW_006457582.1:0-222 GCF_000325575.1 Pteropus alecto | reverse complement strand
GGAAGATTAAAATGCCACTTTTTTACTGATAAGGTTTAGGTTAGAGAATAGCTTTATAAATACTGAACCCCGAAATTAAACTATCAATACAACGTGGCACAGGCACGACTCTACAACCAGAGGCCATTCCACATCGTGCCTGATCCCTTCCCACATGATGGCCTGGTCGTGCATACTTAGAACAGGGTAGAGGCTGTGCTTTCTGTAAGCATTTGGCTCCTA
>NW_006457581.1:0-222 GCF_000325575.1 Pteropus alecto | reverse complement strand
GGAAGTTCCATGAAAGCAAGGATTCTTGTCTGTTTCGTCAACTGCTGGATTCCCCAGCACCCAGAAAAATGTCTGGCATACGAAAGACACTCAATACGTTTTTGTTGAACTTGGTCACACACTAGTATAAACTCTAGTTTATTATTACCTCATTTACTTCTCACAAGGACCCTATTAGGCGGATGCGATTCTAATCTCTACTTTACAGTTAAAGTAACTGGG
>NW_006457580.1:0-222 GCF_000325575.1 Pteropus alecto | reverse complement strand
ACGAGGCTTCACGGGGGGCCCTCCAGAGCCCCCCGTCCCCTGCACCTCTGTGGAGGAAGGGGCTGAGGAGAGAGGCTGTGAGGCTCGGGGGCGGCTCGGGGGGCGGAAGAGCTGCGCGCGCTCAGAAGACGGCCGTTCTTACCCGCAAAGGGACGTGGCGTCTCCTCAGAATGATCCCTCCGCAGCGTGTCTGTTTTGGAGGCGAAGGGAAGCGAGGGCGTG
>NW_006457579.1:0-222 GCF_000325575.1 Pteropus alecto | reverse complement strand
ACTGTGACAGGGATCACGGGGCCTGCAAACAATAACGAATGAATGGATGAATGAATGACTAATAAAATAAACTCTGCAAAAAACCGAAAAGCTCAAAGGACGGTCGGGTCACAATCTCCAGGTGAGTGCAAGTTACAGACTGGATTTTGAGAGGATAAGCTTAATGGAATCATGAACAATTAAGTTAAAAAAAATGATTTTACTTCTGAACTATGATTTTTA
>NW_006457578.1:0-222 GCF_000325575.1 Pteropus alecto | reverse complement strand
CTAAATTGCCCTCTCTTTAAACTTTTCTATTTTTAGAATTGTCAAGGGGGTTCCAAAATCTTGAAACAAGACTTCAATTCTCCTTGTAAATCTCCCCTCTGGAGATTGAGTCTCGCGATCACACGAGCATTGTTGAATGATGTCCAAACCTATACTAAGGTAGGAAAAGTCCCATGCTAACACCCCGTTGCACTTAATGTAAAAACATTCACTTCTGCCTGG
>NW_006457577.1:0-222 GCF_000325575.1 Pteropus alecto | reverse complement strand
ATGGAGGTTCCTCAAAGAGTTAAGAATAGAATTACTATATGGCTCAGCTCTCCTCCCTCTGGGTATCTACCCCCCCTCCCCTCCCCCAATTGGTAAACATTTATGCATAAAGATAAATGCATCCAAATGTTCACTGCAGCATTATTCATGGGGGCCAAGACATGGAAACAACTGAAGTGCCCTTTGGTAGATGATTGGCTAAAGAAGATGTGGTACATATAG
>NW_006457576.1:0-222 GCF_000325575.1 Pteropus alecto | reverse complement strand
GAAAGATGAGGTTGGAACTTGAAAATTCTGGTGGAGAGTTTGACACTGAAAATTCTCTCTGGACACACAGGAGCGAGATCGAAACATAAAGATGGACTCTGCCCCAGATTCAGGCTCTTGGATTTTGGCCAAGAGACCGGCTACGCTTTGAGGTTCGAGGTCCCGGGACACAGAGCGGGCGCACGCACCCCTCAGCAGGGATTTTTGCAAACCAGCGGCATG
>NW_006457575.1:0-222 GCF_000325575.1 Pteropus alecto | reverse complement strand
CCCACCGCCCAGACGCAGGCCCCCATCCCATGTTCCCTGAGGCCCCTGTTTCTGACTGGGCCTTCGCTCATGCTGAACCCCAGCCGCAGACAGCCACCCTTCCTCGCTCGGGTGGGGGGGCGAACCCGGCTCCTGCAGGCAGGAGGCCCCCGGCACCCCTCTTCTCCTGGCCCGAAAGAGGAGGGCTGACCAGGACCACGAGCGGGGTGGCCGCAGCACCAG
>NW_006457574.1:0-222 GCF_000325575.1 Pteropus alecto | reverse complement strand
ACAAAAAAAATCCAAAGCCTTCATTTTGTAGCTTCCTCTATCCTCTTCAACCAAAATGGCCTTTTATCTTTCTCTCTGCTGATCTAACTCCTGGATGGCTCAGAATCCAGGGCCCAGTGCAGGATCTATATCCAGGGATGTGATGGAGAGAAAGAACGGATTTTTGACTTGTGAATTACCTGTAGTCAATGTCTATATGTCCTGAACTTTCTGAGAGTTTTA
>NW_006457573.1:0-222 GCF_000325575.1 Pteropus alecto | reverse complement strand
AAAAAATGACTTACAGTTGCTTTTTTTTGTTTTTGGAAATGGTTGCTGTCATGTCTCTGAGAGTCGTTCCGAGACATGCTCTCACGCCCCTGCATTCACACAAGTTTGTTCTTTCATTTGGTCTAATATTTTAATGTGCAGAATTTTATATGTTAAGTAATTAATCTACTGATACATATTTTTTCATTGCTCATGAGCTTTGAAATTCCTTCATGCAGCAAA
>NW_006457572.1:0-222 GCF_000325575.1 Pteropus alecto | reverse complement strand
GTTACGCAGAGCCTGCTGTCACCGAAAGTGCCCGCACACGCAAGGACGCGACCCTCAGCGCTTTGGGAGACACTGTGTGACGAGCGCTTCCCCAAGGGCCCAGTTTCCAGTCTTTCTTATTTTGAACAGGCCGATGCGTGAGAAGCTTCTGGAGAACAAATTTTATCACTAGTCTCTCTTAGGCACCGGCAAGCCGTTCCCGGAAGTAAGGAGGGACACGCT
>NW_006457571.1:0-222 GCF_000325575.1 Pteropus alecto | reverse complement strand
GGTACACTAGATTGAAAGTTAATTAGTGATAATCCAAATTTTAGTTTGGTAAAAGATGATAGCTGGAATTAATACCAAGACGTGTGTACTACAATGTTTTCATTGTTATTGGACATAGTTTGCAAAATGCCAGAGCAAGTAAATTTTAATGTAATAATTAAAATATGCATTCTTGGAGAGGATGATTGAAGTAAGTAGAAAATAATGCAGTGACTTGTTTTA
>NW_006457570.1:0-222 GCF_000325575.1 Pteropus alecto | reverse complement strand
TCCTGTGAAGAGCGCGGTGCACGCGCACACACATGCACACACATGCACACGCGTGCGCACACGCACGCACACGAACACACATGCACACACACGCATGCACACACGCACACATGAACACACATACATGCACACACGCACACAGGCATGCACACACATGCACACACATGCGCGAACACACACACATGAACACATGCACACACACGCGCACACACGCACACACAC
>NW_006457569.1:0-222 GCF_000325575.1 Pteropus alecto | reverse complement strand
TATTAAAAACCACTGAGTGGGGGAAGGATGGAATGTTTGGAAGTGTTGGGAAACCTGGCTTATTAAATTGAGGATAATCAAAGAGAATTGCTATCTAATATCATATGTAAAGGTGTAATCAGATGGATTATGGACTTATATATGGTGACACGTGAATCTATATGGTTAATAGGAAAAACTGTAGAAGAATATCTATGAGCTAGAAAGGAAAGAATTTCTTAA
>NW_006457568.1:0-222 GCF_000325575.1 Pteropus alecto | reverse complement strand
GCGTGAAGAGCATGTTCGCTCTGCCCTCCTGGCCCGTTTCCTCAAAGTGACTTTATTCGGGCGGTGCTAGTGCCCTCGGCTGCTCTTCCCCCCTCCCCCCCGACACACACACACAATAACCCCCCTTCGCCCTGTCCTTTCACACCCCGCCTTTTGTCTCTAGCCCCACACTCCCGCCCCAAAGAGTCTCTCCCCGTGCTGTGTTCTCAGATTCTGACCCAC
>NW_006457567.1:0-222 GCF_000325575.1 Pteropus alecto | reverse complement strand
ATGTAGGCCCTGAGGGGGTTTAATTTTTACTTAGAGTTTCTCATAACGCTGTTCCAGCAAAAAGAGCTCTCTTCTTCAGAAGAACTACAGTATCAACAGTCAGCTGTTATAAACTTTATCCTATTATGGGTAATACCTTAGTAATTTTATTCATTGCATTCTTCCTTCCTTCCTTCTCTTCTCCTTTCTTCCTTCCCATTTTTCTTTCATTATTCCTTTTTT
>NW_006457566.1:0-222 GCF_000325575.1 Pteropus alecto | reverse complement strand
GGGCCGCGCGGGGGTCACGTGAAGAACCCCAGCAGGGCAGGAGGCGTGCCGGCCGTCTGTATGGCTGAGGAAAGGGTATTCGTCCCGCTGCCTTC
Source organism: Pteropus alecto (assembly GCF_000325575.1). Taxonomy (NCBI): domain Eukaryota; kingdom Metazoa; phylum Chordata; class Mammalia; order Chiroptera; family Pteropodidae; genus Pteropus; species Pteropus alecto. The sequence continues at coordinate 127 of NW_006457566.1, read as the reverse complement.
GGGAACGGGGACAGGGTGCCTGGCCCCACAGCCATCGTGCACCACGAGGGGAGGCAGTCGCCTAAGGACGGCAGGGCACAAAATCAGAGAGCGCCCCATCCTCGCTGGCACTGGTGGGCTGCTGGCC
>NW_006457565.1:0-222 GCF_000325575.1 Pteropus alecto | reverse complement strand
GCAGGCAAGGGCATACCAGGCGTTCGTTAGGGTCCCGCTGATTGCGCCACCATCATTTCCCCCAGCTCATCCTACGATGTCACTAGCTGGTGTTCTGAGTGTACGGTGCTGGGTCGGCACTACTGTGGATGTGACTTATACAGGGGCCGAAGGACTCAGCCCTCATCTGGTCCTCAAAGAAAGCACATGGTAATTTCTAAATAGTTTGCTTCTTTTTTTCCA
>NW_006457564.1:0-222 GCF_000325575.1 Pteropus alecto | reverse complement strand
CGGCTGTCTCCAGAGCTTCCTCTCGCTCTGCCCAGCCCCCGAGTCCAGTTCCCGTCCTGGCATTTTCTGTTTTCTTCCGTGTCTGGACACAGGGCCGTTTTGGCTCGTTTGTTCCCAGCCCGCCCTAGACCACGCTGATGCACGGGGTGCCTGGGTGCCTCTCAGCTCTGGGCCACAGAACGAGGGAGCAAAGGGAACCTTCATATGCCATGCCGAGGGGAA
>NW_006457563.1:0-222 GCF_000325575.1 Pteropus alecto | reverse complement strand
CATTGCTTAAGATATTTCTTAAAATATTTTTTACTTCACAATTTTCCATTTTCTCCCTTTGTTGGTCTCCAATTATAGTTGTTAGGCTATTACATTCTCAAATCATCGACACTATATTTAATTATTTTCAATCCCTTTTCTCTATGATTTTTACGTTAAATAATTTTTCCCCTTATTTGTCTCTCTTTTTTTTTTTTTAACTGGTCTTTTCTTATCTACTTT
>NW_006457562.1:0-222 GCF_000325575.1 Pteropus alecto | reverse complement strand
GTTGGGGGTGGGGGCGGGTGAGTTGCCATAGGCTACAGGCAGTTACAGGGCTTTGAGATTTTCAAACAGGAATTTAGGCCATACATCTGTTATCTAGACGGAACAAGCAAAAGGAAAGGATGAATCTTTAGCTACTCTCCAGGTCACCCTACCCTTCGGCCCATGTGGCAAGCATATCTACAGAGGCAGAACAAAGAGCTGTTTACAAAGTTAACCATTTGA
>NW_006457561.1:0-222 GCF_000325575.1 Pteropus alecto | reverse complement strand
CAAAATCCTAAAACCCTGCATATCTCCAGTTCCTCCATGGCTTCATCTGGCCTACTGGTCTCATGCTCAATCTGCATCACATCGAGGTGATGCTCCTTTCAAAGAACTAACATGCTTTCCCTCAAAGATGTGGTTCTTGCTGTTCCCTCCGCTTGGAATCCCTTCTGAAGGACATGTCTAGGTCTCGCTGTCTTCTCTCCCTCAGATCTCTGCTCAGGACTT
>NW_006457560.1:0-222 GCF_000325575.1 Pteropus alecto | reverse complement strand
ACTGATAAGGCCTGGACCTTCTCTATCCATCAGGCCAACTGGGGGACATCGGGACTCTTTCGGTGAATGGCTGGGCATTCCAAGGCAGTACTTCTCCAATCTGAGGAACTCATCAACACATTTAAAAGATAGAGCTAAAAGCCAACCAAGACTATTGTGTTCCAAATGATGTGTCATTTTGCCTAAATTCACAGTGTTGTATTATAATTAAGTTGTGCCACC
>NW_006457559.1:0-222 GCF_000325575.1 Pteropus alecto | reverse complement strand
CTCCATCCTTTCTTCTATGAAATAGGCACTTATTGTATTTATTTATTAGATTAAAATTTCTTATTTAATATGATACAAAATGACGGCAATGGTTACAGTGGTGGAAAAGTTCTACTGTTCACCATTTAAACCTTTCTTTATTTGGAAAGAGAATAACATAAAAATCTAAGGTCTTGGTTAAATCCACGGAAAAACCACTTAACTTTATCCTGGTTCACTGTA
>NW_006457558.1:0-222 GCF_000325575.1 Pteropus alecto | reverse complement strand
CACAGGGGGGGCCGCGGGGGGCACAGGGGTCGCGGTTCCCACCTCAGTGGAAATGTGGATATTCTCGGCGGCAGAGGGTCTGTTTTGCAGAGCAGGAAGGACGTCTTAGCCCTCTCGTGAGATTGGCCAGCGACGCGGCTGGAGGAGGGTGAGGGCCTTCGAGCCCCCGCCCCTCTGCTCGTGGTGCTGAGGGTCACTGCCCCCGGGGCTGCCCGCCCGTCC
>NW_006457557.1:0-222 GCF_000325575.1 Pteropus alecto | reverse complement strand
TTGGGGTTAGGATGTGAGGATGAAATGGGCTGGCACTCTTGTAGCAGGATCGTAATTAAGGATGTCTCTCTCTATCTTCAACAATCTTGGAAAGAATTGGGGGCAAATCTCCAATGTCTAGAGTAAGGATGTTCAAAATAGAGTTTTGCCTTGAAGGGCAATCTGAGGTGCACAGGTAAAAGGGAGAAACCCATGAGATCACAGCACCAAGACTCCTCTGTT
>NW_006457556.1:0-222 GCF_000325575.1 Pteropus alecto | reverse complement strand
TTTTTTTTTTTTTTTACTAGATGGTTCTTTGATAGAAGGAATAAGTTGGAATTGAAGAGTGCTGTAAAAAACAGCCCTCTGAAACTCATGGCCATGTTTACTGTGAGGAAACAGTATTCATTGCATTATAAGGAGTCATTTCTATGAAAACTCAGGAAAGCTATATATCTAGTCTCCTTACCAATCATCATCGTCGTTGTCATCATCATCATCATCATCATC
>NW_006457555.1:0-222 GCF_000325575.1 Pteropus alecto | reverse complement strand
ACCTCGTTACGGAAGAGAACGCGACCGTTGGTGATAAACCCAGCGTATCGACCCGCAGGGCTTCGGCCCGCTCGGACCCGCGGCGGCGCCGTGAGGTCCTGCGTGGGCCCGGGCGGGGGCTGCTCCTTGCATTTCGATGTCGTCCCTTTATTGCCCGTTGTTTTCGTGTCCCTGCCGTCACCGGGCACTGTGTGCGGCGCTGTGACCGGGAGGTGGACAGAG
>NW_006457554.1:0-222 GCF_000325575.1 Pteropus alecto | reverse complement strand
CTTCAAAAAAAAAAGAGAATGGAAGTGCTGGTCTTATGATAATTCTACGTTTAACTTTTTGAGCTGCACCATTTTATATTCCTTCCAGCAGTGTATAGGGTTACAATTTCTCCACATCCTCACCAACAGTTGTTATTATCTTTTTGATTATAGTCATTCGAGTGGGTGCGAAGTAATATCTCAATGTGGTTTTGATGTGTATTTCCCTGATGACTAATGATG
>NW_006457553.1:0-222 GCF_000325575.1 Pteropus alecto | reverse complement strand
TTTTGAGAATAACAGAGTGTAGGTCATCATAAAAACCAATTTTCTGCTGCCATCAAGTGTATATTTTATGAATAACACCTGAGTGATGATGCACATTCATTCTCTACTGCCATATGGTGTCCATACAGGGTCCATGTCATCACAAAACTTACACTCTACTGCCATCTGGCGGTCTTTCGGGGAACGTCACAGCGATGCATCTCATGAACAGTTATTTCTGCT
>NW_006457552.1:0-222 GCF_000325575.1 Pteropus alecto | reverse complement strand
AGAATCTGCCTCTTAGCAAGATCACCTGTGTGCTCATTTAAGTTTTCCTATTATTGTTCGAGAAGAGCCCTTCCCAAGCATCCTTCAAAGTGACTCTGCTTCCAGAGTATGAAATCTTGATTCATTTTTCTTCCAGTAGAGTTTGGCCAAGACACTCTTCCATTCCTAGCTGTGATTTACCCTGGAACAAGAAAAATGTCAGGAGTGGAAGCTGGTACTTCC
>NW_006457551.1:0-222 GCF_000325575.1 Pteropus alecto | reverse complement strand
GCTTCCCTCCCCCACCCAAGAGCTCTTAAGAATCCAGGGACAGAGAGACAAAAGGACAAAGATGCAGCTAGAGAGAGAAAGAATGGGACAGAGATTTAAAAACAAACAAACAAACAAAACGTCAGGAGAGCTGCCCCAAGAACTTCAGTCTTTGATGTGGTGGGGGAGGAGCTGCTAGTCTGGGCGTGGTCCGAGAAGTGGCGGTTGAGGGAATTTAGGGAA
>NW_006457550.1:0-222 GCF_000325575.1 Pteropus alecto | reverse complement strand
AGGGACACGCGGGAGTCACAGGCTGCCCAGGGGAGCCGAGGGGCCCTTCGCAGAGCGGGCAGCGTCGGGGACGGCCTCAGGAGAGGAGCAGGTGGTCGCCGGGCAGGGAGGGGACGGGGCGTGTCAGGCCGAGGACCCGCTTACACAGAGTACAAGACTCTGTGGCGCACACTGCGCGTGTCCTTAGTTTAAAATTTAGTTTGAAATTCCAAAGAATGGATC
>NW_006457549.1:0-222 GCF_000325575.1 Pteropus alecto | reverse complement strand
AGTATTTCATCTTTTTTATGGCTGAGTAATATTCCGTTGCATATATGTATCATGTCTTTCTCATCCAATCATCTGTTGAAGGGCATTCCATTTGTTTTCATGTCTTGGACACCATGAATAATGCTACAATGAACACTGAGGTGCATATATATCACAGATAAATTTTTTCAAATTTTGGGGTTGATATCCCGAGGAAGGATCCCTGGGTCAGATAATAATTCT
>NW_006457548.1:0-222 GCF_000325575.1 Pteropus alecto | reverse complement strand
TTCCTGGATGAGGACTTCTCCATAAATCTGGGGGACTCCTGGTGGGGTCACCCCAGGATGGGGGCGCTGCCTGCCGCATGTCCTGATGTCACTGCTGTGCAGTTTGCAGTGGGAAGATACGAGGGGGCTTTGGGGGACGCGGCAGTGACCACGTCCTGGCTGTTTCTACTGTGAAATTCCAGATGCAAAAGCACTAAGCAGAGAAATGAACCTGGCAGTTTG
>NW_006457547.1:0-222 GCF_000325575.1 Pteropus alecto | reverse complement strand
ACCTGACAGTTCCAATAGATTTTGTTAGGTGTGTGACTTTCTAGATAGTTTCCTTTTTCCTAAAGAAAGAGCTATTTGAGTGTTATATAACTTTCCACCATTAATTTTCTCAGTTGCCTATGTGTATTCACTCTGCTGCATCCAGAGGGCCCACACTCAGATATTAAGATAGTAAGCCAAGAATTTAATTGTAAATTCAGAGCCTTTCTTACTGTGACAACA
>NW_006457546.1:0-222 GCF_000325575.1 Pteropus alecto | reverse complement strand
ATGTTCCCCCAAGTTTTGCACACTGTACACACCGATGTAGCGAGCCCCTGCTCACGCCTGCGTGCCCGCTCAGAGAACTTCCGGGGCGGACGCCGGCCGGGGACAGGGCACCTCTGTGTCACCCCGCCGAAGCCTTCCGCGACGCCGCCGTCAGCTCACACTCGTGGACGGCGGGGCGCGTCTGCTCCGCTCCACCCCCGACGGACGTCCTCCGCTCAGTGT
>NW_006457545.1:0-222 GCF_000325575.1 Pteropus alecto | reverse complement strand
ATTCTAATTCAATCAATATTTATTGATGCTTACTACTGGCTGCACGGTTCTGTCATAGATGCTCAAGTAATACAAAAAAAATATAATTCATAATAGCCTTCCTCAATGCACACATTATTAGGAAGTCAAAGCATTGTGTATATAAAATGATAGTAAAGCCAAGAGAAAGACAATGTTGACGAAACAACAGAGATAATACATGTTACATAAAAGCTATGCAGG
>NW_006457544.1:0-222 GCF_000325575.1 Pteropus alecto | reverse complement strand
AGCTCCGCCTCGGATCCTCAGGCGTTAGATGCTCATAAGAGCACCGGTCTCCGGTGCCACCAAGCTTGGGGACCGCCATCACTGAGTCAGGCCGAAGTCCTGGGACGGCTTGTTTCTCCGTCTTGTTTGAGCCGTGCTCTCTGTCACGGCAGCCGAGCATGTCCGTGACTGACGCCAGGGGCCCACGCAGCATCAGGCTCACTCGCCGGGCGCTGTGAGCAC
>NW_006457543.1:0-222 GCF_000325575.1 Pteropus alecto | reverse complement strand
CGCTCCAGGGGTTCCAGGCGACCCCGGCACAACGTTGGAACTTCTAGCACTCGAGAGGCCGCCCTGGCACCCCGCCTGCCGCTTGCTCCCGCCCCCCTTCCAGGATCCCGAGATCGAGGCAGACCCCCCTGGACACAAATCCGGGGATGGCACCTTCGTTGCACGTGGTGGGCGGCTCCATTTGTCGGAGCTTTACATTTTTATAGGTTCAGTTACAACGTC
>NW_006457542.1:0-222 GCF_000325575.1 Pteropus alecto | reverse complement strand
TAAAAATTACTCTCTGCTCTCTAAAAATTTCTTAATATTAATATCTACAATAGTAATCTCTGAGAAGTTCTTCATTTTATTTCTCTTGATCTGCATGCATGCATGTTCTCTTTCTCTTTCTCTCTCTCCCCCTCTCCCTCCCTCTCTCTCTCTCTCTCACTCCTCTCTCTCTCTCAGTGTGTATGTGTTTCAGCATGGCTTTTTGCTTCTTCCCACGTCAGG
>NW_006457541.1:0-222 GCF_000325575.1 Pteropus alecto | reverse complement strand
TGTATACATTGAGACACGCCAGCCCTGGGCTCCGAGAAGCCGAATCTGGACCAAGTGTGGCCAAGACTAGAGGGAGGAATGTAGGTGTTTGATCCAGACAGTCCCGGCTTCTGATAGCATTTCCGCCACTTCCGTGACCTTGGGCAAACTTTTTAACCTCGCCTCAGCCTCCTTATGTGCAAAATGGGAGCAACGTTTTGCCCCAGCACCTTCTCCATGGGG
>NW_006457540.1:0-222 GCF_000325575.1 Pteropus alecto | reverse complement strand
GTTGATTAAGCCACTAACAAGCTCTCCGGACTGATGAGAAAGTCTACATTTGTCAATTTTCATTAATACAAATGAAGAATTTAAGGAACAGGAAGAGTCCTGGAGAAGCATCAGTAGTTTCGTTTTGTTTTTTGGTTTGTAAAGTATAGAGGGATATAGCCTTCCGGAATCTTAAGAATGAATGAAGTTAGAATATCCTGTGTGGTATTGGAACTCAAGGGA
>NW_006457539.1:0-222 GCF_000325575.1 Pteropus alecto | reverse complement strand
GCCTGAGTACAGAATTCTGGCGGAACCACCGAGTGTGGAGTTCAGGGCCCGGGCAAGTGCATTTCGTCTGCGCCCCAGTGAGCAGGGCACTGACAGCCCTAAGAGACTCGGCACCTGTTCCGACCAGAACCAACTCGCTTCGAACACAGAAAGAAGCCAATGGGTTTCCGAGAGGCTGCGATGACCGAGGAACGCTGTCACACACGGCCTGCCTTCCGCTGT
>NW_006457538.1:0-221 GCF_000325575.1 Pteropus alecto | reverse complement strand
ATCCACCTTCTCTAGCAGTCAGCTGACCCTGGGAGGGGCAGTCTGTCCCCAGCCAGCAAGGCCACAAATGCAAAGAGAGAAAGAGGCCAGTCACAAGAGATCCCATAGTGTGTGGTTTTATCATACAGAATATGCAAAAGAGGCAAATCCAGGGACACGGAAAGCACTAGACTATAATCTTTAAAATTCTTGACGGTTTTTCTTCCGCGAATTTCTGAATT
>NW_006457537.1:0-222 GCF_000325575.1 Pteropus alecto | reverse complement strand
AATAGGGAGGAAAGGACAATCTTTTTAATAAAATGGTCCAGAGTCAATTTTCTATCCACAAATGCTCTGGTTTTCACAGAGAGAATGGTTCTAGTCTCTGGGTTTAAGCGGTTCTCTCGTCTCAAGATTAAGCAGCAGCCTTTGAGTTTACGATTCCAGTTGCTGGATCCATGGAAACACTATCTGGTTCCTGCAACTTTTCTGCAAAGGGGGAAGGTTTTA
>NW_006457536.1:0-222 GCF_000325575.1 Pteropus alecto | reverse complement strand
TTTTTATTAAATGTCTTACTACTTCTATAATAATGATTTGGTCTTTGGTTTGATGCCCAAATCAAACCAAGACAAAAGCCCATGTCATTTGTTTTATGGAGCGATGAGCATTTTCAGTATGTTGCGAGTGCATAGCAAAGCAATCTGTATTTCATTAAAAAAAAAAAAAAGGAATTGAAAAAAAAATCAAAGGTCCCGTGAATTAGGACTTAAATCCTCATC
>NW_006457535.1:0-222 GCF_000325575.1 Pteropus alecto | reverse complement strand
TTTCCACAAGTCTGGAATGCTTCAGATGACTTTATTTTCTTCCCATCTGACAAACTTCAACTTAAAATTTAAGATCAGTTTGATCTCTTATGTAAATTGTCCCTTAACAATTACAATTAGCGAGAATTATTTCACAGTGCCACCAAAGCACTTTACCTATATTTCAATTATTATATATCTCATGCTATATTATAAATGTATGTATGCTTTTCATGCTCCATT
>NW_006457534.1:0-222 GCF_000325575.1 Pteropus alecto | reverse complement strand
CTTATCTCTAGTACATGTGTCTACCCTGAAACTTTCCAAGGCTTCCCATCGCACTCAGAATAAAAACCCAGAGCCCAACTCCTTTATCTCCTGCCATATCGTCGGCCCCCGCCCCTCCCCTGCAGCCCCGGGGCCCCTGGAAGAGTTTAGACTGTTTCTACCTCGGGGCCTTTGCACTGTAGTTCCTCATCTGGAATATTCTCCAAATTATGTCACAGTTCA
>NW_006457533.1:0-222 GCF_000325575.1 Pteropus alecto | reverse complement strand
TAGTACAAAATAAAGGCTGGTGGGGGTAGGGGTGGGGGAGCCATTACGTTTCCCTCCTTTAAAGCATCTTGGCCATACTTGCTTCCATGCCTTCCAACGATTTTTCTTTCTTCTTGGCTTAGATGAAAGGGCAGAAGAAGTAAGAGGGAGTTTGGGAAAAGCTAAGGGAATTATTTCTGATCTTAGACATTCAGAAGTGGTAGGTAAGTGGGATTTGCAGAG
>NW_006457532.1:0-222 GCF_000325575.1 Pteropus alecto | reverse complement strand
TAGCTTGACAGCTGTCACCCCGTTAGTCACCGGTATTGAGTTGGCTACTCAGCTGGTGAGAAGAATTTTCTGTCTGTTCCCTATGCATTCTTCATCTCATGCAATCTTCCCACCAAGCTATGCTTTCTGTTGAGAGAAAAAGCAGACATCTTTGGAGAAAGCGAGTAATGGCAAAGAACTGAATTGGGAACTGGACATGATCTGGGCTCTAGTCTCAGTTCT
>NW_006457531.1:0-222 GCF_000325575.1 Pteropus alecto | reverse complement strand
AGGCCTCTTTCCCCCTTCAAATGGGGCAATTTATAACTTTGGGAGCCAGGACCTTTTACGGCTGTGGATGAGATCACAGCCAGGGACTTTTCACTCTCATATGAAGGCCAGTTGGAAATGACTGTGGGAGGGCCTGAGATGGTGGCCCATCTCCCTGCCCTCCCTGGAGGCATAAGAGTTGGGAGTTCATCAGTGGCACAGGGCATCTTGTTCACATTTTCT
>NW_006457530.1:0-222 GCF_000325575.1 Pteropus alecto | reverse complement strand
GACCCCTCACTGCTGCTCCCCAAAGGCCACCTCTCTGTGCTGCGAATGTCAATCACCATCTACCCTGCACCCGCCCACCTAGAAGTGTGTGTCCATCTGCTCTGCTTCTTATCCAGTCCCAGAGATGGCCCTGCTTTGCTTCCTCCCGCCCCTAACCCACCCACGACGTCACAGACCCCTCCTCACGTCTCCTCCCGTGATTCTGATAAGCTGCAAACCGAC
>NW_006457529.1:0-222 GCF_000325575.1 Pteropus alecto | reverse complement strand
GCCAGTGGTGGCTGGTGAGAGGGTGAACCAGACTCCGACGGCCAAACCGAGGGAGCTTCCACGCTCCTTCTGTAACTCTTCGCACCTGACTTCTGGGGGTTTACACGCATCATGAGAATAAAGACGCTACACACACACAGAGATATTCGATAGCCTTGTATCCGTTTATTTCCCAGGCTTGAGAGCCCGACCTCATGCCTACTGTGTTAGACAATACACTGA
>NW_006457528.1:0-222 GCF_000325575.1 Pteropus alecto | reverse complement strand
TCACCTGGTAGATGCTGGAACCACTGGGGTAGTTTCGTAGGAGCAAGAGACATAGAGGATATCGCCTCATACCTGTCATAAGGGCTGTTATCAAAAAGGCAAGAAATAACAGGTGTTGGGAAGGATGGGGGGGCAGGGGAAGGGAACCTTCGTACACTGTTGGTGGGAATGTAAGTTGTTGTAGCCGCTATGGAAAATAGAATGGTGGTGCCTCAAGAAATT
>NW_006457527.1:0-222 GCF_000325575.1 Pteropus alecto | reverse complement strand
GATTCATTTGACAGGAGTGTGGTGGGACGGGTGAGACTTCTGGCTGACACAGGTTTGGTTCCAATTCTGCTTCTTCTGCTTCGTAGCTGTGGACAGGTCCCTTATCCTTTTAGTGACTACTACTTGCATCCTGGAGTTGCCGTAAGGATTAAGGACGTGATGTATATAAAGAAATGCTTTTCAGTCGTGAGGAACAAAGGAGCCATTTGGGGATCTTATTAC
>NW_006457526.1:0-222 GCF_000325575.1 Pteropus alecto | reverse complement strand
GATTCATTTGACAGGAGTGTGGTGGGACGGGTGAGGCTTCTGACTGACACAGGTTTGGTTCCAGTTCTGCTTCTTCTGCTTCCTAGCTGTGGACAGGTCCCTTATCCTTTCAGTGACTATTACGTGCATCCTGGGGTTGCTGTAAGGATTAAGGACATGATGTATATAAAGAAATGCTTTTCAGTCCTGAGGAACAAAGGAGCCATTTGGGGATCTTATTAC
>NW_006457525.1:0-222 GCF_000325575.1 Pteropus alecto | reverse complement strand
AAAGGCAGAAGCGAGAGCAGAGAGTCAAAAAAACCGAGGCTTCCTGAAGGAGCCAACAGCGCTCAGTGCTGGCGGAGGAAAGCAAGGGCGTTAGAAACAACGAAGGGGTTAATAATTCACCATCCGGTCACCTGCGTCACCAGCATTTGATACCCGTTCAAAGAGGAGGATGGTCTGGCCACGGAACGTGCAGGAAGGAGCTACACAGACCTCAAGCAACGA
>NW_006457524.1:0-222 GCF_000325575.1 Pteropus alecto | reverse complement strand
AAAGTCACATCAACAGGATCGGAATCAAGACCTTCTGTATGTTTATGTATTGCCTCACTATATATATGCATTGTATACATTCAACACTGTGATGTTATACTGCTGGAATCTACTTTTAAAAATTCCCTTTGTATTCTGTCTACAGGTCAGAACCTAACTAGGTATTACTGGATGGCTAATAAAGTATAGGACATTTATAAAGCCCGTTTCTATATACATCAA
>NW_006457523.1:0-221 GCF_000325575.1 Pteropus alecto | reverse complement strand
TTTAGTGTTAGTGTTAGGGTAGAGTTAGTTTTAATGAAAGGGATTAGGGTTAGGGTTAGGGTTATGGGTTAGTGTTATGGTTAGGGTTGGGTTTAAGGTTGCGGTTAGTTTTAGGATTAGGTTTAGGGTTAAGGTTATGTTTAGGGTTAGTGTTAGGGTTATAGTTACGTTTAGATTTAGTGCTACGGTAAGGATTCAGGTAAGAGTTTGATTTAGGATTA
>NW_006457522.1:0-222 GCF_000325575.1 Pteropus alecto | reverse complement strand
TTCAGTCCATTACAGGGGACTAAAACTTTACCCTGCCACAGGCATGAAGATGGTAGGGGGTTCAGACACAATGAATCCAAATCATGACATCCCGCCCAAAAGTGCCCTGAGCTGAGGGTCTATAATGGAGGATCTGCCCAGGGCTCTCCCCTACTCAGCTCCCCCTCCACTGCCCAGTTCAGCACATGGGGCTCCTACCATGAGAGCCGATGGTAAAACAAA
>NW_006457521.1:0-222 GCF_000325575.1 Pteropus alecto | reverse complement strand
CTGGGGGTAGAATTTTCTATGGCCTCCCTTCCATGACACCGAACTGTGGTTGAGTTCACACTCTTGCTCTTCGTGAATAATTACTGTCCAAAGTGAGCACACGCCAGACCTCAGCCCTGAGAGTCTCCATTGCCCCGTGTGGCCCATCAGATGTGGCCGGCGGGGGCAGTGCCAGAAGGCCACCCAAGCAGGCTCATGGCCGCAACTTCCCTCTGGGGATTA
>NW_006457520.1:0-221 GCF_000325575.1 Pteropus alecto | reverse complement strand
ATCATGGCCAATAAGCAGCAAGGTGTTGATTTGTTCCTTCTTGGATTCCCTGGTGCCCAAGAGCTTGCCACCCCTTTAGAGGGTTACATTGATACCCGGATTGGAGAGGTGGGTGTGGGAGTTGCCGCGTGACGTGCTTCCTGAAGGTACACCTTTTAGTCCAGGTTGCCACAGCTCATGTTGACTTACTTTGCACCTCTCACCCCAAACCCCCCTTTTTT
>NW_006457519.1:0-222 GCF_000325575.1 Pteropus alecto | reverse complement strand
GGATAATTTAGTTTTTGAAAAATATGTTTTTGCCTAAATGTAAATTTCCAATTAATTTTGTGCAGGAAACCCTCAAAATTGCTTTTGTAAAAGTGTTGTTTGTTAAAAAATACAAACTAGTAATAATGTATTAAGTCATTTATCTAATCTGATTCACAAGGTAGCAGGTGCTATCTGTGCCCCAGACGTCACCTCAGCTCCCGTCTGCTTTCAGCCACAGCA
>NW_006457518.1:0-221 GCF_000325575.1 Pteropus alecto | reverse complement strand
TGGATCACGTATAAGTTAGAGATGGAGACTCACTCCGCGCCTCTTAAGAATTCAAGGACCCATACAGCTCTGTCTTCTGCCTTCCTCCTTTCTGACTTCTCTGGTTCTTCCTTCTCTCTTTTTTCTGCCTTCTTCTTTTGCCCTGAATGGGCCATGAGATAAAAGGCAAACGTTTTTAAATGCTGTAATTATAGTTTTATTATTTTTATTTTAAAAGGAAA
>NW_006457517.1:0-221 GCF_000325575.1 Pteropus alecto | reverse complement strand
GAGTCTTTCTCTGGCATCTTCAAGAAACAAAAGCAAGAGCAGCAGCCACCTCAACGGACACTGCACACGACACCGGCTGCCGTGGTCCCTGCGACGGCACCTCCCCCACGGTCCCTGCCCAACGGTCCCCAGGACGAGGAGTGGCCGGGTGGCCGCGTCTCAGGGCTGCCCGCACGCCAGCGACGTAGGTGACGTGAACAAGGCTCCAGGCTGCATCTGGA
>NW_006457516.1:0-221 GCF_000325575.1 Pteropus alecto | reverse complement strand
TTACATTCCAGGTAGGAAAGAGTTCAATATACTTTTTAAAAATCATCTATGATTAATTTTAGAGATAAGAGATTATCCTCCATTCAAAATTATTGAGCAGTAGCTGTCATGGAATATTATTAAAAATCAACTTTTTCTTTTCCAAGGAATTTTTTTCATGGCTCAGTGTACCCCCTCTAAAGATAGTTTTTCTAAATCCAAAAATGATTATGCAAATATAT
>NW_006457515.1:0-221 GCF_000325575.1 Pteropus alecto | reverse complement strand
CAGTAAGATACATATTTATATTTTTAAATATAATTAAATATTTTTAAATAAATGTTGATAGATTACATCCCCTACAAATTATAATGCTTAAATTTTCACCAGCAAAATGAGTATTTTTTCATTTGCTTACCAGCAAGGAGCATTATATTTTCTTAAAAATTGTCCAATTTCTGATTTCTATCCCTGTAGTTTTGCCTTTGTCAGAATGTAAATGGAATCAT
>NW_006457514.1:0-221 GCF_000325575.1 Pteropus alecto | reverse complement strand
GGCTCTTCTCTGGCATTCGTCCTTGCACAGGTCACGTCGCCTGTCCAGGTCTCTCCTGGTACATCAAGTGGTTACTAGGAACCTCCAAGGTGGTTCCATGGGGGAGGCGGGGCATGCGAACACGCAGTGCCCGTGCCCGTGTCCTGTCGGCACCGGATGCGTGGTCATGTCGATGGGGGGGGGTGCGGGCTCTTCTTTGTCTTCCGTGGCACGGAACGCTG
>NW_006457513.1:0-221 GCF_000325575.1 Pteropus alecto | reverse complement strand
CCCCAGGAGACAAACTAGAACCTGTGTCTGGCTCTCACTGCCTTCAATCTCAGTGACAGTGGTGACCTGCAGGAAAAACTGGTACTTTTTGCCACGGAGTTGCACTTGGCACAGTTGAAGGAGGTGATCCGGTGGGCCCTGGAGAGCTGCACTGACAGCAAGGTGGGCCAGCAGATCAGCAACAGCATGTGCGTGCTCCCGCGGCATCTGGTGCTCCTTCA
>NW_006457512.1:0-221 GCF_000325575.1 Pteropus alecto | reverse complement strand
TCTCTGTCTCTGTCTCTGTCTCTGTCTCTGTGGTTAACAGCTGCAGCTCCAGAGGCAGACTACCTCACTGTGTAACCCAGACTGAGTTACTTGTTAACTGGAGGCGATGAAAATACTTATCTACCTCATATGGTTACCATGAAAATTACAAGAGTTAATACAAGCGTTAAAACCAGGGCTGGTACACAGCAAGAGCTCAATAAATGTGCTATGGGAAAACT
>NW_006457511.1:0-221 GCF_000325575.1 Pteropus alecto | reverse complement strand
GGAGCAGCTTCGAACTGGCGAGTGGTCTCTGAAGATTTAGCCGTCATTCGGAACCAGATTGCAGTTGGGATGGGGTGAGGGCAGGTGTCTACTGGGAGGATCTGCTGAAATCAACTAGTTAAGTAGGGCAGCCCATCAGTGGATGAGCACCTCGGCTAGAACGACCCCATCTGGCAATACTCCCCTGAGTTATCCAAGAGCTGAGCTCTAGAGAGTGGGCC
>NW_006457510.1:0-221 GCF_000325575.1 Pteropus alecto | reverse complement strand
GGGGTGCACGGCGACGCCCACCCCTCGCCATGGCGCGGAGAGCTTCGGGCCTGTTTCCCTCCCCGCCGGGCCGGTCCACGTGTGTGGCCGTCCATGGTGTCCATCTCGATCTGTGACACCGTGGAGAAGAGAAGGGTGTGAGCAGGTCTGAACACGTGTCCGTTGTTGTTATGTTTTGGTGCATCGGAAAGTTCTCTTTGGGAGATATGAAATCTTTATCT
>NW_006457509.1:0-221 GCF_000325575.1 Pteropus alecto | reverse complement strand
ACACGGTCAGCACGTCTCGTAAGCCGAGGGCTGCATGTCCCCGCTCGACAGGGCCCCCAGGACCTCTCCATTTAAGGTGACGACCCCCCCTCGAGGTCCCGCTATGGCCCGTGAACTATGTGCTTATCATTGTATCACTTTCTCCCTTCGCAGATTCATTACATTTTGTATTTTTTCAATCAGATAATATAAAGTACGGATTAAACTATGACAGTTCATTA
>NW_006457508.1:0-221 GCF_000325575.1 Pteropus alecto | reverse complement strand
GTGAATTTGAAGAGTAAATCTGAGATATCTTCCTACTGCACTGTCCCCTGCTCCAAATATCTCAGCCTCAAAGCCCTCTTCCCCAATGTTTTCCACAAGTACTTGTTCCTCAATTAATACTACCCTTCACTGGACTTTTATGACGTTTAGGTAACATAATCCTGTTGCTAAACTGAAAATACACTAGTTGTTTGATAAGCCAGGCAAAGAACTGGGAAAGA
>NW_006457507.1:0-221 GCF_000325575.1 Pteropus alecto | reverse complement strand
TTAGAATACCTGCTAAGTTCTCAATGAAATAAAAATCTCATTTATTTCCCAAAGAAGGAAGAAGGGGAAAACAATAAAAACTTAGATTTTAGATATATATCTTTACTTAAGAACTTTTTTTTGTCATAAATCTCCAGACTTAAGTAATTGAAGCCAATATAAAAAAAATCATGAGTAATAGAGATGAGATTTTTCTCATGGTTGCAAAAGTTTATTTTTTT
>NW_006457506.1:0-221 GCF_000325575.1 Pteropus alecto | reverse complement strand
CAGATATGATATTCGAACTCAGATTTATCTGGAAATATTTGCTCTTTCCACTCTTCCAGGCATGACCAATAGATGTCTGACATGTACGTCAACACCGATTCATTGGTGGCAGCTGTCTGGGGCACTGGAGGCAGGGAGGGGGCCCAGGTGGAAAGGGAGTTCAGAGGGGGGGCCATTCCGGAATGAGGGGATCGTACCTGCTGAGGTTTCAGGGCTGGAGA
>NW_006457505.1:0-221 GCF_000325575.1 Pteropus alecto | reverse complement strand
TTGATTCTAACACTGTAATATAATGAAGTACAATAGGAACTCACTCACCTGTCGCCATCTGCCTATCTAGAATGCGCGGGCTCGGAGGGTCTTTGCCTGGTTCCGCTGTGGTCCCACGGCTAGCCCAGTAAACGCCTGTTCCAGGAATGCAGTGGTCATGTCCTTCCTCAGTCTCCCTGCTGCTGGTTCCTCTACGGCCAGCCGCAAAAAGCAGGTTCGAG
>NW_006457504.1:0-221 GCF_000325575.1 Pteropus alecto | reverse complement strand
AACAAACATGTCAAAAATGGCAGAAGTCCTCCAGACGCCAGAGGAGTCATCCACAGAGTTCTACGACAGACTGTATGAGGCGTTCCGGGTGCATACCCCTTTTGACCCTGACGCGAAAGAAAACCAATGTACGGTCAACGTGGCCTTTGTAGCCCAATCTTACACTGACGTCAGCTGCTCACTTCAGAAATTAGAGGGCTTTGCTGAGATGAACGACAGAC
>NW_006457503.1:0-221 GCF_000325575.1 Pteropus alecto | reverse complement strand
AGAGAAATAAGAAATCACCTTGCAATGGTTGGAGGGAGAAGGGGGTGAAGAGGCGAAGCTGCCTTGTCCCCAGCGACTGAGTGGGACAGAGGCTATGGCAGCTTTAGATGCTTAATAAAGGGGTCATGTCCTAGAGCAGACTTTCATAGTGAAAGTCTCCCTGCTCTGAGCACCAGCCCTGGGTCAGCTGCTCAGGGGGCACCAGGTACTTACAGGGGGAC
>NW_006457502.1:0-221 GCF_000325575.1 Pteropus alecto | reverse complement strand
GGGACTGTTCCTATTAACAATTATTGTCCCACTGCTATTATGAATGGCACTCTCAAAATATCCCACTTTGAGTGATAAAGGCTATGGCCATCCCAGTGATAGTCCACCCCACCAGCCCGTAAACTCCACGAGGGCATGGGCTGTGTTTGTTTCTGCTCATCACTATCTTCCCAGCTCAGAGAACCGGGCAGATCCTGGCCGTTTCTGGCCCAGCCTTGAAA
>NW_006457501.1:0-221 GCF_000325575.1 Pteropus alecto | reverse complement strand
TGAAGTACTCCTTTATTTCTGAGCTTAGTGAATTGCTTTTCTGAATTTTCTTGTATCTCATTAAGTTTTTCCAAAACTGCAAGCTTGAATTCTCTGTCATTAAATCACAGTCTTCCATGTCTTTAAATTTACTTTCTCGAGGTTTTAAATTTTCTTTCTGACCTCTCTTGTTACCTTGATTATTTATTGTGTTTATTTCTCTGCCTGAGCATTTGTAGGAA
>NW_006457500.1:0-221 GCF_000325575.1 Pteropus alecto | reverse complement strand
AGAAAAAGACACAAACCAATGAGCTTTCAGCTACTTAAATTTCTCGTCTCCTTGGATCCAGGGGCCATTTCTCTGACCTACTTCAAGCAAGCAAGAGTCCAGAAATAAAACCGTTTTTGCCGAAACAAAAACAAGGTAACCAGGAGGCTTTGTTTTAGAGCCTTAACTTTCAAAAAACAGCCAAATTTCCCGCACATGTTTAATTCGTTCAATTCAAAAAT
>NW_006457499.1:0-221 GCF_000325575.1 Pteropus alecto | reverse complement strand
GCATTGATAAGTATGATTGTAAGATTTCCCTTCTTCAGCCTGTCGATACGGTATATTCTGTGCACGGATTTTTTCTAAATGTTGAACCAGGTTTCCAACTCTGGGATAACTCCATTTGGTCACGGTGTATAGTTCTCTCTCTTCCTGTATTGCTAAAACACACAACCTGTACATCAATGATATAGCACAGGTTTATAAGATATTACTCTTGGGTATAGGCA
>NW_006457498.1:0-221 GCF_000325575.1 Pteropus alecto | reverse complement strand
GCTGTCATGTCCTAGGAGGAGGAAGAATGGAGGACCTGGTGCATGCCTCCATGGCTGTCTTCCTTTTAAAGTATTTATAATAGAAATTGGGATGATGACACCAACCTGTGTCATCATTACAGTACATTCGTCACAACCTGGTCTCACGTCACCAATTTTCTTTTTAGATTGAAAGGTGACCATACCTTGAAAGGTGACCATACCTTGCAGCACCAAGCCTT
>NW_006457497.1:0-221 GCF_000325575.1 Pteropus alecto | reverse complement strand
TTTGGAGCTTTAGGGCTGTCCAGGAGATGTGCCACTAGCATAGTGTCTGTGCTGTCCACACCCTCACACCACCACCCTGAACCATTTCTTGAGTCCCCTGCAGAGCCAGAGGCTGCATCAAGCCTCTGGCAGCCTCATCTACTGAATTTAGATGACAACTCTCCAAGGCGGGTCCTGTCTCCAGCCTCATTTTACCAATAAAGCCCGTCAGGCTCTGAGAG
>NW_006457496.1:0-221 GCF_000325575.1 Pteropus alecto | reverse complement strand
GGGGGCAACAGGGAGCACAAGAGAGGAAGGACGGGCATCTGGGCAGTGGGGCAGTGTGCAGGGTTCCTGAACAGTGCAGACCCAGACTATGCTCTATGCTGTCAGACGGCCTGCCTTTAGCAGATGCTGTCTCTCCCCTGTCACATACACGGAGGACAGGCTGGGCCTTTCATTCATCTGTGACTGCTCAGGTCTCTCCCAGTGTATTCTGGCACCACACT
>NW_006457495.1:0-221 GCF_000325575.1 Pteropus alecto | reverse complement strand
GCAAAGGTAGTGCTTTGTGATTCCAGCTCCGGGGGAACTGCTGGCCAGGCCTGCTGACCTAGGAGAGGTGACACGGACATCTGGCCTGGAGTTTAAGAATGCTCTGACGAGCTGCAGCTCTCACCAAACAGCCCTTGTTTTACATCCCCCCATTATTGTGCAGAGGGTTCCATTGTTTCCTCTCTCTTTAACAGAGTCCTTTTCTGTAAACAACCCAAAAG
>NW_006457494.1:0-221 GCF_000325575.1 Pteropus alecto | reverse complement strand
ATTAAATGGAAAATTCCAGAAATGAACAATTCATAGACTTTTAATTGTGGGCTGTTCTGAGGAGCATGACGAAATCTCCCAGAGTCTCGCTAGGTTCCACCTGGAACATGAGTCACCCCTCTGTCCAGCATCTCTGCACTCTGTATGCTCCCCACTCGGTAGCCGCTTGGTCGCCATCTCAGTGACCAGATCGACTGTCACAGTATCACAGTGCTTGTGTT
>NW_006457493.1:0-221 GCF_000325575.1 Pteropus alecto | reverse complement strand
GGGACGAATGTCTCCCTGGAGGAATTATCAAAGCTGTTCAATAATCAGGCTGACGATGCAGTGTGCCCACAGGCATGGGGCAGGCCGGGGCTGACACATCCTGGGCTTCCCGCTCGTCACTGGCCGCACACAGGGCAGCGACCTGCCACGCAGCCTCCATCGCCAAGTGAGAGGGGTCTCCAGCCCGGTTCCGTTCATTCGCTTGCTGAGAACTTTGGTCG
>NW_006457492.1:0-221 GCF_000325575.1 Pteropus alecto | reverse complement strand
TCATCATAACAGTACATTCAGCACAAACTGCTTACACACCACTATGTTCTCTTAATACAATATTTGAAAGATGGTCATACCTACAGCGCCAAGCCTTTTCCCTGGCAATAGAACATAGTTTGGGCAAAAGAAACTTGGATCAAAGCATGAATTGTTTTAAGTTACTTGATTGCAGAGACTGGAAGCATGAGCAAATATTGATATTATTTCCAGGAAGTAGA
>NW_006457491.1:0-221 GCF_000325575.1 Pteropus alecto | reverse complement strand
TTGTCTTGGCATTTGCCCCCACATCATCCCTCAGCCTTTCAGTGAAGGCCTCATCAGCACAGCCCACAAAACAACCAGATTAGTCATGTGTATAGAACTTGTATTCAAATATATGCTAATTAAATCAAAATACTTTTTTGTAAAAACAAGATTCCAATGTCATTTGAGTGTGGCGTTCAAATTAAGTCAACCCTTTGGAAAACAATTAGTGAAAAACCATA
>NW_006457490.1:0-221 GCF_000325575.1 Pteropus alecto | reverse complement strand
TGGGCCCTCGTGTCCTGCAGAAGGACACTCATGTACTGCCGGGGCACAGTGAGCAGATATGTGCCTGTGTCCACGATGGCCTGGCAGCCTTGGGAGCACTAGCTGGAGGCCTTGCTGCCAATGCTAGTGGTGAAGAGATGAGAAGCCATGGCAACCCCAGCTCAGGGCAGCTAGGGAGTGGGCTTCCCCCTCCTCTGATGGACTAATAGCTGTAGCCACAG
>NW_006457489.1:0-221 GCF_000325575.1 Pteropus alecto | reverse complement strand
GGCGGAGGGACAGCATGTGCAAAGGCTCTGGGGCCAAAAATGGACATGGCGTTCCAGGAGAGGAAGTCGAGGCGGCCGATGTGGGCAGATTCAGGGGACAGGAGGATGTTGGGGGTGGGGGGGTCCTGTCCTCTGCTTTCCACGGGTGAGTGTGACGCATGGAGTCGCCACGGAGCTATGCGGTCAGCGGGCGGCACGAAACTCTGGAGCACAGACAGAGC
>NW_006457488.1:0-221 GCF_000325575.1 Pteropus alecto | reverse complement strand
AGCTTCTCTGTGCTCATGTGTTTTGATGATTCTCTGTTTTCCAGTCATCCCAATGCTTGGGCAAAGATATAAACTGTTTTCCTCCTGAATTTTAGGCCGCAAAATCATACCCTTGTGAGCTGGTAGAGGAGTATTTCTTTATAGCACCCATTTTACTGGACCATAAAAATAGGCCTACCTCACAAATGGGAGAAGGGAGACTTAGGCTTGCTGGGGCAAAG
>NW_006457487.1:0-221 GCF_000325575.1 Pteropus alecto | reverse complement strand
AGTTCAAGTTAAGAAAGAACGGGAAGCAAAACCACAGAGGTGATCAACATACAGGAACACATCGGAACGTCTTGAAAGGTTTGTCCGAATATTGAGCAGGTTACTTTTTAGTAATATGGTGTTTTCGTTCGTTTGGTAGCTAACGTTCATATGAAAGATAAAGGCTGAAATGTAAAATATATACTCGGGTTTTGGAAAACCTGTTTTTAAACCAAGTCTGA
>NW_006457486.1:0-221 GCF_000325575.1 Pteropus alecto | reverse complement strand
ACTGAGGACACGCAGCCTTCACTTCTTTATGCCACTTGTCCTCCTGGCTTGGAGGAGTGTGTCCCCTCCCTATAGATGGCTGACGACTTGTGCATCTGCTGCCGTGCGCTGTCCTCAGCCCCCGGGACGACTTTGGTATGCATCTCGCTAGCGAAAGGCCGCGTGGCAGATGCCTGGCGGACGCTGGCTAGCCAAGGACGAATGGGTGGGGAGAGGAAGTC
>NW_006457485.1:0-221 GCF_000325575.1 Pteropus alecto | reverse complement strand
GGTGTAGCTGAGCCCTCAGGGGAATCACTGCCCCTTGAGCCTCTGCAGCGGCTTAGGTCCTGAGCAGGGGCTTCCCTGCACCCCTGGGAGGAAGGTCTCACTGTCCCCACCTGGATAGTGGCCGGGGGGATGAGGGAGGCATGGAGGCCCCGCGCCCAAGTCTGGGCAGTGTGGGGGCCCCTGAGTGAGGCTGGGGTATCAGAGAAGGGAGGCTCAGGAGA
>NW_006457484.1:0-221 GCF_000325575.1 Pteropus alecto | reverse complement strand
GACTCTCTAGAAACTCTTCCCTAAGAGGAAATATATGACATACCTTAAAAATCAAACGCGTTTCTTCTAGCTCCTGAGTCAGAGCATCTCCGAGGCCACTAACTACCCTCGAAGACACAAACCACAAGCAGGTGACTGAAACTTCTCTCTCGTCTCTCCTGGTGTGCCTTCCCTAACACTCTTCCTCGCTTCCCCCATAATTCAGTCCTGACTCATTTTCT
>NW_006457483.1:0-221 GCF_000325575.1 Pteropus alecto | reverse complement strand
GGCATTCTTCTCAGAATTAGAACAACTAATCCTACAATTTGTATGGAACCACAAAAGACCCTACCTAGCCAAAGTAATTCTAAGAAAAAAGAACAAAGCCAGAAAGAAGTACCACACTCCCTGACTTCAATTACACTACAAAACTAAACTACAATAACCAAAACGGAATGATATTGGCTGAAAGATATACACACAGACCAATGGAACAGAATTGAGAGTCC
>NW_006457482.1:0-221 GCF_000325575.1 Pteropus alecto | reverse complement strand
TATCTCTTTGTAATCCTGATTTTAATTCTTTTGGATAAATACCCACAAGTGAGGTTGCTGGATCACATGGTAGTTCTATTTTTAATTATTTGAGGTGTCTCCATGTTTTCTTTAGTGGCAGAACCACTTTACATTTCTGTAGTGGCAGAACTGCTTTACCAACACAGACAGGGCACAAAAGTTCCAGTTGCTCCACGTTCTAGCCAAGAACTATTGTCTTT
>NW_006457481.1:0-221 GCF_000325575.1 Pteropus alecto | reverse complement strand
GCCTTTTCAAGAGGATGATTGCTTTAGGCTAACTGTACCTATATTCATATGTTCATATGAAGTCCTAACCCCCAGACCCTTGGAATGTGACCTTATTTGGATCGGGAGTCTACATAAAGGTGATCAACTTAAAATGAGGTTTCTTAGGGTGGGCCCTGATCCAATAAGACTGGTTTCCTTATGAAAGAGAAAGGTCGGCCACAGACACAGAGGGAAGACAA
>NW_006457480.1:0-221 GCF_000325575.1 Pteropus alecto | reverse complement strand
CAAGGCATACAAAGAAACAGGGGAGTATCATTCAAAGGAAAAAAAAAAAAAACACAACGGAAACTGTGTCTGAGAAGGACCAAATGGCAGAACTACTAGATAAAGACTTTAAAACAACTATCTTGGAGATGTTCAAAGAACTCAATGAAGACACGGAGAAAGTCAAGCAAATGATGTATGAATAACATGGAAATGTTGTAGCCGCCAGCCCCTGATAGACA
>NW_006457479.1:0-221 GCF_000325575.1 Pteropus alecto | reverse complement strand
CTGGTTGTTCATGCTCTCAACTGTATTCAGGTTTATAAGAGATTTTCTACAGCACATCGAAACCTCCCAAACCAGACCTTGTTGTGCGGAATAGCATGACAGTCAAGTGCATGCATTTGGCTTTGAGTTGCACAGGATGGAGCCGAGCTCTGCTCTTCTCTAGCTACTGTAAGTTGGGGAAAGTTGCTATTTTTTACGTCTTGCTTCTGCACCTGTAAAGT
>NW_006457478.1:0-221 GCF_000325575.1 Pteropus alecto | reverse complement strand
GCAAACTGTCTAAACTTAGCCGGGTGAGAGGGAGAAACGTCGCCCCTGGGCCTTCTGGGCGCACCCTGGGGTGTTTCACTACGCAAACTACAAGAATACTGCCGCTGATTTTTCATTGAGATTTTAAAGTTCTTTTCTTTCCTACTGGCCGTCCCTGGTGTTGAGCCTGTTTTCCTTTTTGGTCATGTTCAGACACTGTCATCCACGACTGCGTCCTTCCC
>NW_006457477.1:0-221 GCF_000325575.1 Pteropus alecto | reverse complement strand
CCCTGGAGACCCTAGAATACACAGAATTCAGATTTCCTAGAGATGAAGGGTGTCTTAAAAAAAAAAAAAAAAGAAAAAAAGCACTCCAAGGAAATGGAAGGCACCCAAAGGGTTTCTGGCCCCAGGCTTCATTCTGGTTTTTTAAAGACTGTACATTCTCAGATTATGGGGTTTTTAAAAACCTACCACATCTCTCTCACAAACTGATATTTAATACTCCG
>NW_006457476.1:0-221 GCF_000325575.1 Pteropus alecto | reverse complement strand
GAGGAGGAGGAGGAGGAGGAGGAGGAGGAGGTAACTGAGTATTCCCTGCTGGACTGAGTTATCTCCATTACGTCCACCCCCTCTCCATGCTTGGAGTCAGTATTTGTGTTTCCTGGGAGAAGGGAGGAAGGCGGGGCGGGGCAGCCTGGGGAAGACCAGTGTGCCTTCGGAGAAGCGGCCTGGACTGCATCTGGGGCCAACTCGGAGCCCTGCAGAAAGCA
>NW_006457475.1:0-221 GCF_000325575.1 Pteropus alecto | reverse complement strand
CTGCTTAGAAAACTAGTTTTTCTCTTGCCTGTTGGACACATTTTTCCATTTCTGTATGTTTGTAGGAATTTTTTAAAAATCGTCTACAGGCATACCTCAGAGTTATACAAGTTCAGTTCCAGATGACCGTGATAAAGCACATGTTGCAATAAAGCGAGGCACAGAAATTTCTTGGTTTCCCAGTGGATATAAAAGTTATGTTTACACTATACTGTAGTCTG
>NW_006457474.1:0-221 GCF_000325575.1 Pteropus alecto | reverse complement strand
TCGCCAAGTCCTGCTGGCTCCGGCTCCTTAACCTCCGTGGCGTTGGCCTCCCGCCCTTCCACGGCGCACACGGCCACTCAGGCCCACGCCAGCGTCACTCATGTAAGAATGAGTCCATTCGCCTTCGTCCCTTCTCTGCAAGTCGTCGAACCTCCCTTCGACCATTGCCCACGCTGCGAGGCGACTTTTCCAAAGGCAACTGGTATTTTTGGTCCTCGGTT
>NW_006457473.1:0-221 GCF_000325575.1 Pteropus alecto | reverse complement strand
ACATGAATAAGTTCTGCTTCGTCGAGGACATCCTTAGTGAAACTGTCCTTTCTCGCAGCAAGCGCCCGGTGATGGAGAGCACAGTGACGGCCAGTGGAATCAGTGTCGCTGTCTTGACTCACCGCTATGCTTGTGCGAGCATCGCAAACGCCACCGGGAAGAAGGCAAGTAGTGTCGGTCTTATCGCAAAAGCAGCCTGACCACCCAGAATCCCTGCCCGG
>NW_006457472.1:0-221 GCF_000325575.1 Pteropus alecto | reverse complement strand
TATGAATGGTGTCAGATGGGTACCAGACTTATCAGAGTAATCACTTCGTAAGTTATAGAAATGTATAATCATTATGTTGTACATGTGAAATTAATATATTCTATGTCAACTGTAACTGAAAAATTAAAAAATCGTTAAAAAAGACCAGAACACCAAGTTAAAATATATATATTCATATATATATTTCAAATATTCTATTGTTTTCCATTCGAAGTAATATA
>NW_006457471.1:0-221 GCF_000325575.1 Pteropus alecto | reverse complement strand
GCTTACTGATCACAATTCTTCTGGTCCTGCATTCTTTCCAGACTACTCCCATCTTTATTCCTGGGTTGCTAAGGCCACTGGAGGACCACATTGCCAGAGGAATGATTCCGTGGAGCACAACAGACCTGTCACAGAGCCCCTGAAATAAAGCCCAGATTTTCTCTTAAATACCCTAAGCCACTCTGTGAAGGCAAGGCAGTTTTTGAAGGTGTTAACCTGCT
>NW_006457470.1:0-221 GCF_000325575.1 Pteropus alecto | reverse complement strand
TTGCTTTGAAACGTATTCCGGCCCCAGAGGGAGGCGTCGCGGTGACAGAAGGGTGATGGGTGAAACAGGCACCGCAAACGGTTGGTGGCCGTTGCAGCTGGCAATGAGTCTGTGGGCCGCGGTCACCCGCCCGCTCTGTGGACTTTCACGAAGCCTCGAAATTTTCACAGTAAGAGTAAACAAACAGAAAACCAGTAACGAGACGTTCGTTCCTCATGTCC
>NW_006457469.1:0-221 GCF_000325575.1 Pteropus alecto | reverse complement strand
TGTGTTTTGGGGACAGATTTTTAATTGACCATTTGGGATTCTCAAAATTTTTTTTAAAATCATGTGAATAATTTGTGTATGTGCTTTCTAAGGCATAAGCTTAGAAAAAAAACTCTTTGCACATCTTCATACCCAATCACAAGAAGACATGGGGCTGAATAGCCCTTGAGAAGTGGCGGTTATGTTAGGTGAGTTGGAAGTGAAATAGCTATTTGAAGCAC
>NW_006457468.1:0-221 GCF_000325575.1 Pteropus alecto | reverse complement strand
TCCTTTCTCTCTTATAAATCCTTGCTATGTGTGTGTGGGACACTACTACCTTCCCTCACTACTATGACCAACACCCCGTTCTGTCTGAGCTGAGGGGGTCCCTCCCTAGGATGCCGGAACTTCTGTCTTAAAAATGAGACCATCCCAGACAAACGAGCACAAGTCATTCACCTTATCGCTTGCACTTGAGAATATGTGTGTGCAAAATAACTACCTCCAAG
>NW_006457467.1:0-221 GCF_000325575.1 Pteropus alecto | reverse complement strand
CAAAAGGGTTCAAGAATGGTTTATAAAATCATACCGCAAACATTTTCTGAGTTCCCACTCTGTCCAGACTCTTGAATAGGATTCGGTGGCTTCAGTGTGAGATGACATCTGGGCCTTAAAGAACGAGTAAATATCTAGTTCGTTTGCAGGCTGATGGTATAATGATTCTAATGTGTCATTTTTGTTGCCATAGGGCCAAATACTTTTCAACAACTGGGACT
>NW_006457466.1:0-221 GCF_000325575.1 Pteropus alecto | reverse complement strand
GATTCTAAGAAAATGAAAACAAAAACATAACTAATTATGATGTGGGCTTTTGACATCACAGGGAGAAAGGGTAGAAAATCCAAGAAACTGGAACATATTATAGGGATCTGTGAGCTTATACTGACATAACCTGAGAATAATCTTTGAGATTTATGACAGTTGGATGGGGCAATTCTATTACGTATGGGTGTATACCTCAAATTATAGGTGACACATAAACT
>NW_006457465.1:0-221 GCF_000325575.1 Pteropus alecto | reverse complement strand
GCAGGGAAGCCCCAGCTCGGTCCCACTTGTGTGGCCTTGGGCAGGTCACCGAGGCTCTCTGAGCCTCTCCTTTCCTCATCTGCACAACTCAGAATAGCTTAGAGCCACGTTTGGGATTTCAGGTGAGTGCGTTCAAAGCCCTGTAGCAAATGAAAGGCACACAGTAGGTGCTCAGGAAGGACAGCTGCAGTGGTTTTGAATAACAAGCACGAACGGAAGTG
>NW_006457464.1:0-221 GCF_000325575.1 Pteropus alecto | reverse complement strand
TGCTTTCACCGCTGAGGGACTCAATATACACACTTTCTGTCTCTCCATCTTCTCGATGAGTTTTGCTTGTCCAGTATTCATTCGTTTCTCTGTCCTAATTGTGCCAAACGGCTTCCACAGTGAACCGCTTACTACACATTCAATATATATATTTTTTCCCTTTACTGCACAACTTTTTGTTTCCAGGAGGTTTATTACTTGCCTTTTAAAATTCGGCTCAG
>NW_006457463.1:0-221 GCF_000325575.1 Pteropus alecto | reverse complement strand
AAAGTTATCAAACACACGATATCCTTGGCTAAGAAAGTCACTGGCCGAGGTAAGATCAATGCGCGATTATTTCAGACTCCCAGCTGAATCTTCCCAATTCATACTGAGCCCTGTGTGAACAAGTGTACTCCACAGATAACCAGATTGACTATCGCAAAGCACACAGCGCTTGAGACCACCAAATCGTGCTCGTTTCGTCAGGAGGTACTGCTTCACAACTA
>NW_006457462.1:0-221 GCF_000325575.1 Pteropus alecto | reverse complement strand
ATAAAAGTTGGGAGTTTTCTTCTTCCTAAGTATGTTTGAGCATAATGGGCATGATGGGAAGATTTGTCTAAATGCTTTGCACATATACTATGGAATGTAGGCATAGTAGAGATAGTCGGGTGCCTTTAGGAGAATTTGTGAAATAGGAGTTTTTTCCACTTTCTCAAGTTTGATTAGGAGCATACCGACAGATGTGCCTGTATGAACAGACTACCACATAG
>NW_006457461.1:0-221 GCF_000325575.1 Pteropus alecto | reverse complement strand
GTGGTTGTCTTGTATGGTTCTCATTTCACAAAACATTATGTATATGGAATAGAACTAGGTCTAAAGATTTAGACTTAAATGTTCACAGATTCATTAGGATTCTTAATTATTCAACAGATATATACTATACAGTGTAGACAACTATAGGTCAGGGAAGCCAAAAAGAAAAGAGGAAAAGTGTAAAATCATGAAAATATGAGACAATTTGTGCCCGTGTTCTA
>NW_006457460.1:0-221 GCF_000325575.1 Pteropus alecto | reverse complement strand
CTTGGCTGTTGGCGTCAGCATGGACACTCACCCACGGTGACGTCGTCGCGATGAAGAGCCTCTGCTAAGCAGCGCTGTCACGAAGCCCAGAGCTTCGTAAACGGCGACGCTTCTCACGTTAAAGGCCACGGGGAGGACAGGGACACGATCGCTCGGGTTCCCCTCCAAACTAAACGCACGGGGTGACCCGCAAAGCTTCACGTGCAGGCTTTGCCTCTGCG
>NW_006457459.1:0-221 GCF_000325575.1 Pteropus alecto | reverse complement strand
AGACTTACTTGGTGATGGATTCACTTGCTCTGAGCTCCAGCTTTGGGGCAGCAGCTCAAAAGCCTCCAGGGACATATGGGGAGGAACTGACTTGTCAGGCTTCAAGGTGAGGGTTTTAGAGGTAGCTTTCTTCCATACAGAAGTGCTGGAAGAAAACATTGTTCCTTTGTTGAGCCCTCCCTGGCCTAGCTTACAGACCCAGGCAGCGGCCATGTCTGAGT
>NW_006457458.1:0-221 GCF_000325575.1 Pteropus alecto | reverse complement strand
TCTTTATAAATTTTGGATATTAACCCTTTATTTGACATATTATTTGCAAATATTTTCTCCCATTCAGTGAGTTATCTTTTCATTTTGTTGATGGTTTACTTTGCTGTGAAGAAGCTATTTATCTTAATGTAGTCCCATTTGTTTATTTGTTTTTTAAATAACTTTTATCTTTAAAGTACAGTTGGCATAGAATATTATATAGTTTCAGGTGTATAACATAA
>NW_006457457.1:0-221 GCF_000325575.1 Pteropus alecto | reverse complement strand
TTCTTGGGAAACATGAGTGGTGAATAAATTAGGGAGATGCAAATGAAGGCCAGTGGGTGCTATCTTCTTATACCCATTAAATTGCCAAAACATAAGAAATCGGACAATACCGTGGTTTGGCGAAGATTCAGAATAATAGGAATGCTCTCCCACAGTCAGTGGGTGTGTAAATTATTACAGGCACACTGGAAAACAATATAGCCTTGTCTTGTCAAGTGGAA
>NW_006457456.1:0-221 GCF_000325575.1 Pteropus alecto | reverse complement strand
CCCCCCGAAACTCCATTCATTCTTCATGGATTACATTTGGCCACTTATCCTATGCCAGGCCATCTCTAACAGCTGGGGACATAGCAGAGGACAAACTGACAGAAACACCTGCTCTCTGGAGCTGATGTTCTGGTGAGGAAGGTATGCAATCCAGAATGACTGCAGCAGGTAAGCACACCAGTGAAAAGGAGAAAAGCAGCCCTTGATGCCTGGGCTCTCAC
>NW_006457455.1:0-221 GCF_000325575.1 Pteropus alecto | reverse complement strand
AGCAGGTGACCTCCCTTCTCCGAGACCCAGTTCTTTGTTCTCTCATACATAAATTACAGACCAGGAGCGCAAGGACCTTCGTCATACGTTCTCGTGAGAGTTCACTGAGATGGGACACATGGCTCTCCTCGGAGAGTGGCAGACATGGGGCAGTCCCTCCGAAGGGGTTAGCCGCTATTACTGATTTTTAAAAATTGAGGATAAGTGAGATGTCAAGGCTG
>NW_006457454.1:0-221 GCF_000325575.1 Pteropus alecto | reverse complement strand
TTCTTTGTATCTTCTTCGATTTCTTTTAATTGGGTGTTATAGTTTTTATTATATAGGTTATTCATACATTTCCTTAGATTTATTCCTAGGTATTTTATTCTTGTTGTTTCAATTGTAAAAGGAATTATTTTTCCATTTCTTTTTTCACACTTCTTTTTTAGAGTATAGAAAAGCTATGGATTTTTCAACATTGATTTTGAATCCAGAAACTTTACTGTATT
>NW_006457453.1:0-221 GCF_000325575.1 Pteropus alecto | reverse complement strand
AGAACAAAAAGCAGATGTGGCTCTGATCTCAAAGAGTCGTAACCGAGGACGTCATGGACTACACCCCCACAGTACAGCAACCCACATTCTGGGACAGCATGTACTTTGTGGTGACCTATTTGCACTGGGGTCCCTTGCACTGTGGGAACTCAGAACAAGGAGCCTGCAGAAAAGTGGGCCATGGCCGGGCCAGGGGGCAGCACAGACTTGCGGGGGTCGTC
>NW_006457452.1:0-221 GCF_000325575.1 Pteropus alecto | reverse complement strand
CGAACTCCGTATCGACTCAGGGCGACGTGTCCCAAACTAGCACAGGGACAAGCTCCCTCTCTCCATTCGCAAAGGGAAAGCGGGTTTTATGAGCAAAGCTCTGCAGGGTGACAGTGACGCAGACACGACTCGGCGGAAGGCTACGGGGCTTTCCCCTGCACTTGGTGAATAACCTAGGGAGCGCCGGGCTAGCTCTGGGACACCCACAAAATGGGACAGTA
>NW_006457451.1:0-221 GCF_000325575.1 Pteropus alecto | reverse complement strand
GGCCTAGAGGTTGGCTTAGGGCACAACATGGACTTGGGTTTCAGCCTCTTCCTGTCTGTATGATCCGTGGGGCCAGGTTCCCTCCCAGTGTTTTTTTTCTTTTTTTCCTGTGCACTTTTCTTTATTTAATTGAAATAGCACTGTGTACACGATTATGTTATTAAGCTGAAAAAGGAAGCCATCATAAGCATTTCCCCATTAAACATTTGAGCTGAGCTAAA
>NW_006457450.1:0-221 GCF_000325575.1 Pteropus alecto | reverse complement strand
GTCTCCAGGGGCAGGCGGGGGAGGCGGAGGGCGTCGGCACGGGGACCACGCAGGAAGGGCCAGGCCGCCTCGCACGGTTCCGAGCGCCTGATGAACCAAAGGGACACGTATGGGGCGGTCCACGCGGAGACACAGGGCGGAGGACACGCGGGTGGCGAGGCCGCCTCTGTGCGACCGAGGTGGTTGGCTTGGCGGGTCACCCAAGCCCGGGCTGACGTAAT
>NW_006457449.1:0-221 GCF_000325575.1 Pteropus alecto | reverse complement strand
GAACATCTTGAAGAAATAATCTGAAAATTAGAATCAAGGAATAGCTAACCTTTCTAATAGGAAAAATAAAATTCATTTAAAAAAATGACACTTCACTGTCATCTATTTTTTTTCAAGCGTGTCTTTCTTAATCAAACATAAAAAACACCTGTAAAACCGTAAGTTCTGCTAGTTCGGCCAACTTCACAACAAACAAAATCCAAGAGCTTCTTGTAACTTTA
>NW_006457448.1:0-221 GCF_000325575.1 Pteropus alecto | reverse complement strand
TTAGGGTTAGGGTTAGGGTTAGGGTTAAGGTTATGAGTAGGGTTTGGGTTGGATTAAGATTAAATTTAGGGATAGGATAGGGTTAGTGTTAGGGCTAAGGTTAGGGCTGGGGTAGGGTTAGGTTTAGGTTTAGCGTTAATATTTGGGTTAGGGTTACATTTATGTTTATGGTTAGGGTTAAGGTAGGAGGTTAGAGTTAGGATTAGTGTTAGGGTTAGGAT
>NW_006457447.1:0-221 GCF_000325575.1 Pteropus alecto | reverse complement strand
CTGCTCAGAAAGTTAGCGCCCACCAACTGGACTTTCTACCTTGGTTCCCTGTTAACCCTTGGTGAGAATGAGCAGGGACCTAAGATTCAGGAAGAACGTACAATGGGGAATCAGGGTCCAAAAGTGACCTCCACCTGATAGCAGGGAAGTGGGCTCTGTCTCTGCTCTCCACCTGCTGTCTGGGGAATCCTGGGCGGTCCACCTCCCCTGTGAACCCATCC
>NW_006457446.1:0-221 GCF_000325575.1 Pteropus alecto | reverse complement strand
TCCCGGGTCGCTGCCCGAGTCCCCTGCACCGGGGCGTTCTTGTCCTGCTCCCACACCGAGCTGCGTCCTTCCTGGCCCGCGGTGTCCTCCTGCAGGAGGCTCAGCTAGCGTGGTTAGGCCCCGTCTGGGCGTCACTGTACCAGACGATGTGGGACAGCCATTAAGAATGGAGCCCTTTGCCCAGGGGGGGAGGTGGAGCTGGGGGCAGGAGCTTTGGGGCG
>NW_006457445.1:0-221 GCF_000325575.1 Pteropus alecto | reverse complement strand
GGGGAAAAAAACTAGTAAACGAGGAGAAAAAGAAAGGTAGGGCCAGATCACTTAAGACCTCACAGACCATGGAAAGAAATGTGGACCTATGTTACGTGCGATGGGAAGTCACTGGAGAGTTTTATAAAAGAATCTGATCCGATTCACGTTCATCCTGCTTCATTCTAACCTGTTTGCATCACCTACCTGGCTTCTGGAAGCATTTACATTTGTGACCCCTT
>NW_006457444.1:0-221 GCF_000325575.1 Pteropus alecto | reverse complement strand
ACCACAGTACTAGAGGGGAGAGCCAGAGTTCAAGCTGAAGCAAGGCCGACTCTGCTCCTGGGGGTTCTCTGACAGGCAGTTCCTACTGATGCTGATAGCGCTGGGCAGATGCTTCTGGAAAAACGTGACATGTGTACCTAACAGGGTTTATTTTGTTTAGAAGCTATTTACAGTCTTACCGGGTAGAAAAAAATGTATATAGTAACATGATAAATAACAGT
>NW_006457443.1:0-221 GCF_000325575.1 Pteropus alecto | reverse complement strand
TGGCTGCAAGCAATGAGAAAGTTTGTTCCGGCAGTGTTTGGTCCAAGCAAGGTCAAAGTTCTTCCAAGGAAAGAAGACAGACGTTGGGGTAAAAGAGTTGAACCCCTCTGCAAAAGAGTGATTACAAGAATTGATCAGGGAATTTAAGTTGAGTGAGTTAGAAATGATTACATGATGGCAAAAGCAGGATAATATACTTTTTTAGTGTTGGAGTTAATGGA
>NW_006457442.1:0-221 GCF_000325575.1 Pteropus alecto | reverse complement strand
ATGCAAACCCCCTAAAAATCAGCTGATGGCTTCTCTCTCTCAGTGACATCTAAACACTCTGCTTTTTATTGTCATACGTGTAAATGTATTTATTTACACGTAGGAAATTGAGATGTGGAGAGTTTAGGAAAGAAGGAGGGAAAACCGTCTGGAAAGTTGCATCAGGAACAAGGACACGAATCCCGCCTGAGGCGAGTGGATAGAAAAGGCCGCCGCTTGGT
>NW_006457441.1:0-221 GCF_000325575.1 Pteropus alecto | reverse complement strand
GGAATTGCCCAGACCGTCCCACCCAGTGGCATACGTTGGCGCCGTAGATGGGTGTCACTTAGAAATGAGGCTTCGACGAAACCCCCTCCGCACCCCGGGCCTGTCTGCGCACACAGCGCCGCCTGCAAAGCGATTTGAGACGCCATCAGGGGGAATTGACTCTGCTTCCCATCCCTTAGCCAGAGTAATAGAAAATCCTGCCTCCTGACAGGGCTGGAAAT
>NW_006457440.1:0-221 GCF_000325575.1 Pteropus alecto | reverse complement strand
ATTTTATTTTATGTGTTTTTATATAAGACCAATAAAAACTTTTCTGGAAAAAAGATATATGTATAAGTAAATAAATGAATACAACATGACATGATCTCAATGTTTTAGTAGCAAAAAGAAATCATATCTATTCATCAAATGTTGAAAGCAGCTGTCTTGAAAGTGAGTTAATGGGTGATTTTTATTTTCTATCCTTTTTTCTACATTTTCTACAAGAAGAA
>NW_006457439.1:0-221 GCF_000325575.1 Pteropus alecto | reverse complement strand
ATAATCATATGCAATATTGTTGTCTATATTCATTATACTGTGCATTGAATCATGATGGCTTATTTACTACTCCTTGTAAGTTTGTACTCTGCCGTTAAATTGTCCAACACTTTCTAGCTATGCTCATTGCTGAGAATCTCCCTCTGGCATAAGCCTTCTTTCAGCTTTTTGTACTTTTGTCACAGTAATTTCTTCCTTTTTCTTCTCATTTCAGCTACTCT
>NW_006457438.1:0-221 GCF_000325575.1 Pteropus alecto | reverse complement strand
CCTCACGGGCGAAGGTGGGACATGGGGTTGAAGAGGCTCGGCGCGCCGCCCCTTCCCTCCCTGGTGACCCTGGACCCCTCGCCGACCCTCCTCCTCTCATTAGAGGTGACCGAGCACACACACCGCTGCCTCCTGTAAAGCTCGACTCCAGAGCACGCTGCGCACAGCGGCGACGTTCACTTTCACCGCTAGGGGACGAGTCACAGAGCCCGCAGCCCGGC
>NW_006457437.1:0-221 GCF_000325575.1 Pteropus alecto | reverse complement strand
TTCGGCGCCACGCGGTGCGGAGAAGCTGACGGAGTCACCCCAAGCGCCGGGTCCATCTCAACCCAGCTTCACATCTTGACACTTTCCAGCCCCCTCCCGGGTGCGTCAGGACCGGGCGGGCCGACGCCGAGGCCCAGGCCGCAGCTCAGTCCCTGTCTGTGCCTTGCTCACTCAAAGTCCACTGCGGGCGGCTACTCCCCAGGGCCACGGTCAGCCACTCG
>NW_006457436.1:0-221 GCF_000325575.1 Pteropus alecto | reverse complement strand
CTATGGCCAAATATTGAGCCTGTATCTCAGAGTTTCTGATTTTTTTCATTAGGAACAAAATCAATTTGTTTCTTAAAGATTGGTGTTCTGTACTCTTTTCCCGCCTCTTGGTAATACAATCTCTTGCTTGATAGTGAGTACATGTATCCTAAAAATGTTTAAATATCAAGTGATGCATGAAAGTCATGACATTATCCTAAAAAGTAAATACACAAAAATTT
>NW_006457435.1:0-221 GCF_000325575.1 Pteropus alecto | reverse complement strand
GCCACAGTCTCCAGGCCTCCTGGGGGGCTGAGTCCGGGGTGAGAAGGGTCACCTCACAGACCGATGGAGCAAGGCGGCAGAACCTTCCCGGGCCTAGGCCCTCTGAAGGCTCTCAGTGCCTGACTTTATTGGAACAGAGGAGGAGGAGGATCCAGAAAGTGAGGGTGGGCATTACCCCTGTGGGGTCCACAAAGCTCACGAAACACCTCTGTGGCTTAGTG
>NW_006457434.1:0-221 GCF_000325575.1 Pteropus alecto | reverse complement strand
TTTTCAGTATTAGCATGCAATATTCGACTCTACCTCTCTTTATATTTGTGTTCATTTCTACAAGCAGCTCAGGAATAGTAAGAACTCCTCACATCATGTGCCATTTAACTTGATTTCCATATGGAGTCCACGGCATGCAGGAAAGAGCTTGTGCTTACTCACAAAAGCCAGTCATGCACACTACTACTAATTCATGGGCACTGACAACACACTGGTAGCTA
>NW_006457433.1:0-221 GCF_000325575.1 Pteropus alecto | reverse complement strand
TAATGCATTTATTGTAAATTTGTTTCTCATTCTTATGCTGTTTTCTCTGTAGATGGTATTATGTTGCAACTACATGCAGAAAGTCCCCTTGAATTTAGATCTGGAAATTGTATGTTTTCCTTATTAAGAAGAATGAAATGGTTAGGGATAGGAAAGGCATTTGACTTACGAAACTAGTCAGTAAGCAAAGGCTAAAATCAAACGGAGTCATCTGGTGTTTT
>NW_006457432.1:0-221 GCF_000325575.1 Pteropus alecto | reverse complement strand
CATGCAAGTTTCTATTTGCAGTTCTTACAAGATCTGGGATACCTGCTTCTAAAGTCAGGAATCAGACCCATAATAATGGGGTGACAACTGTCCCAGCCATAAAATGGCTTCACAATCTCCAGTGTAGGAACTGAATAATTTAGTATCATTGTCAAAACCTTCTTTTGTCATCCTTTGCCCTCGATGGACTTCACCTGGTGTAAGAAAAAGATAATGCCAGC
>NW_006457431.1:0-221 GCF_000325575.1 Pteropus alecto | reverse complement strand
TGGAGAGCAAGTCCGTGCCCAGACCAGTCCCCAAGCCTCTCCCCGTGTCCAGGCCACGTCAGAGACCCGCCATCAGCCCATGGCCCCTGTGGGAATTGCAGACAGCAGGAGGGCCTAGGGGGCATGTCTGGGGACTGTTAGGGTCCCCGGGTCTTAGGTCAAGCCATGACCGTGGCATGCGGCCATCAAGGCCCCGAGCTCTGATTACACTGCAAGACAGG
>NW_006457430.1:0-221 GCF_000325575.1 Pteropus alecto | reverse complement strand
GCTTCTATCCTGAAACTAAGGTGAATTGAAGAACCATTCAGGTTCTCTCAAGGTCAAACCCACCCCCACCTTTACTTCCCCAACATACACAGACACATACAATTTACTTCTTATTGTGTTCCAAGGCAATATTTTAAAAATATTTATTCTGAGGAATCTTAAGAAAACATATACAGAAGCGGCAGCTCTAATATATCTGTCCCATGTCTCTGGCTCAATAA
>NW_006457429.1:0-221 GCF_000325575.1 Pteropus alecto | reverse complement strand
CCTCTGCTTGATGCCATTGGAGATGGCATTCTGAACCTCCTAGGGCTATAATAAACGCCCCCGTTTTTTTGTGAGGGGGAGGGTGGAGAAAACAAGCAGGGTTTCCTCACTCTTTCTTAGACCTTCATGCTCCTTGCTTGTGGTCAGAGTGCAGTGCCCGGCAGGCCAGGCTCTGGTGAGGCTGCTCTGCTCTGTGACCACAGGTTCTACCCTTGGTCCCA
>NW_006457428.1:0-221 GCF_000325575.1 Pteropus alecto | reverse complement strand
TGTTTACAGAGACAAATATTTTGTTAAAAATATTGTTTTCATATAAAATTTTAGCGAATCAATTCCCTGATTTTCTACTTCTCTAAGAAGGCAGATACCAGTAGCATCCTGCACCAATAACATTTGATGAGAACACAGATGCAGTACTGCCAACTAATATAATAACGAGATAAGCCCAGGAAAAAGCATTTCTTTTCCAGTTTTTCAAAGTAAGCATCTTA
>NW_006457427.1:0-221 GCF_000325575.1 Pteropus alecto | reverse complement strand
ATTCACTTATTGCTTCACTTACGTGTTTCCTGTCTCTCTTTCCCGCTACAGCATAAACTAGTGGTTCAGGAACCTCGTCTAAGCCTATTTCTGCTCTGCTCCAAGCACCATTTCTGGCACGCAGTAGGCACTCAGCTGACATCTGGACAGAGGAACGAACCCGCTTGTTTTACGTACTAGCAAACCGAGGCCCAGAACGCTGAATAACTTGTCCAGCCAGC
>NW_006457426.1:0-221 GCF_000325575.1 Pteropus alecto | reverse complement strand
GTTATCCAGTTTGATGACTTCATGGCTATGGCAGCGCTGTGTTGCTGTGTCCGTGCACTGGGAGTAGGGAGGGCTCAACAGGGAACACTGGATGCCTCTGGCACTTCTGTACAGAGCGAGTCTCGCCTTAGCCCTCGCTCTGACAATGCCTCTCTATAAGTCCTCAGTGGCCCCTGTGCACAGCCGAATCTGCACTGGTGCTCAGAGTGAGCAGGTCCGTC
>NW_006457425.1:0-221 GCF_000325575.1 Pteropus alecto | reverse complement strand
TCCACAGGGTCTTCATCAACAACCTGGTCTGCTGCTTCCATTCAGAAGCTTGGTGGCCCCTGCCCTTTGCTGGTCAAGAACCGCCCATGTTACTCATTTCAATTCCAGTGGCCCAGCTTCCAGGACAAGTGCCAAGAGTGTCTCACTTCAGCCTGTGTCTCCTTTGGCCAGTGGCACTCCATCCAGTTGTCAGGCCCTGTCCTGGAATGTCCTAGCAGGTG
>NW_006457424.1:0-221 GCF_000325575.1 Pteropus alecto | reverse complement strand
TGAGTTGCATGATTTCTTTGTATATTTTGGATATTGGCCCCTTGTTGCTCAACTTCTCTAGCTATTAGGAAAACACAGATCCAAACCACAATAACATACCACTGCACACCTCCCATTAAAATGGCTATTATCAACAAGAAAAGTTACAACAGCGTTGGAGAGGTTGTGGAGAAATAGTAAACCTCGCACACTGCTGGTGGGAATGTCAGTTGGTACAGTCA
>NW_006457423.1:0-221 GCF_000325575.1 Pteropus alecto | reverse complement strand
CTAGCCCCAGCCTTTGTCAGACAGTTCCATCAGAAAACTCACATGGGCCGAACGGCTATTCAAACCACATTGGGGCAGTATTTCTACATCCCCTGGCCCTCTAGCATCTCCCGAGTAGTGTGTGAATGATGAGAGATATGTGCTGAAACAATCCATGAAAGGGGCCATGGCCCCTCCAGGGGTCCAAGAGTGTGGGAGGAACACCCTTTGAGGACCTGGAA
>NW_006457422.1:0-221 GCF_000325575.1 Pteropus alecto | reverse complement strand
ACTTCGCTTTCCAGGTCCGCTGCCCTGAGGGTAAATATCAGAAAGCTGAGGTGAGCGGGAAGGACACTCTGTCCGCCCGGCCCCTTGGGTGCGGGGTTCCATCAGCTGTGATCCCCTCCACCCGAGGCCCCGTCAGCCCTGAGGAGTGGGCGGGGACACCATAGGACATCCCATCGGGAACGTCATCAGAGATCATGTCCGAACGAGGGGACTGAGAAGGG
>NW_006457421.1:0-221 GCF_000325575.1 Pteropus alecto | reverse complement strand
CTTCTCTCGTGTGCACTCAGAATCAACTTATTTTTATCATAACTCTAAGGAAGTCAATTTATAAGATTATTCTGGTTCTCATCCCATTGTACTGAAATCTCTTTATATGCTTTTCTCATCAGACCGAGAGCCAGTGGATCATCTCGTTATGTTTTCACCGTGCCCTGGGGTCACTTCCCCCTAAGAAAAGACTAATTCAACAATTATTAATTAAACTGAAT
>NW_006457420.1:0-221 GCF_000325575.1 Pteropus alecto | reverse complement strand
TGTTTTCTTATCCATTCAGCCACACTATGTCTTTTCATTAGAGCACTTACTCCATTTACATTTAAAGAAATATTGATAGATCTGAAGTTATTGCCATTTATTATTCATATTTTTTTATCTTTTTCCCCCTCCTCTTCTTAAGGAAGTTCTATAACATTTCTGGTAATACTAGCTTAGTGGTGATGGACTCCTTTACCTTTTTCTTATCTGGGAAGCTCTTT
>NW_006457419.1:0-221 GCF_000325575.1 Pteropus alecto | reverse complement strand
CTGCTCCAAGAATATAGGTTGACAAAGCGAACAAATGACAGTAGCACAGCAGAAAAACCTTCTGCCACTGGTAGGGGTTTAGACACCAAGGAGTGAATTTGTCCCCATGGAGTAGGGCCCTTGTTGAAGGGAGGACACACCAAAACCGAAAAGATCTCAGGCCACAGGACAAAAAAATATTCCCTATTCCTTCCAATTCTCTGCCTTGTCCCCTTCCTCCT
>NW_006457418.1:0-221 GCF_000325575.1 Pteropus alecto | reverse complement strand
ATAGTTCAGGCTCAGGAAACTAGGAAGAAGAAAAAGATATTCTGGTTTAGAATTTATAACTTCTTCAGTGGACTTTAAGTGAGATGTGTGCATTTTCCTGAGAGAGAGAATAAAACGATGTATAAATCCCATATTTTGGGCATATTTTGCCCACACGAGCACCACTAAATTCTCTGATTTCATTTTGACATCCAGAGATGAATACATACCAAACAGACCTG
>NW_006457417.1:0-221 GCF_000325575.1 Pteropus alecto | reverse complement strand
ATTGTCCTCTTTATCTGTGAGTTTGTTTTTGATTAATTTATTCTTTTTGTTTGTTAGTTTTTGCATACAAGTGAATAATGTGGTATTTATCTTTCTCTGTCTGACATATTCTACTCAGCATAATAACCTCTAGATCCATCCATGTCACTTTGAATGGTAGTATTTCCATCTTTTTAATGGCTGAGTAATATTCAATTTTATATATGAACCAGAATTTTCTT
>NW_006457416.1:0-221 GCF_000325575.1 Pteropus alecto | reverse complement strand
CTGAAGTTGATCATGGGCTCATGGAGTCCACCGTGCTCTGTCTTCTTTGATATATCTTCGGCATTTTCCATATTAAATGGTTTTTTAAAATGATGTTGACTGAGTATATTAGATAACCTCGAATATAAGGCAATGTTCTTCCCCACCCCCCAAAATGTATCCCTTACAGAGGGTGTGGTGGATGTTGCAGAAACACAACATGGGGCATACATCCATCACTG
>NW_006457415.1:0-221 GCF_000325575.1 Pteropus alecto | reverse complement strand
GTTTTCCTGGCACGACCCCCCTGGGAAACTCTGAGTGCCCCCGGGGTGGAGGGGGCTCCGAGCCCGCCCTGCCCCCATCAACCCAGTGATGACCTTGAGGATGCTTGTCTGCGACTGCTTTATATCCCTCAGAAGTTTTGGGGCAAAAAAAGAAGGGAAGAAAAGGTTGAGAGTCACCGCTCTGTCTTAAGCCACCGCGAACCCCGAGTCGGCGAGGTGTG
>NW_006457414.1:0-221 GCF_000325575.1 Pteropus alecto | reverse complement strand
CTGCATATCATTCAGTATCCAGGAAAATACCAAATTCGCGTTTTACTGCTGAAATAAAGTCATCTTGGGTGTTTCACAGCGATTGCTTTTTGGGGGAGACATTTGGGTTAATGATCTCATTCCCTCGGAAAAACATTGAATCCATAATATAAATTTTAATATAACAGAAAGTGTATACAAAGGACCGTTCAGAATCCTTAGAATCAAATTAGTATTTCGAT
>NW_006457413.1:0-221 GCF_000325575.1 Pteropus alecto | reverse complement strand
GCTCTGTGATTATAGAGAGCTTTTCGTAAAAGAAACAGGCCCAGAGGGCCGCAGATCTGTACTTCCCACCTGGGCTAAATTCAGATGGATGACACTTCTCCTCTCTATCAGGGCTTGTAGAGTAGGAGGTTGATACGCATTTGGGGAAAGAAAGTTACACAGATGCACATACGGACATCTGTATACGCTGGTATCTCTTATCATAGCAGTTCTCAAGCTTT
>NW_006457412.1:0-221 GCF_000325575.1 Pteropus alecto | reverse complement strand
AGGGCTGCTTTTGAAAGAGCACAGAACTAAAGCGGAAGACCCGGTAGAGATGGCTTGGCCACTCACTGGTCCTGTGTCGGGGGGCCGGCCTGCGCTTCTTTCCGGTTCCAGCACATGCTCTCAGACAGCACAACCTTCCTCTTATACCTGAACTGTGCTTGAGCTCCCTGGTGGCCAATCTGAAGGCTGACCAAGGTTTCCTGGAGGATCCCAGCTGTGGT
>NW_006457411.1:0-221 GCF_000325575.1 Pteropus alecto | reverse complement strand
TTTCTTTCCATTATGATGCTATTGTCTTACCCTTTTCACTGGCCCTGAGATTTTTCTGGCTCTGGGATTTTTCTGGCTCTACCACACAGCCCCATCCCTACCCCCAGCCTAGGCTGGCTGCTTGCCCTCAGTGTTGCCTTTAAAAAGCTCAATCGTTGAAAAGTCTATTCATACCAAGAATGTTAACCCTCTTAATACCTAACAAAAATGGCTTCCTTTTA
>NW_006457410.1:0-221 GCF_000325575.1 Pteropus alecto | reverse complement strand
GTTATGCATTAACGGGTGAGATGGGAGCCTGTGAAACACAAATACATATCCCTGGTGTGTCTGTGTGTGGTGTGTGTATGAAGCATACCAAGACACAGCTATCTCTACAAAAGTAAATCAGGAAAACTTTATGCTATCTGCAGCTACATTGGCATCTCAGTTATTAATCCCTTTAACAAATAATGTAGGCAAACTTAGGTTTCCTTTGATTCTTTTAAAAT
>NW_006457409.1:0-221 GCF_000325575.1 Pteropus alecto | reverse complement strand
AGAAAAAGGTAGAAAAATAAAAGTACAAAAATTTATAGTGCTATCTCTCAGAAAACTACTGCTACCGTTTTAGTTTATTTTTTCTGTTATTTTTGTGTTCTGTGTGTGTGTGCGCATGTATCTTTTGTTCAAAGATTCGTAATATTATCCATATACTATTGCTGCTTGCTTTTTCTTTCTTTTTTAAAATTGAAATATATCTGACACATAACGTGTAGTTT
>NW_006457408.1:0-221 GCF_000325575.1 Pteropus alecto | reverse complement strand
CGCTCCCTCATTTTATCATGGCTTATGAGGGTACTTTTCTATTCTTGTATTAAACATGATGCATTTGTGGGCTTTAGTTTCTTTTCTCTTTTGTCAAAAAAAGATAAAATGCAATCTTTTTCTTACTAAGAGAGTGAAATTTATTGCGTTGGGGTCTTATCAGATTCAGTGGAGAAAATCAGGCTTACTTGAAAATGACAAGATAGTACATCTGTGGTATT
>NW_006457407.1:0-221 GCF_000325575.1 Pteropus alecto | reverse complement strand
GGAAACGCATCGGAGAAAAAAACCAAAACCATCGCAGAAGGTGACGTGAGATTGGAATAAGAACAGGGACAAATAAGAGCCTGGCATAACCACTAAGTGGCA
This sequence comes from Pteropus alecto, assembly GCF_000325575.1. NCBI lineage: Eukaryota > Metazoa > Chordata > Mammalia > Chiroptera > Pteropodidae > Pteropus > Pteropus alecto. The sequence goes on along the minus strand of NW_006457407.1, from coordinate 119 downwards.
TTGGGGACGAAAGTTATATAAGTAAATAAAATCGAATGCAAACAGAGACAGGATTTTAAAAGGCCAGAGAGAATGTGATACACATGGAAAACAAGCAGAAGAGAAGCAACAGATGCGTA
>NW_006457406.1:0-221 GCF_000325575.1 Pteropus alecto | reverse complement strand
ACCCCTGCTCTACGGCATAACGACTTATTTGTTCATTTCTCTGGGCTGTAGAGGGGAGTTTCAGAACTGCTTCGAGAAACACATTCACTGACCAGAGAGCAGCACTCGCGGGCTGTGGCCCGCCCCTGTGGCCTCACAGTATCCAGTCAAGACATTGCCCTCCAGAATGGCTTAGTCCAGCCCTCCCCACCCGCTTAAGGATGCTTATGTCACCCATCTAC
>NW_006457405.1:0-221 GCF_000325575.1 Pteropus alecto | reverse complement strand
TATGACATTCTGGAAAAGACAAAATTAAAAATCATGCAAAGATCAGGGGAGGGTGGGAGGGATGAATAGGTGGAACACAGGGGATTCCTTTCTAGTCTTTCCCTCCTTAAGCCCTTGGTAAGATCAAGGCTTTCATTAGAATTTTTCTCTCTCACATTCTGGCTGAGGTACAAGCATTCAGGAATATTTCTTGCCTATAAAACAGCTGTGTAGGGTCAGCT
>NW_006457404.1:0-221 GCF_000325575.1 Pteropus alecto | reverse complement strand
ACTATATGTTAGATATTTAACATTATGCTTGGTGCAGGGTGAGATTTTCCAAATGGTGATTGCTGCTATAGAGTGTTGGACATTTACTTTCCGAAATGCAAAACCAGAGAGGATGTACAGTTAGAAAAATTTACTTGTTCCCCTGAAATTTTAAAATACAAACTAACTTGATGAACACATACTGCGGCCATGTTGGAATAACTGGTAGTTGACTTATCCTC
>NW_006457403.1:0-221 GCF_000325575.1 Pteropus alecto | reverse complement strand
ACCTGGGGAAATAAGATACAACTGGGGCAGAGTCTTCCCTACTTTTCCAGTGCTCCAGGACCAGCATCTGCTCCAAGGAAAAGAAAGATAACCCTTACACATTATCATAGTATCATACCTCGGAGTTGATAAACGCTTTCAAGCGCAATGTTTCATTTAACCATTTTAATCAGGCAGTGCATAGTCAGTGGAAGTATTATCCTCATTTTACAAATGAATGA
>NW_006457402.1:0-221 GCF_000325575.1 Pteropus alecto | reverse complement strand
CTCCTCCCCCAACGCCACCTCCCGAGTCTCCTCCTCCTACGTTTGTGTCCACATGCAGCGATTCAGCGGCACAAAATCGCAGAAGCGAGTCCCAGAGCCCTCGCCGTGAGCACCTACGGGTCTGCAAACAAGTCCCGGGTCTCTATTCACCTGACACCCGACCTGGGCGGACTTTGGGACACCCCGCCCTCCGAAGCTGTGCAGGGTTCCCACAACCACCG
>NW_006457401.1:0-221 GCF_000325575.1 Pteropus alecto | reverse complement strand
TGCTGAGTCAATAATAATGAGTTAGCTTGGTGATATCAAATAAATGGTAGAAAGTTAGGGTAGCTAAACTTGTATTAGTCAAAATAGACTTTAAGATAAAAACTGTAATAAGACAAAAAAATTCCTTATATAATGATAAAGGAGTCACTACAAGAAGAGGATAAAACATTTATAAATATTTATGTGCCCAACATGGAAGCACCTAAATATATAAAGCAAAT
>NW_006457400.1:0-221 GCF_000325575.1 Pteropus alecto | reverse complement strand
TATTAAATGAAAAATTCCAGAAATAAACAATTCATCAGATAGAAATTAACTGTGTTCTGAGTAGTGTTATAAATTCTCACGTCATCTCCCTGTCCAATCTGGACCTGAATCATCCCTTTGTCCACGCTTTATACATTACCTGCCCATTAGTCACTAATTAGCTGCCTTTATCAGATCGCCTGTCATAGTATCACAGTGCTTGTGTTCAAGTAACCCTTATT
>NW_006457399.1:0-221 GCF_000325575.1 Pteropus alecto | reverse complement strand
AAATAAGCCCCATCATCGACGATTGATGATTCAGACTCATTGTTTCTTGCTTCCACCCTGTGCGGGACAGAGGAATGCAGTGAGAGGTGGGAAAAGGCGGGGAAAGTGGATTCTGCTAACAGCAGCCCAGAGAGGGCCACAGAGGTGAGACTCACCTTCGGTCTTCCTGCCCCAACTCCAGAGCCCTTTCAACCTGTTCTCTATATTTCTATCAGACCTCT
>NW_006457398.1:0-221 GCF_000325575.1 Pteropus alecto | reverse complement strand
TCTTTGTGTGTGTGTGGCAGGGGGGAGGAGGGGAGTTCTGATGTTTTCCTTATAAGAGCACTAATCCCATTATGAAAGCTCCACCCTCATGACTTAATTAGTTCCCAAAGGCCCTATTTCACATTGGGGGTTGGGGTTATTGCATATGAATTTTGAGGAAACAAACATTTGGTCCATAACAATAAGTATGAGTTAAAAGGATATGAAAAGCCAAGACTTTT
>NW_006457397.1:0-221 GCF_000325575.1 Pteropus alecto | reverse complement strand
GTGTTCATTCAGAGATGTGTTGCTGTGTTCTGGACTGTTATAATAACCAGGGATAAGTGATCTCAGAATAATGGGAATGTCAGTGAACGTCACATTAACCTAAGAGTGCTTTTCATATTTCCAGTACTTCGTGTCATCTACGTCTATCTCGTACACAATGACACAGACAGTTAGTGCTCTTCCCCAGCCCTCCAAATTAACAACGGAATAAGAATTGTTCA
>NW_006457396.1:0-221 GCF_000325575.1 Pteropus alecto | reverse complement strand
TTATTTAGGGGAAGAACCCAAAATTTAGCTCTTTTCCCCCTTCCTTTGCAGTTCTTTAGCCACCAAGCATGGTGCCTGGTGTCCATAAATGGATGGAGGAGACTGGAAAGGTTAATCTGCAGTAATTCATTTTTATATTTTATAAAACGCTTTGCTAGTTTTGAAATGTTTCTGCTGTATACAGAATTTAAAATTTAAAATCTTTATTTCTGATGTGCTTA
>NW_006457395.1:0-221 GCF_000325575.1 Pteropus alecto | reverse complement strand
AGAATAGTGCACCTTTTGAGGTCTACTAGGTGGACCCAGAAAAAATGATATTTGGAACATAACTGCAACAAAAATCTAAAATTCAAGATAAAATGGTGATATATTTGGGAACAAAAGGCCTGGGGAAACATTTTTACTTTCGTCTCTCTTTCATGATGTTTTCTCTTCTCACATTGGGATTTTTTTTTTTTTTTCTTAGCTTGAAAAATCCTTACTAATTT
>NW_006457394.1:0-221 GCF_000325575.1 Pteropus alecto | reverse complement strand
ACTTATGAGAGTTTCCGCACGTTTTTCTTTTCAGATAGCGGAATCCATGGATGTCGGCGGGCGGGACGCCCCACTCTCCAGGGGGGACGGGAGCCCGGCTTCCCGCTCCAAAGGGATTTGATTGAGTTTCCAAAGTGTACCTTGTCCTTTAAGGCTTCGTATGCACAGAGCGCAGACGCCGACAGACTATTTATCTGAAATGACCCCGAGACAGAACAGGA
>NW_006457393.1:0-221 GCF_000325575.1 Pteropus alecto | reverse complement strand
GAAGCCAGAAATAAAAGTTTGAATTTTTAAATTTTTTATATATAAGAAAAGATTAGAAATATACTAACCCAAAGAAGGAAAACACTGAATCTTTTGCAAAGGTATGGGGAGTTGCTTGGTATATCGTCATTGTAAGGTGACACCCTGTTACCCATTGTGTCCCAAAGCAAAGAGCATGTAGTAAATATTGTCTACTTATCTCTCCTTCAAAATTTCTTCTG
>NW_006457392.1:0-221 GCF_000325575.1 Pteropus alecto | reverse complement strand
ACGTGTTTATCTTAGGCAATGTGGTGCCATTGCTAAAAAGGAGTAAGTCAAAAGAAAAAAAATAACATAAAAGCTATGAAGATATCTGGCATATAGAGCAAACCAGAGCTTCATTAGAAAGTTATTGTCAGTCTTTGTTTCTCTCTTTTGAAAAAGAAAAAAAAAAACATGAGAAGACAGGAGCATTCAAAGAAGAACAGTGGAAATGATCAAGAAAGGGT
>NW_006457391.1:0-221 GCF_000325575.1 Pteropus alecto | reverse complement strand
AGACAGGCCAGCTCATTCCTCCACATTCTCTCACATCATCACTATCATCTCACTCTAGTTCATTCCCCTCACCATCCCTATTCTTTTTGAGCCTTGATTACTTGAGGCAAGTGCCAACCTCAGGATCTTTGCACTGGCTCTTTCCCACGCAGCCTACATACTTTCTCAAAATCTTCCTGTCTTTCCTGTGTCTTCCTTGAGGTCTCTGTTCAAAGAGCATC
>NW_006457390.1:0-221 GCF_000325575.1 Pteropus alecto | reverse complement strand
AGAAATTCAGGGAGCACTGGAGAACTAATGAATGATTTCCACTCAGACACATAATACTCCTTTCTGCCTTCCATTACCCCTCTTCCCTTTTGTTGTTTCCTTTTCCATGCCTTTACAATACACCTATAACATAAAACTTACAAAAAATGTTATGGCTACTGGTTTGCATATTTTCTATACCTTGGGTTTACTAACAGGTTTACAGTGTTTTTTTTTTTTTT
>NW_006457389.1:0-221 GCF_000325575.1 Pteropus alecto | reverse complement strand
TTTACATTCATTTGTATGATTATATGATGGTCTGTCTCCCAACCATTTCGACAGCTAGGTCTTTTTGGGCTCACTGTTCATCTACTGAACCCAGGGCTGTGACTGGCCCACTCAAGTCCTCAAGATTGGTGGAGGAATTAATTCACTAAGAATAAATCCTGGATTTCATTGGCTTTAAGAAGCAGACTTTCTCAAAACTCAACATTTCTGAAATAGGGTTG
>NW_006457388.1:0-221 GCF_000325575.1 Pteropus alecto | reverse complement strand
GCGATAAGCCACGACTCAGGACGAACTCAGAACAGTGCAGCTTCCACAAAGAAGTTGAAGGGTTCTTTCCACCTGCCCTGCTTCACTGACACCCGACAGAGCTCGGCTGTTTGGGTCAGAATCAGAGGTCAGGAAGACCTCGAGAGTATGACAAGGAGGGCAGAATGCAAAGGGCTTCGCACAGATAGCGGCGGCCTCCTCGGCCTTCTAGAGCGAGACGT
>NW_006457387.1:0-221 GCF_000325575.1 Pteropus alecto | reverse complement strand
TTGATAATGGGAGACCCACTGAAGACATTTTTTTTAATATATATTTTTGTTTTTCCCCCCTTTTATCTGCCCCGTGTTTCTGTTTAGTATATATGAGTGCGATAGATTATTGTGCTTCCTGCATATTTCCGGATTTTTTCCTTGAGCTCCCCACCTTCCTGTATTTTGCTACTTCTATTTCGACTGTGTTTTATCTGTGCCTACTTATTCTGGCTTTCTGT
>NW_006457386.1:0-221 GCF_000325575.1 Pteropus alecto | reverse complement strand
ATTGTGTGTACTTCTTCTGCTCTCTTTCTTGTGCTCCCCTTCGGCTCCTCAGGGGACCGCATAGCTCCACACAAATCAGAGAACAATAGTGGCCTTCAGCCACACAGGCATGATACAATCGGTTGAAGTATATTTACATAATTTAAGCACAGGCGCTGTACTACTAATGTATCATTCTAAATCTGAGGTCCTATTCCTAGCCTCGAGCCTGGATCACAGCC
>NW_006457385.1:0-221 GCF_000325575.1 Pteropus alecto | reverse complement strand
CACGCACACACGCACACGACAACAGCCAGCCAGAGAGTGAGAAAGAGGCAGGGCTACCCCAACCTCTTAAGGACCAAGAGACCAAAAAGACGTCCTTCAAGAAGGAAAGGAGTCAAGAAAACAAGTCGATGGATGACTTAGGTCAAAATTTTGTTGGGAGAAGGTCGCCCAGTTCCCTGGACTCAGAGGTCCTGAGACAAAGAGCCCTAATGTCATTAGTA
>NW_006457384.1:0-221 GCF_000325575.1 Pteropus alecto | reverse complement strand
GAACCTCAAGTCCAGACCTTTTATAAAAACGCACATGAAATGGACCACAGACTTCAGTGTAAAGCGTTAAAATCACGCAGCTTTTAGAAAAACACAGGAGAAATTCTTCAGGATCTGGAGCTAGCCCAAGAGTCCTTGGGCTTGATTCCCAAACCACAATTCATAGAGGAGAAAAAAACTGATACATTGGATTTCGTTCAAATGAAAAAGTAGCACTCTGC
>NW_006457383.1:0-221 GCF_000325575.1 Pteropus alecto | reverse complement strand
TGTCTTACTCATCCTGGAGCTGACTTACTCACCCTCCTGCTCTAAGTGGGTCGCCAAGGAGAAGCGCTTTCCCCCCCACTGAGCATCAGGAAGCAGACCTGGTACGGAGCTCTAGACAGAACATCATCTGAGCAACCCGCATTTGGGTACCACACGTACTGCTACTTCTTCTTTGCTGGGATGTCAGCAAGGTCTACAGCTGGATGCACAGGACGAGAAGC
>NW_006457382.1:0-221 GCF_000325575.1 Pteropus alecto | reverse complement strand
ATTAATGCATTTGCTCGCATCATTACAGTAACTTTTGCGGGCAGAATGCGGTACCGCGAAAATACGCGAAATCAGCCTCGCTTTACAGTCAACAGCTGAATGTTCCCTGAACACTTTGGTCCCGAAACCCCAGTAGCCGTTTAAATGGGAAACAGTGACGTCGCCCCGAGTCAGCGTTTGAAAAGCGGTAACAGGTAAAGGTCACTTGCCGTTTTCTTGAG
>NW_006457381.1:0-221 GCF_000325575.1 Pteropus alecto | reverse complement strand
AAAAAAAAAAGCAGGAAACATCTCAAATAAACAACTCAACTCTGTACATAAGAAATTAGAAGAGAACAAACTGAGCCCTAAGTTAGCAGAAGGAAGGAATTAGTAAAGAGTAGAACAGGAATAAATGAATTTGGGAACAGAACATAAAAGATTAACCAAATTAAGAGTTAATTCTTGGAAAATCATAGGCTATTATGAACAACTGTATGCCAACAAACTGG
>NW_006457380.1:0-221 GCF_000325575.1 Pteropus alecto | reverse complement strand
TGTTTTTAGTAGTGGTATTTCCGTTTACAAAATATGGTAGTAAATTCTCCATCGCTGAAAATGTCCGAAAACGGAGCATTCCCACACGTGCTGTTAACATCGTCCTCTGACAGTTGTCAGCCGAAGATTCATTTGATGGATCCGATTTATGTACGCATTCCTGTTCCATTAGGATTCGAGACAAGTTCCGTTTGGACATAACTCCAAGAACAGTTTTTATA
>NW_006457379.1:0-221 GCF_000325575.1 Pteropus alecto | reverse complement strand
CCTCCTGCATGCTAAGGAACTCAGAATGCATCTACAGGTAGGCACGAAACAATCTTTATGTTTACTTTTTTGTAGAGAGTTTACTTTCTTGTGGGGAGACGCAGAAAATAATCTCTCTCTAAATCTATGCGTTAGTGCCATGGAGACAAGTAGAGTGGTGAGGGGGTTGCGAGCTGCCAGCAGGCGACCGAGTGAGTGTGAGTGCTGTCGTATGGGGGGCG
>NW_006457378.1:0-221 GCF_000325575.1 Pteropus alecto | reverse complement strand
TAGTCGACTTGTTTGCCTAGACTACAGTTTTGAAGCATATAAGGAGCATTTGATACCAAAAGTAAAAGAGAAAAAGTAAAGCTGAACATACACAAAAAATATTAGAGAAAATAACAAAGACATCCCCTTTGTTTTCAAAAAATTTCACAACAAACGTTTTTGCTGAAAACAATGATCTTTAATCTGCAGATAAAAGCCTCTCTACATGATATTTTGGATAT
>NW_006457377.1:0-221 GCF_000325575.1 Pteropus alecto | reverse complement strand
ACCCTAACCCTAACCGTAACACTAACCCTAACCATAAACCTAACACTTCTCCTAACCTTAACCGTAACCCTAAACCTAAACCTAACCTCTAACCCTAACTCAAACACTAACCCTAATCCTACCAGTAATCCTAAATCTAAACACTTACCATAACCTTATGCCTAACCTTAAACCTAACAGTAACACTAAACCTAATGCTAAAAGGAACCCTAACCCCTATC
>NW_006457376.1:0-221 GCF_000325575.1 Pteropus alecto | reverse complement strand
GGGTCTTTGTTGTTATGAAGTTAACTCCTTTTTTTTATCAGGAAAAGGCTCACATAGATGAAACCAAAGAAAACAATCTGACGTAACAGTCAGGCATTCATTGAAGTGTCATAGACTATATCCACCTCAATGAACTCTGGCAAACTTAAAGCAGAAAAAGAATTTTCTGGAGGGTTATTGAGTGGCTCATAAAATTGACTGGAAGACTGGAGGACTAAGTT
>NW_006457375.1:0-221 GCF_000325575.1 Pteropus alecto | reverse complement strand
AAAAAACAAACAAACAAACAAAAAAAACCAAAAAACAGCCCTTCTTAAAGGAGGGGAAAATTACAATAAAAAATGGCTGACTGTTACTGCTAGCTTTCTGTGGAGATAAGTGTATATTTTAAAAGGATCTACTGGCATGAATTTCTAATTAATAGACTATGAGGGGGAGATTTTTATTTTTCACTCTGGATGCTCTCAGGGGTACTCTGAAGGCTTAACAT
>NW_006457374.1:0-221 GCF_000325575.1 Pteropus alecto | reverse complement strand
AGGTTTGGCCCGGGGTCCCTTAGAGGGCCTAGGCTGAGACCCCGAGGAAATAGAATTCTGTAAAGCAGAGACTTCTAATTGTAAATTAGCTAATTCACTCTGTAATGCAAAAACGCCTCTGAAACTTTGAATTTGATGTTGTAATTGTTTTTTAGCTTCTAGAAAGGGATCGAGAATCGCCTGAGGGACATGGAGTTTCGGAGTAAACGTTGAGTTATAGG
>NW_006457373.1:0-221 GCF_000325575.1 Pteropus alecto | reverse complement strand
CTTCCTAGTACATGTAAAACTCTATTTTCTATTTTCAAATATAGACCTTAATCAAGAAATGACTTATCACACTGGAGTTTGTTTAGAGCCATTGTGGGTATTGACTTCCCTCCCATCCCCCTTCCTCTCTCCCTTTGGCAAATGTTTATCAGATACTTACCAAGAGGCAGACCCTGTATTGGCCCCTCCCTAGTTATTTCCCAGCTGGCCTATTACACACC
>NW_006457372.1:0-221 GCF_000325575.1 Pteropus alecto | reverse complement strand
AGTATTTCACCTTTTCTTATGACTGAGTAATATTCTGCTGTATATATGCACCGCATCTTCTTTAGCCAATCATCTATTGGAGGGCACTTCTGTCATCCGTCCGTGTCTTCGCCACCATGAATAATGGTACAATGAACATTTGTACCATTATGCATTTATCATTATGCATAAATGTTTACCAATTTAGGGGGTAGAAACCCAGAAGAAGGAGTGTTGATCTA
>NW_006457371.1:0-221 GCF_000325575.1 Pteropus alecto | reverse complement strand
AACCTTAACTCTTACCTAAAACTAAAGGTAATCCTAACCCTAAATCTAACTGTAATACTAGCAGTAAAACTATCTCTAAATTTCACACTAACAATAACCCAAAAGCTTACGCCTTACCCTAAATCTAATCATAACCATAACTTTAATGTAAAACTAACCATAACACAAAATGTAAAGCTAATCCAAACCCTAATAACCCTAATTCTAACACCAACGTTTCC
>NW_006457370.1:0-221 GCF_000325575.1 Pteropus alecto | reverse complement strand
TGATGAGAAGGAATGAGTAAAATGTTTTATTTATTATAGTCAAGCATCTCACCTAAGCACTTCTGGTACAGGCTGGAGGGAGGAGGCGAGGAGAGACTACCTCTGAGAGCAAAATGGAAGTAATAATACTCCTCTCTCAAGGTCATTGTGAGAGGTAAGAGAAGGTGAATTATGTAAAGTCTCAGTGTAATGTCAGACCCACAGTAAGGACTCAGTCACCG
>NW_006457369.1:0-221 GCF_000325575.1 Pteropus alecto | reverse complement strand
CTGAGACGCCTGCAGGGGCTTCTGCTTCTAGGGAGATGGCAGGTCCTGTGAGAAGCAGGGGGCAGAGCTGCGGTTTGCGGGAGACGTGGAGACAGAGGGCCGGCCGCCAGCCCAGCCCCCGCGAAGCTCTGGGCAGAGGCGAATCCTGAGGTCAGCATCGTGGCTTCGCTGCGCAGGTTCAGCCTCCTCTGCCTCCACGGTCTGCTCCGTCCCTTATGAGT
>NW_006457368.1:0-221 GCF_000325575.1 Pteropus alecto | reverse complement strand
CTGACTAAGAGATGTAACAAGTCTCTAAAACTCACCGATGTCCCTAAATATCAGGTGAAGGTAGACTGCTTCATTGAGAGGTAGACTGGTCAATGAGAGCCTGAGGTCTGTGGCCATCTCTTCATTTTTAAGTGTCCGTAAGGCCTCCCAATATTTCAACCTTCCTGCCATTGTGCTTATTTAAAAAAAAAATTCTGAAATAATTCAAGTGCAGTGACTTT
>NW_006457367.1:0-221 GCF_000325575.1 Pteropus alecto | reverse complement strand
ATGTTTTATAATCTATCTATTTTTCCATGCTGTTGACACGCTGAATCTAGGTATTCAAGTGTCCTGAAATGAAAATCAGGATGTGTCTGGACACCAAGAACATGATATTTGAAATGAAGACTATGAAAAAAGTCCAAGCTCTGACTCTCATACACTTTAGAGATTGTTGCTATATCACTGAAGATAGAGATCTTCAAATTCATTTCAAGATCAGAAGATGA
>NW_006457366.1:0-221 GCF_000325575.1 Pteropus alecto | reverse complement strand
ACTGTGGCGTCCGCCTTGAACGGCCGTCGTGAATCGGTCCCCAGCGGAGCGTCCTGTCCTCACAGCCTTCATCACCCCGGCATCTCCTAGGGGCTTTGCCAGCGCTGGGCTGCAGTGCACACCTGTCGCAGGTGGCCAAGCGACTAGGGCTGTGGCGTGGGGGCCCCCGAAATCCGCGCGCGAATGCCCAGCCGTGGTCTGCACGGCTGACACATCAAGGG
>NW_006457365.1:0-221 GCF_000325575.1 Pteropus alecto | reverse complement strand
TTGAATGGGGCTGGTTGTTCGTGACCACCACAGGCAGGGGGATAAGCTTGGGCAGTCTATGTGTTTGCCATCCTCAACGCTGGGTCACCAAATTTCCCCTTTCCTTTGCCCACGTCTCTCATCAGGTTTCGGGGCTCCAATGGTCGGCGTGACTCAGAGGAGAGGCTCTGGGGCCACTGGCTTGCTGAGTCACGATGCAGCAATGGCTGCCCCTTCCCTCA
>NW_006457364.1:0-221 GCF_000325575.1 Pteropus alecto | reverse complement strand
GGAACACAGATTCAGTTGATTGTAGAAATTTGCTCCTTAGCTAGTTCTTCTATACTTGAGAGAAAAAAGTAAATCAAAGTTTGCTTAAAAAAATTTTTTTTCCATCTCCATCCCTTGAATGAGAAGGTAATGAAGTTTTGTTGATTTTACACCTGGCTTAAAGTTTCCAACTAGGAATTATGTTAGGGTTCTTCCTTGGGGGAGTTTGTTGTTAATTTTAT
>NW_006457363.1:0-221 GCF_000325575.1 Pteropus alecto | reverse complement strand
ACGGGCAACAGGTAGAAACCGGAGGAGTTTGGTTGTACATGCTAGAAAAAGCATAGGATGCCATGCAAGATTATTGGTAGAAACATGACTTTAAAGGCGATCCTGTTAAGGTCTCAGATGTTAGTATGTTTATCATTATACTTGGAATCATAGCTGTACAATATTAAGCTTTTCTCTTGGTAATTGAACACTGGCTGGCCTGAATCTGGACTTGAGTATGG
>NW_006457362.1:0-221 GCF_000325575.1 Pteropus alecto | reverse complement strand
CAGTTCTTATAAGAGGAAGGAAGGATTATCAGAATCAGAGAAAAAGATATGATGACAGAATTAGGGGGCATGGTCAGAGAGAGAGAGTTGAATACATTATGCTACTGGCTGTGATCATGGAGGAAAGAAGCCAGTCAAAAAATGCAGGTAGAAGCTGGAAGAGGTTAGGAATTCTCCCTTAGAGACTAGAAGGTATGTGGCCCAGCCAACGCCTTGATCTT
>NW_006457361.1:0-221 GCF_000325575.1 Pteropus alecto | reverse complement strand
GGCGATGTACCATAAAATGTGAATACCAGAGAAAGAGAATTTGAAAAATGAACGCACCAGGCCTCCTTCCTCCAGTGGGATGACGGTCCCTTCGCGAGGATTGCACTTGTAAGAAAAAGATGAGGAACCATAGCTGGTTCAAGGGCCTCTTAACACAGGTGGCGCAGTGTTTGAGTGACAGGCCTTGGTCCAGCTGCTGCATCCGGGGCAGCGGGGCGGAG
>NW_006457360.1:0-221 GCF_000325575.1 Pteropus alecto | reverse complement strand
ACTGGGCACTCGGGCACAGCCTCCAGCAGCCCCAGAGGCCACCACGTCCTCACCATGGGCCATGCCCAGCTCCCGCTCTCTTTCTGGGGCCCGTTTTATTCTAGGGGTGTCCTGTCCATCCTGAGTGCGTGTCCCCCAATACAGGTCCAGGACCTGGGAGGCGAAGCCGAGGGCCTCAGCGGCATCTTCAGCAGTGTGACCGGATCGCACATGTTTTTGTT
>NW_006457359.1:0-221 GCF_000325575.1 Pteropus alecto | reverse complement strand
TAGCTCAAAGAAGGTCACACCCAGGAGAAGATTCTGAGACCTAGGGGGCAGCCTGTCCTCCTGGGCTGAGAAGCAGAACCACCTGCCCGTCACACTTTGTCTTCTCACATGTCTTCTCCCCAAAGCCCCACACTGTGGGGCTACAGACTAGATTTCCTAAGCGTCTTCCAGGCCAATAGAGGGGGGAGCAGTATTCAGGTGCCTGGAAGGGGAAGCAGCAA
>NW_006457358.1:0-221 GCF_000325575.1 Pteropus alecto | reverse complement strand
CAATCTGCCATCACTCAGGGAGGTGAGATCACAGGTGAGACATGTGTGAGCCCAGGCGTCTTAATCCCACACGCTGGACGAATTCACAAAGTAGCGAGTCGGGCAGGGCTCTGGAGAGGTTATAAAGTCGCTATGCGAAGGAGAAGCTGAAGGCAGGCCTGCACCTCGGGGGGCTGGCTCTGTGTTCGTGCTCACCATGAGGGGTGCCAGCCAGCCAGCCG
>NW_006457357.1:0-221 GCF_000325575.1 Pteropus alecto | reverse complement strand
AACGCTTTTTACTGGAATTTTGAGAAAAGGATATTCAGTTATTTGAGTGACTTGTTCCTTTTATCTTTCTTTTCACTATCTGCTGTCTTTTAGTTATAGCTTTAAAATGAGTATATTTCACAATAATAATAGATATTGGGATGATGAAAATACACATTATGCATAACTATGTTCGTACAAGCCTGCGTTTGTAGTGTTTCGTCCATAAATATTTCTCACTC
>NW_006457356.1:0-221 GCF_000325575.1 Pteropus alecto | reverse complement strand
GGGGCTCCAGACACACACCAGGGCTCCCTAGCCTAGCATTCCTATTCTAGGAAGAAGAGTCTCCACAAAATCTAGCTATGAAAATCAGTGGGGATTCCGGCCATCTGGATGAGATAGAAGAGAGATGGAAACCCAAATGTCTCTTTAAAGGGCTCATACACAGACTCACTCACTCTGGGATCCAGTGGAGGGACAGCAGCTCAAGAGGTGCCAGAGACATA
>NW_006457355.1:0-221 GCF_000325575.1 Pteropus alecto | reverse complement strand
CCCTTATTTTAGGACAAACAAGACGAAGCCTAAAGAACTGAAGGCTGGCCTGAGCCCCAGTGGCCCCCACGCTCCCTGCCCTGCATCACATGCACGGACAGGCCACACGCTGCTGCCTCGGCCCTGCTGCTGCCTGCAGGCTGCAGGCGGCGAGGCCCAGGGACAGGTTCTGACTTCCAAGCATTGCTTCTGGAAACTTCTATACGCTATCCTGCGTTTCC
>NW_006457354.1:0-221 GCF_000325575.1 Pteropus alecto | reverse complement strand
CTGTAACTAAGTGGTCCCAGCCCTTCCTGCCTCTCCGCTGCCTCCCAGGGAGGCAGGCCGTCCTTTTCTAAATTTTTGGGGGACAAAATTCATTTTTTCTAGCTCTATTGACATGTAATTGAGGGGTAATTAACATATAACATTGTGTAACTTTAATGTGTACAATATGTCGATTATGTTTATATATTGCAAAATGATCACCATCCAGAAAAGCAGACGCT
>NW_006457353.1:0-221 GCF_000325575.1 Pteropus alecto | reverse complement strand
CTCTAAATTTCTACTCTCTACAAAACTGGCCCGAACATCAGAGCACAAATTTTCGTTTCTGCACAGCATTATTTAGACAATCTAACGTCTAAGGCCAACACAAATTTAATTTCCAAAATAAACAGAATAGCTAAGCAATAGAACTGACCCTTTCAGAAGAAAATAGAAAATCTATTCCAGAGCTCTTATTAGTAAATCTATGCCAACCTGTGAAAAATCCA
>NW_006457352.1:0-221 GCF_000325575.1 Pteropus alecto | reverse complement strand
TTGCTCTTACTTGGCCCCTGCAACCCCATAATCCTATCATCCTCATTGCATTTAGAAATCACAATTTGATCATAGTTCACCCTGTAATATATGACTGACAGAAAAGAGCAATCATAAAACTCATCAAGGATGCTGGGGGAGAAGGTCCGTACAGGGATCTATACATTCTATAGGGTCCTCAAGAGATTGGTAAGGCACACCTCCTAATTAGCAAGGCAGTT
>NW_006457351.1:0-221 GCF_000325575.1 Pteropus alecto | reverse complement strand
TCCATAGTGGCTGTACCAATTTGCAGTCCCACCTAAAACGCAAGAATATTAAATATACCACTCAAAGAGTATTGCCAAATGTTAAAACCTTGATGCACACTAAAGAACAAAATATTGCCATTACACCCAGAAAATTCACTGTTATGAATTACATCACGATAACTTAGTCTTGCCTTTTCTTTTCTTCTTCCTTTTTTTCGATTGTTTCTTTTTTTTTTTTT
>NW_006457350.1:0-221 GCF_000325575.1 Pteropus alecto | reverse complement strand
TAAAAATGTGCATGGCCTCTAGGCACAAACCTGTGAAACTTCAATGAGAGAAAATAAAAAATAACTTAAATACAAATGAACAGATTGATCACATTGGTAGATTTGAAGTCTCAAGTTATTTCACTTTTCTCCAAACCAATCATTAATGTAATTATAATCAATATCCCAAGTGTGCGTTTTAGTTGGATATGGCAAATTGATTAGAAAGTTTATATTGAAAG
>NW_006457349.1:0-221 GCF_000325575.1 Pteropus alecto | reverse complement strand
ATTCATATCAACAATTCCAGGAAGTGAAAAAACAATTAGATCTGCAGAATGTGTTTTTTAGTAAGGAGATTGCAATCCTCAAAAAGAACCAAATAGAATTTTTAGAGATGAAGAACACACTTCGAGAGATGGAAAATGAAATAACAAGCTTGTGAAATAGGGTTGATCAAACGGAGGAAAATATGGGTGATATCGAAGACAGAAATCTAGACATAAATCAG
>NW_006457348.1:0-221 GCF_000325575.1 Pteropus alecto | reverse complement strand
TAGAATAGCAGTAACATGGAGTGAGCCCTCTATTAAGATATAAGATCTATTAGAGCGGCAAATTTTGTTTGTTCTGGGTACTGTCTCTTTGAATACGATCTGTCACAGAGTAGGTGCAAATAATTCTTTGTTCAATAAATTTGTTTAATGAAAATTGGTAGCTTTCATGTTGTAGCAGCAATAAGTTTTCCTACTCATTTATTAATTTAACAATTATTTGA
>NW_006457347.1:0-221 GCF_000325575.1 Pteropus alecto | reverse complement strand
CAACCCACTTCCATACTAAGCTTTATCCTGTAACATTCTTTAGTAGGTGTGTTAGTTGCTGGGAGGATTACCTGGGTGGCATCTCGAGTCAGCTGGAAGCTAGACAATGCAGAGGTCACTGTTCTGTGCAGGACATCGCTGTTCCATGCAGGATGTTGCTGTTCCGTGCAGGACGCCGCTGTTCCATGCAGGATGTCACTGTTCTGTGCATGCAGCTGGCG
>NW_006457346.1:0-221 GCF_000325575.1 Pteropus alecto | reverse complement strand
GAGGTAATTGTGTGAAAACATAAATCGGGTCCTGCGTCTCCCCAGCTGTAAAGTTGCCAATGGCTTCCATGGCACTTTAGGTAAATCCGAACCGTAGAAAAGCATGGCTCAGATCCTACCCACGTGTCCGCCTCGCCTCCATCCCTGTCTCTCCTTCCACATTGCACTCCAGGCTCACTGGTCTCTGCCACCTCGTACCACAAGCCCAGCTAGGTCCTGTT
>NW_006457345.1:0-221 GCF_000325575.1 Pteropus alecto | reverse complement strand
GTGCCCCTTTAAAGCCGCTTTACAGGCAGCATTAGCATTTTCATAAGCAAGCTGTTTTACAAGTTTCCCTTCCACATCTTCTGGCCCTAGGACGCGCTCCGCAGTTTCCTGTAAACGTGCAACGAACTGGGAGAAAGGTTCATGGGACCCCTGAACTATTTTGCTCAAGGGCGTGGTGACCGAACCTTTTGGAGGAATGGCTCTCCAGGCCCCGATAGCAG
>NW_006457344.1:0-221 GCF_000325575.1 Pteropus alecto | reverse complement strand
ATGGCCCCATACCTATCTTGGATGAGATGGCTTATCGAGGCATCTCAGAAGCTTCTGGATCCTATTTTTCCCCTACCCTGCAGTTTTTCTCCCAGGGTAGAACATGGTCCACATAATAGGCTTAGCCTGAACAGGGACTCTGCCATTTTGACTTCCCATGGATTTATTATACAGTCATATAGGATGTTAGACACTTTGCCACTAAAGAGACAGCGCCGGAA
>NW_006457343.1:0-221 GCF_000325575.1 Pteropus alecto | reverse complement strand
GTTTATCCCCAGATATTTTAAGTGGACAATTTCTCCGAGTATGTGACTTTCCCACAGTGCCGTGTAAGAAATAGATCACTGGTGTTCATTAAATCTCAAACAGATGCTGAAGCTGTCATTCACCACCGCCGTCTCTCCCTCTCTCAGCCTCGACCTTAGTACAGTCTGGCTGCACTTTCACATTTGCATTAGTTCTGGATAATCCTCTAAATTATTAAAAA
>NW_006457342.1:0-221 GCF_000325575.1 Pteropus alecto | reverse complement strand
TGAATAAGACCAATGAATAACTGAAAGGTTAGTGGGGGGTGGGGGGAAGAATCCCATAGGTTAGTGGTGGGGGGAGAAATGTGCATAAAGAATTAAATACAGAGAGTTCACTGCTAGAATGAGGTCTGCGGGCCAGCTGCGTGAGTCCTCATTGGGGAGAGCTGGGAGGTGGGCGGTGGCAAATCTGTCTGACACGATGATGCCCACCCAGAATTCTCTTG
>NW_006457341.1:0-221 GCF_000325575.1 Pteropus alecto | reverse complement strand
GTGAGGGACAGAGGTCATTATTCTATTTCCAGGAGGTCCTGCTCCTGGCAGGGGGGGCATGGAGAAGGTGCGAGGGCAAGAAGTTTTGGCCATGTTCTGGGTCGTGACCTTGACGCCTTTTGGCACCATTGCTGCTGCCTCATCCCAACTCCCGTCAAACCGCCTGGGTGGTAACCCCTCTCCCTACCTCCCCCAGCCCTGCTTGTCAGGCCCAGGACACT
>NW_006457340.1:0-221 GCF_000325575.1 Pteropus alecto | reverse complement strand
ACTGAGGGGACTGAGGCGAAGACCCCAGGGGTCCCGAACAGGATCCAAGCGATCTAAGAACGTGGGGAGAGAGACCACGAGGATGGTGATAAAGGAGAAAGAGATAAGGAGAACAATGGCAGCTATAGAGAAGGTGACCATCATAGAGCAGAGAAGAGGCTCAGAGGCCACACGGAAAGAGAGGAGAGAGAGAGACAGAGAGACAGAGGGAGAGAGGGAGA
>NW_006457339.1:0-221 GCF_000325575.1 Pteropus alecto | reverse complement strand
GGTCCAGTGTCACGCAAGCTGCCCATCGGAACCGAGAGGACCCGCCCGCGAGGAAAACGCTGAGCAAAGATGGTCCCCGGGGAGACAGCGGGGAGCAGCAGAGCTGGCTGGCGGCTTCCTCTCCTTCGTCCGGTGTCCCCCCCAGGTTATAGGAAGGAGGCGATATTCTCCTTCTAAAAGCAACTGATGCGCGTGTCAGGAAAGCTGTCCAAACAGGACTC
>NW_006457338.1:0-221 GCF_000325575.1 Pteropus alecto | reverse complement strand
TGGACACTTAAGTTGCTTCCATATCTTGGCTATTGAAAATAATACTGCAATCAACATAAGAATACAGATATCTTCTCAAATTAGTGCTTTTGTTCTCTTTGGATATTCACAAGTGGAAGTGCTGAATCATATGGCAGTCTATTTTTAAAATTTTTGAAGAATCTCCATACTTTTTTAAATAGCTGCACCAATTTACAATCCTACCAACAGTGTATGAGGGT
>NW_006457337.1:0-221 GCF_000325575.1 Pteropus alecto | reverse complement strand
CCGTGTCCAGCTACACGCCAACCGTCACCGGAAGCAGGACGGGCTGGGCGGCAGCGGCCGTGGGGAAGCACGTGGCGGGCTGGGTGCTGGCTGTCCTGTCACAAAGGGGTGAAACGTTTGTAGACGTGGTCACCTGAAGTGACCGAGATGGTGGAACGGGTACCTACTGAGCCTAGATCCGACGCGGAAGACAAAACCTTCGCGGTGCGCGGCGGCGACTA
>NW_006457336.1:0-221 GCF_000325575.1 Pteropus alecto | reverse complement strand
TCCATAAAATGGTCTGGCTGCCTCCAGGGCTGGACGATGATAACAAGCAAGAAACTTGCTGGAGCACTCACGTCTTCCTGGGGGCAGGAAGGATCTACTCGAGGCTACTTGGAATGTGAGCAAGGCAAGCGACAGAGAGACCAAAGATTCTGGCCGGCCAGAGACCCCCGTACCTGTCACAAAGCGTGGCGGGGGCTTTCCATGGGTTGTTTGCTTGAACG
>NW_006457335.1:0-221 GCF_000325575.1 Pteropus alecto | reverse complement strand
GCCGGTTCCGCCCAGCCCTGGGGAGTCGCCCGTGTGTTACCGCCAGCCGGGACCTGCCGCGGCCCCGTTTCCCACGGGGACACGCAGATGTCGCCGTGTCCTGTGTAGGCGCGCTCCGAGGGTGAGGAGGGCGCTCTGCTCTTTCCCGAGCATCCGCGACGGTTGTGTCCACGTCGCCCTCACTCGCCTCGCTCGCTCTCGGCTCAGCCAGGATCGGGCTC
>NW_006457334.1:0-221 GCF_000325575.1 Pteropus alecto | reverse complement strand
TTTCTGAGAGTCCAAGAGGGCATTCTAAACATGGGTGCAGTCCCACACTCTCTGCGTGAGTCGCGTGCACTAGTTACTAGGCTACCTGAAAGGCTAGGGTCTTTAAGGATCAGGAGGAATTAGCACGGGGTGGGGCGGGGGTGGGGGCGAAGCAAGAAATTGTCTTTTTTAGGAAGAACAGCAAGTGGAAATGGACAGAGGTGGGTGATTGGGTAGAAATC
>NW_006457333.1:0-221 GCF_000325575.1 Pteropus alecto | reverse complement strand
ATACCTTAGTTTGAGTTCTCCCAGAAGCAGACTCTCAGACGAAATGCAAGAGCTAGTAGTATATTAGAGAAGTGCATGGAACAACAGGAAAGTAAAAAAGTGATGCAAGGAGGGGAAACCAGCCAATAAGAGGCATGTTAACCCTGATTCCATAGTGGGGTACTCAGCTCAATGGCATGGAACACTAAAATGTGGTACAAAACACAAGTCTGAGAATTAGC
>NW_006457332.1:0-221 GCF_000325575.1 Pteropus alecto | reverse complement strand
ATTTCACTTAACCATGCTATTGTTCATATTGTACCATGTATCAGAACTTTATTCTTTTTTATGGCTACATAATATTTCATCTGTTGATGGACACTTGGGGTGTTTTCACCTTTTGGCTCTTGCAAGTAATGCTACAAGCGACATTGGTTTTAAAGTGTTTGTTTGAGCCCTTTTACTTCTTTTGTATATACACGTAGGAGTTGAATTGCTGGGTCATATAG
>NW_006457331.1:0-221 GCF_000325575.1 Pteropus alecto | reverse complement strand
CTGGGACGGCGGCCCCGGGCCTTACTTGCAATGAAAGGAGCTGGCGGAGGCGAGGCCTGCAGCCTGCAGCCTGCCCACCTTCTCCACGCCCGGGGTCCGGGCAAGAGCCGCTTCGGCCCTCGGCAGGTGCTCCCGTCCCCGGCTGAAGCGGTGGCGCCGGCAGCAGTGCCCGGCCCCCCGCGCAGGTGTCAGAGCCAGGCCAGGCAGCTGCGACCCCTTCA
>NW_006457330.1:0-221 GCF_000325575.1 Pteropus alecto | reverse complement strand
GTCTAAAGACAAAAGGACCCCTGATTTGGTTAGCACCCACCCACTTTCTCAATGAGCTAGGTCCCAGGATGACAGGCAGGTGCCCGGATGCTTCAAACTTAAAGAAAAAGAAAGTAAGACAGAGATCATACGGAAGAGGAGAAGCAACATGTCACCATAAAGAACCACTAGTTTCACTCTCGGTGCAGTGAAGAGTGGGCTCTGATGTCAGAGAGATCTGG
>NW_006457329.1:0-221 GCF_000325575.1 Pteropus alecto | reverse complement strand
AGCCCATAGTATCCAAAAGGGAAGGGAGAAAATGGATACAGCCTTACCCACAGATTCCTGAATGCAGGGGTCATTTGAAGATAGTGCCCTTCATCCAGGTAGAGTCACATGGTTGCTAACATGGGCAAATGTGAGGATATACTTCACAGGAGGGGCTGTGGTCTGGAAGGATCCTCACTTTACTTCAGCTGCACATACTTACTGGATTCCTACAATATGCA
>NW_006457328.1:0-221 GCF_000325575.1 Pteropus alecto | reverse complement strand
TTATTGGCTGAATGGAACTGTTTTGTATGTTGATTCTGGTGGGCATCAAAATTATTCTGTCTTCTGGGCTATGATGTCATTTGTCAACCTCAATGATTTAGGAAGAAAGTCTTCTCAATTTGAAGGAAGAAAGCCATTGTTTGAACAATTTCATCAACTTTTTTATGCTTATATACTTGCCCAAGCTGAAGTAGGTCCTTTTTTTCAGTTCTATTGCTAAG
>NW_006457327.1:0-221 GCF_000325575.1 Pteropus alecto | reverse complement strand
AGTGTGGCTTGGAGACTCGGTCCCCTCCGGTGAGTGGACTAGACCCCGTGTTCCCGGACGGGACCGAGGAGAGCCAGACAGCAGCCGGCCGGACGGCAGCGGGCACTTCCTCTTCCATGAAGCCAGGTCCACGTTTCGCCCGGCCGGGCCGAGCAGCCTGCCCTGAGCTCCTAAGTGTTGAGGGCAACCCCACAAGCCTTTCACTGGGGCGACACGCCTGT
>NW_006457326.1:0-221 GCF_000325575.1 Pteropus alecto | reverse complement strand
TACTAAAATAGAATCAAAATCATTCTGAGAAAACTGTTGCCCTTCTCATTGGTATTCTTCTGACTCATCAGTGAATGGAGATGGGATGTCCATCCATAGGTGAGAATAAATCTTGGTTTGGGTTCCCCACTTCCTAATAAGCTCTCAGCACGGCCCCAACTCAAGTGTCTATCAAGGCCAGTGGATCCATATTTGAGTGGTAAAATACAGTAACTGTAACC
>NW_006457325.1:0-221 GCF_000325575.1 Pteropus alecto | reverse complement strand
CAAGACAAAATCCCTCGCTTCATGGAATTACCGTATAGAGAGGGAAGACGTATAATAAACACGCCACTGGACATATGTCGTGTCGGATGGTGCACAGTGCGACAGAAGCATTGAGGAAGGTAAGGCCGACGGACAGTGCTGTGTGGGGCGGGGCTGCGCGCTATCGGTCGGTCAGGGAAGGTCTCCCATAAGGTGACACGGGAGCGGAGATGTGGGCAGAG
>NW_006457324.1:0-221 GCF_000325575.1 Pteropus alecto | reverse complement strand
ACAGCCATCCAGCATCAACAGCTGCTGACATCACAAGAGACCAATGAACAGTACACGCCCCCAGATGGAAGAACTCGCCACCACCTACGAAGAAGTCCCACCGAATACGAGCACTGTGTGCCCTAAACTTCCAGTCCTGTATCTTCCATGTCTCCTCACCAGAAAATGAGACATATTTTATTGTAACAAAGTTCACTGATAATCATAAGGAAGAAACATAA
>NW_006457323.1:0-221 GCF_000325575.1 Pteropus alecto | reverse complement strand
TGTGGGTGGCCGTACCCGAGGGACTGGAGGCTGGCACCAGCTCCCCAGTCTTCTAGGGGTCTCTGTGACCCTGAGCAGCTCCCTTGCCCTCTCGGGTCCAATGCTTTTTGCATCTGATGCATGTCGGGGGCTTCCAGCCACTGCCTCCTCACCCCCCGCCCCGAGACCCAGTGCCCAATAGGCTTGTTGTTTTCCCAGGCTCGTTTATGACCCCAGTGCTT
>NW_006457322.1:0-221 GCF_000325575.1 Pteropus alecto | reverse complement strand
AGCCTACAGCTGGGCAATGACCTTGAGTTTCATCTCAAGAGTCGCCGCCTTCTTCTCACCAGAAGCAGGAGACACAGATGGATGTTTCGTAATCACGGTGAGATGAAAAAACAAAATACAATATCCAAAAAAACGCTGATGACAGTACACTGTTGCAAACCGGCCGTTTACCCCAGTGAACTCCCAGCTGGCCTGGAGCTGCAGCTCTGCCGCTGACCAGC
>NW_006457321.1:0-221 GCF_000325575.1 Pteropus alecto | reverse complement strand
AATCCTGCCTTTTCAACAATGTGAATGAACCTAGGTGGATATTATGATAAGTGAACTAGGGCAGATTCAGAAATTCAAATACCACATGATCTCTTTTACGTAGAATCTATTACAAAGCAAACTTGTAGTAGCAGAGAGTAGCATGGTAGTTCCTTGAGATTTAGGAGCCAGAGAAGAGGGCAATTGAATAAAGGAGACAAACTTTCAGTTGCAATATGAAT
>NW_006457320.1:0-221 GCF_000325575.1 Pteropus alecto | reverse complement strand
CCAAGGAAAGTTTTTTCCTTCAGTTTTTCTTTGCTTGCAAACTATGCTTAGTCAGGGAGGCAAAGGGCCGAGTGGCCCATCTACCTAAGTCACCTCATGCCCTATCCATGAGATCAGGTGTCACCGTCCACCCTTTAAGATTATGCCCTGTGGATATTCCTCTCACCCTACAGTAAATCACCCCCTTGGACCTCTATCTCTTCCTTAACTCCTAGTGACTA
>NW_006457319.1:0-221 GCF_000325575.1 Pteropus alecto | reverse complement strand
GGGCCAGTACCATACTGTTTCGATTACTATAGCTTTATATTATAATTGATATCAGGGAGTGTGATACCTTTAGCGTTGTTCTTCTCTATCAAGATTGCTTTGACTATTCGAGATCTTTTGTAGTTTCATATAAGTATTAAGGTTATTTATTCTAGTTCTGTGGAAAATGACTGGTATTTCGATAAAGATTGTGTTGAATCTGTAGATTGCTTTGGGTAGTA
>NW_006457318.1:0-221 GCF_000325575.1 Pteropus alecto | reverse complement strand
GCTGCCTCGTGGAGCATACACTCTCCTGAGAGAGATAGACCAAAGAGAATTTTAAAAATATGAATAAAAATGATGTTATGATCATTATGACAATATTCAAAGAAAGAAAAAAATATTGTCCTGATGTATAGAAAAGTATGGGGTGAAACCCTCTCTGGGTTCTGTGGCTCAGAGGCCCTTGAGGAAAAGATATTTAAGCTGTGATCTGAAGGATGAGAAAG
>NW_006457317.1:0-221 GCF_000325575.1 Pteropus alecto | reverse complement strand
TTAACCCTTTAGGATTAGAACGTGAGTAACAATGCGGTTCTGAAGGGGAGAGAATGCACGTATTGCTGTAGGAGGAAAAACAGGCTTCCAGGTCTGAGAAATATAATTAAAGGATGAATATTAAACTGCTGAGACAGACAGACACTATTGTCATCAAGAATCTGGACAAAAATGTGAGAACTCTCAAGCTGATGTTTATATTCTCCACCCTTATCCATATA
>NW_006457316.1:0-221 GCF_000325575.1 Pteropus alecto | reverse complement strand
TATTTACCTTGTGAACTCTTAGTTCAGATGTTCTTTGTAGAGACGGCCTCTCTGGCCTCACGTTGTCTACCACATCTTTACTTTTTCAGAAAAGTACTCTACCGCTCTTATCAGCTGAATCCCACCTCTGACTGGTGAGCCTCATTTTCGTTTGAGCAGTTTTTACCATCTCTGTTGCTGACTTTTATCAGTTTTATGCTACTGTTACTTTTGCAAATAAT
>NW_006457315.1:0-221 GCF_000325575.1 Pteropus alecto | reverse complement strand
TATTGTTTAATGAGCACAGTTTCCATTTGGGATGATGAAAAATTCCTTAACTTGGATGGTGATGACGGTGGCACAACAGTGTGAATATACTTAATGTCACATAACTAGACATTTAAAAATAAAGTGGTAAATTTTACGTGATGTATATTGAACTACAAATTAAAATTTTAAAAAATTTTTTAAAGCTTTCTCCTCATTAGGCTTATGTATAAATTCATGAA
>NW_006457314.1:0-221 GCF_000325575.1 Pteropus alecto | reverse complement strand
ACAATGTACTGTTATCTTTGGCAATTGTTTTAAGGAGATTCTGTTTCTGTTCACACAGTGCCATTGGCAGATTTGCATCCTCATGGGGACACTGATATCAGGGAAACTAGTTCCTCTCACCAGCTCTAGGCTCCTGGGCTTCTTGCTCCGTGTAGCCATCTTTGTGCCATACATTTCCTTCACTACAAGAGCTTTACTCTGTCTGATGGAATTTTTCCATC
>NW_006457313.1:0-221 GCF_000325575.1 Pteropus alecto | reverse complement strand
AATTTCTAAAGTCTAAAGGGAAAATGTAGAATGTGGGAGACGATCAATTTTTATGACAGTCCTGTCACGTATCACATATCTAAACCCTGGCAGAATTCCCAAGTGTGTCCTTCAGAATTGTTTAGAAGAAAATGTAGGAATTTAGATTTATTAACTTGGAAATGGAGAAAGTCTTCCTTTAAAGGCTTAGATTTTACAGTGTGAAATAAAAATATTTCTGA
>NW_006457312.1:0-221 GCF_000325575.1 Pteropus alecto | reverse complement strand
ACTGTGGCTTCTCCAGACAAATTGCCTGTCCTTGCACATGATGTTGACTTTTCTAAACACTCTCAAAGATTCTCAATTCAAACTGGCAGCATCTGCTCTCGGCATTATCTGTACCTCTTGCTGAGAAGCCTTAAGCCTTGCACAAGTAGCATTAGCCTTCATCTGTAGCTTATTATCTGCCAGGCACCTCCAGCCCAGCAAAAGTGGCATCCATCTGCTGG
>NW_006457311.1:0-221 GCF_000325575.1 Pteropus alecto | reverse complement strand
CACTATACTAGGATTCTTTAAGTAATCATTCTAAGTAAGAGGCAAAGTAAATGGCCTGAAGTACACTAGAAATGAAATGCTATATTTAAAATTTTCCATGCACGTTGAACAAATAAGCAAAACAAAAAACAAAAAAAAAATGAGTATCTTTCACTTAAAATGTATTTTGATTTAAACACAATACACATGACTTACTATCTTTGTTTCTACATGGGACCTAT
>NW_006457310.1:0-221 GCF_000325575.1 Pteropus alecto | reverse complement strand
TGGCAAACTTTGGGGGTAAGGTTAGGACTGTAATTTGTGAATTACCTCAGGATAAACACTGCAGCCGCAAGCGCCGCCAGTAGGTATTCTCAGGGCAAACGGGGAATGATTTGAGGAACATTTGCAACTCTGCAGCCCACTATTTCACTCAGCCACAATCACCACTGGTTCTCATAGCCACAGGTTGTGGGAATTTCTCTTCCTGGCACTGGAACCCTGGG
>NW_006457309.1:0-221 GCF_000325575.1 Pteropus alecto | reverse complement strand
AGTTTTAAATTGCACGCCATTCTGAGTAGTATGATGAAATCTCACCCATCCGCTCCATTCCACCACGGTTGTGAACCATCCCTTTGTCCAGTGTCTTTACGCTTTATACATTACCTGCCATTAGTCACTTAGTAGCTGTCCCAGTTATCACATCGACTGTCCTGGTACCACAGTGCTCGTGTTCAAGTAATCCTTATTTTACTTAATAATAGCCCCAAAGC
>NW_006457308.1:0-221 GCF_000325575.1 Pteropus alecto | reverse complement strand
AATTTCTAAAGTCTAAAGGGAAAATGTAGAATGTGAGAGAGTATCAATTTTTATGACAGTCCTGTCACATATCACATATCTAAACCCTGGCAGAATTCCCAAGTTTGTCCTTCAGAATTGTTTAGAAGAAAATGTAGAAATTTAGATTTATTAACTTGGAAATGGAGATAGTCTTCCTTTAAAGGTTTAGATTTTACAGTGTGAAATAAAAATATTTCTGA
>NW_006457307.1:0-221 GCF_000325575.1 Pteropus alecto | reverse complement strand
ACTGCCTCTGCAAGAGCATTGATCCCTGGGTCGAGGTCCTGAGATGATTCAGAAGGTCTCCTTCTGCGTACACAGAGCCCGAAACTCTTCTAGTTGCGAGGCTGTCGTTCTTGGATGCAGTATGGGTCGATATAAGAATAAGGTCAGCATATATCGTTATCAGCCTTCTATAATTTTGGTCTTAATGATACTGTCTTGGAGACACCCATTGTTCCCTTCCT
>NW_006457306.1:0-221 GCF_000325575.1 Pteropus alecto | reverse complement strand
CCTTTGTCCGGGTGCGGGCCCAGGGCCCCAGCGTCGTCTCCCGTGTCCGTCCTGGCCTCGCTTGGTCCCGTGGCGGGATCGGCCGCAGGCCCGTGCTTCTCCTTGGCCTTTGCGCCCTCATCGCCGCTCTGCTCACTCAGTGGGGAGGTCTCACTGGCTCCTTTTGGGATCTGTTTTCCTGACTCGTTCCCAGGGGTCTGGGGGCAGCACTTAGGCCCAGG
>NW_006457305.1:0-221 GCF_000325575.1 Pteropus alecto | reverse complement strand
TTTTGTTGATGTGATTAAGTTAAAGATTGTAAGAACAGAGATTATTCTGTATTATCTGGGAGGACCCAATGTAATCAAAGGATTCCCCGAAGGATGCAAGAGGGAGGCGGAAGGGTCAGGGAAGGAGACGTAGGAATAAAGCCAAAGGCACTGAAGATGGAGGAAGAGGCTGTAGGAGAGGGGATATCGGCAGCCTATAGAATCTGGAAAAGCCAAGGAAA
>NW_006457304.1:0-221 GCF_000325575.1 Pteropus alecto | reverse complement strand
TCCCAAGACTCTCCCCATAAAGCTGCAGACTTCCCCAAAGCCTTTCACACTCCTCCCCAGTATCTGCAGAAGAGTCCTGAGCCCCTAATATGCCTGTCCTCTCCAGAACCTCCCATATAGTCTTCAGAACTGCTTCCTCCTCACCCATAGATTCTCCTGGCTTTGGTCTTCTGTCCTTCACCTGTGAGGCCACTCTGTCCCTCCCCCCACAGCCCTCCCCC
>NW_006457303.1:0-221 GCF_000325575.1 Pteropus alecto | reverse complement strand
GCTGACCACGGGACGAGTTCCCGTCCACATTCAGCATCACAGTCGCTTCTTGTGAGGCTCTGGGGCGGGGTTTGTCCTTCCCCCACTTTCCTCGGTCTGCCCCTCCGAGCTGTGTGTTTGGGGTCCTGCCCCCTGGATGCCCCCGCCTGCTCCACACGCCACACACCGCTCCTGTTTGGGGGACACCTGTGTGCCCAGTGGTCGGATGAATTGTTGCATGA
>NW_006457302.1:0-221 GCF_000325575.1 Pteropus alecto | reverse complement strand
CACGGTAGACTTTAAGTGTTCTCACCACGAACAGAGAGGACACTCTGTGACAGGATGGGGCGGCGGCTCGGACCGCGGAAGCGTTCACTTCGCAGTTTACAAACGTGTCAGACCAACACACGTGCGCCCTGGACTCAGACGGCGTGTGACAACTCGGTAGGCCTGGGAGCAGAGAAAGGACATTCAAGAAAAACTAAGGGACAGGGGAAGGAGGTTAAGGG
>NW_006457301.1:0-221 GCF_000325575.1 Pteropus alecto | reverse complement strand
AGGCAGAGGGTACGAACAGAGGTCACTGGCTGTTCACACTCGCTGGGTGGAGAAACAGGGGCACTGGGCATGTGGTGGCTTTGTCACGCCCATCTGCTCCAGAGTTCAGCCCAGCACAAAGCATTTTCAAATTTTCATAGCAAAGCTTCAGAGCCTCTTTGCTAATTTCCAAGGGGTGTGTTGCTCCGTTTACTCAGCTTTGCTCAAGTCAGAGTTTCCTG
>NW_006457300.1:0-221 GCF_000325575.1 Pteropus alecto | reverse complement strand
CACACACACACACACACGCACACACGCACATGCGCACACACACGCACGCACACACACGCACTGATTGACCTGTTCTGGTTCGATTGACTGTCTGGGTGACGAGACCCCATCAGATGTGCATTTTAGCTTTGAATGCGGTAACCGTTTGAACTACAGTTGCCGGGCTGTTGCACGGGAGACAGCTCGGTGGAGGACTGAGGGTCACACATTTTCTTTTCCGC
>NW_006457299.1:0-221 GCF_000325575.1 Pteropus alecto | reverse complement strand
TTTTCCACTGCGAGTCTTTCTTTACAGAAATTGAAAAAGGCTCCGCTGGGACCCCCGTAGTAGAGGCCTCACAGCATCCCCCGCTTCACTTTTCCTTGCCCTAGAGCTTAACAATAAATTGTCCCCATCAGCTTGACCTAGAGCTTGGAATGTCCCCTGCCACACAAAATTGCCCTGAAAATTATAATTACTGCCCTTATGCTTACTGATCACAATTCTTC
>NW_006457298.1:0-221 GCF_000325575.1 Pteropus alecto | reverse complement strand
AAGAGGCTTTCCTTTCTCCACGGTATGTTTTTGGCATTTTTGTTGAAAATTATTTGGCTATATAAATATGGGTTTAGTTCTGGACGCTCAATTCTGTTCCACTAGTTCATGTGTCTGTTTTGGTGCCAATACCATGCCGTTTAGATTAGTATCGCTTTGTAGTATAATTTGAAATTGGGCAGAATCATGCCTCCAGCCTCGTTCTTTTTTCTCAGGATAGC
>NW_006457297.1:0-221 GCF_000325575.1 Pteropus alecto | reverse complement strand
CTCCCAGGCTGACTTTATCACCCTGGCTGCCTTCCGCCAGGTGACAGCAGGTTCTTCGGATGTGAGGTGTTTACAGTGAGGAACAGGGTGTGATGAGCGAAGCTGGCCTTTTTGCTTATGTACAGGTGCACACACGTCTGTGTGTGCCCGAGACACGTCTGTCCTCATCCACCTCCTGAAACATCCCTCACCTAAGACTTTCGTGCACCCACCGAGGAGCC
>NW_006457296.1:0-221 GCF_000325575.1 Pteropus alecto | reverse complement strand
ACGGGACGGGGCCTGCTGCGCAAGGGACACAGTCGCTACCTTCTCGGTTTCCCTGCAGGCTCCTCCGGCGGCCCCCAGAGAGGCCACCTGTCAGGAGCACGGTGCCCCCTGCACTGTGACAACGGGGCCACGTGGGTCTCCCTGGGGGCACCTGAAAGCCAGTGGCCGGTCCGAGGCGAACAGCAGCGGGAGAGGGTGACGGGGTTAACGCGGCCGCAGGA
>NW_006457295.1:0-221 GCF_000325575.1 Pteropus alecto | reverse complement strand
ACCTTCATTTATAGGCATGACAAAAATTGATCAATGATTTTAGGGCTACCTCTTTACTTGAGAGTTGTGTATAAACTTTTCAGGGCTTATCTCGTACAAAGGTACCCAGACAACCTATGGGACAATTCACAGGCTCTGAAAGATCTGTAGTTCTCTCTCTTACCTCCAGACTACTTTGGGATACACAGGGGTCACTGTAGGGAGCCTGTGTCACAGAGAAC
>NW_006457294.1:0-221 GCF_000325575.1 Pteropus alecto | reverse complement strand
GAAGTAGATCAAGGGCAAGTGTCAAGTGTCACCACCGCTGTCTGCGCCCTTTTCAAGTTCGTCCTCCTTTGCTTCAAACCGTGAGTGGCTACCTGATAAATGATGTCACCTGATTACCTGGCTCACTGATGTTTTGTTAATAGAGGTGTCCCAGGTGACCATCTCAAATGAATACCAGGTGGCAACGCGGCCAGCTGTCAGGCGTCACAGACAGGTACGGG
>NW_006457293.1:0-221 GCF_000325575.1 Pteropus alecto | reverse complement strand
CGGCCACCCTCCCCTACAGCCCTGGGCCCTCCAGGCGCAGCCCTTCTGCTTTGCTAGTCCAGGGCCGCCTGGCCTGCTCTCTGCTGGAGGTGGCCAGCTGCGACCTGCTGATCTGAGCCACAGGGCCCCTGCTGCCTCCCCCTCTGCCAGTTGGACATCTGGTTCGGCCACCAGGCTGCAACTGATGTCGCCTTCACTGACCTCCTGCCACTGACCCTCAC
>NW_006457292.1:0-221 GCF_000325575.1 Pteropus alecto | reverse complement strand
CAGAGCCATGAGGTCGCGAAAACCAGCGCCCCGTCCCACGCCGGCCCCCTGCCCAGGCGTGTGAACCCATCTTCGCGGCTGCAGAGCCGATGGCATCATGCAGAGGGGGAGATCAGCAGGGACTGCAGCGGCCGCTCCGTGCGTCCCGCTCGTAAAGACACAGCATGTGGGCGATTTGGCCTCGCACGTGGCCCAGCTCTGGCTGAAGCCACTGAGTGACG
>NW_006457291.1:0-221 GCF_000325575.1 Pteropus alecto | reverse complement strand
CAAAGGATCACAAAACCCAAACAAGTAACATCTGGTCATGGCGTGCCCATCTTGCTGACCAGCCCCAAACTGGACACTGGCAACAGCCAGTCTCGGTTCCTGGATTGACCTCTCAGGGCACTTCTAAGCCCAGCACAGGTGGCAGCCATCTGTAGCTTGCTTCGTGGCTCATTCCAGGTGGCCTCAGACAGTGCATAGGCTGTGGCTAAATTTGGCCTGTA
>NW_006457290.1:0-221 GCF_000325575.1 Pteropus alecto | reverse complement strand
CTTAAGGAAAAAAAAAAAAAAAAAGTAAAATAATGCAGAAAAAAATCAGGAAATGAAAAAAAAAATGAAGAAAAACAATTGACAAGAAAGCATGGTTACTAAAAATGCAAAGAAATGCTTGGATTTCACCAAAAACCAAACAACACAACACAAAAACTCAACTGGAAATAGGTAGACAACTCACCCGGGATGTGTTCGTTTTCTCCTGCTCCTGGAAACGT
>NW_006457289.1:0-221 GCF_000325575.1 Pteropus alecto | reverse complement strand
CAGTGGGACAGGGGGCATTAAGGACTAAGGGCAGAAAGCGGGTTCTGCTCCAAAGCCAGGCAGCCCCAGCCGTCCCCCCGCACTCTCTTCTAAATCATTCCTGGACTCCGCTCTACCATCTATGGGGTCACTGTCTCTCGTCAGTCACCACTGAACACCAGGACAGACTCCCCCACCTCGCAGGCCCGCAGCCTGAGAACTGAACTGACCGCCAGACATCC
>NW_006457288.1:0-221 GCF_000325575.1 Pteropus alecto | reverse complement strand
TGATATTAATGATTTGTGTCTTCTCTCCTCAGATTTTTGTCTGTCTTGATAGAGTTTTATCAATTTTATTATAAAAGTTAAAAGAACTAGCTTCTGGTTTCATTGGGTTTCTCTATTGCTTTTGCTGCAATTTCAGTGATGTCTGCTCTTGTCTGTTTATTTACTTTTACTCTCTTTCTGCTTTCGTCAGGTCTTTCTTCTTTCTTTCCTTGTTTGCTCTT
>NW_006457287.1:0-221 GCF_000325575.1 Pteropus alecto | reverse complement strand
AATAAATCAGACAGGGAAAGATAAATACAATATGTTTTCATTTATATGTGGAATCTCATAAACAGAATAAATAAACAAAAAACAGAAATAGACTCATAGACACAGAGTACAAACTGATAGTTGCTAAAAGGGAGTGGGGTAGGGGATCAGCAAAATGGGGTGAAAGGGATTAAGAGGTTAAAATTTCCAGTTATAAAATAATTAAATAATAAGAATGTATG
>NW_006457286.1:0-221 GCF_000325575.1 Pteropus alecto | reverse complement strand
TCCATGGGGACCAGTTTAAAAATGGATTTATGCAAACTACTCTCATTGTTATGGTTTTCTGCCTGCACTACTTGACCATCATATACCTTCTGTATGTCTAAATCTGAGAGGAGCTGAAATCCATTAGAATGACAGCTAATGCTGTAAACCCAAGTGACGATTTATGATCTTAATTTTGGTAAATAGTTAACTAACCAGACAACTCCTTACATATCTCATTC
>NW_006457285.1:0-221 GCF_000325575.1 Pteropus alecto | reverse complement strand
TCTTTTCCTTCTTTGACCCAATCGTTCTTTAGTAGCACATTGTTTCATCTCCACATATTTGTGGTTTCCCCCACTTTCTTTGTACACTTTCTTTGTACAGTTGATCTCCAATTCCAAAGCGTTGTGATAGGAGATTGAAACCATACCAAGTATATTCTCCTGGGCTAGTTTTGTGTTCCAACGTATGGTCCATCCTTGAGAATGTTTTACGTGCACTAGAG
>NW_006457284.1:0-221 GCF_000325575.1 Pteropus alecto | reverse complement strand
CTCCATGGAAACTGGGGTAAAATCTGGTGAACATTCGAAAACAGCACAGCCCCCTTCTCATATGTAAGATAAACTGGTTTGCAATACAATTCATGTTCTGAAACCTGAGTCATTCTGTGAAATAAAGTGAAATCCTACTGCCACAGCCACGGGAATGGTCCCTTGTTTGATACCAGATTAGGGCGAGAAATACCTTGATCCGCATATGAATTTCAAAGTCT
>NW_006457283.1:0-221 GCF_000325575.1 Pteropus alecto | reverse complement strand
TGTTTTATTTGCTCATTCATTTAGTCTTTAGATTCCACTCATGAGTGAGATCACGAGGTACTTGTTTTCCTCTTTCTCACATATTTCACTTAGCAAAATAGCATCTTTGTCTGCCTAAGTTGTTTCATTGGGTTACACTCAGTAATACTGAAATAACTGTGGATGGTGTCAGGTGAGTTCTAGACGTATTGGGTGATCAATTCATAAGTTATATAAATGTC
>NW_006457282.1:0-221 GCF_000325575.1 Pteropus alecto | reverse complement strand
CTCTACAATTCAGCATTTGATTTTACTCTGTCTTGGGTGATTTCTGTGGTTTCTGTATGTTGGTGTCTTCTTCCTAATCAGACTTGGATCCCTGCAGGGTGGGAAATCGTGTGTGTGTGTGTGTGTGTGTGTGCGTGTGAGCGCGTGTGAGCGCGCGTGTGTACGTGTCCTCCAGAATAGAGCAGCAGAGGAGAGGCGAGATAGAAAAGGGGCCTCACGCT
>NW_006457281.1:0-221 GCF_000325575.1 Pteropus alecto | reverse complement strand
AACTCGGGGCAGCCCTGCCCAGTGCCGGCCCACAGTGGCCACCCTCGTTCTGGCTCCCCACTGGCCAGGCCGCCTGTCGGGGAGGACTGTCTGCTCGCGCCCCCCGTCCCTCCTGTCCTCCCACAGGCCTCAGACCCGCAGCGCAGTTTGGACACGGCAGCCTGGGGTCCACGGCAGTCCTCCCCTGGGGCCCAAGACAGGCTAGACTGGATTCACCTTCC
>NW_006457280.1:0-221 GCF_000325575.1 Pteropus alecto | reverse complement strand
CCTCAGAGAGCCCACCCTGGGGACCCGGCTGGTCGGTGACCTCAGATGCCTCAGCCTGGATCTCTCGCCGACCTGGCCACCGGAAGCGGGAAGAAGGAGCCCGTGAGCTGGGAAAGGAAGTGGAGCGGAGCGCCCGCTCCCCAGGGCGTGTGACCTTGGGCGACCTTCACCCCCCTGCACCCCTAGAAGCAGGGACCCTGCTGATCGGATGATGGGACAGT
>NW_006457279.1:0-221 GCF_000325575.1 Pteropus alecto | reverse complement strand
TGGAGGTCAGAGCAGGAAGTCAGTCTCCTTGGACAGACATCAAGGTGTGGGCAGGACCACACATGTCTTGGTACTTGTGGGGGGCTCTGTAGTCTGAACAAGTCTGCTCCCCAAATTTACATATTGAATTTACATATTGAATTATGAACAGCACAGAGGACAGTGTTAGGAGGTGGGGTCTCTGGAGGTGCTGGATGATGAGTGCAGAGTCCTCGTGAAGG
>NW_006457278.1:0-221 GCF_000325575.1 Pteropus alecto | reverse complement strand
AGCAAATGTTATTCTGTTGGCTCTTTTAGTTTTTATTCAGGGGAATCCTAACTTCTACCTTAACTTCTACCAGCATGACTCATGCTAGTCAGACTAAGCATTATCATCTTCACGAAATGAATAATGACAACTAATATGCATTGAAAGCTTTCTGTTGAACGGTGATACTCCAATGCTTTACCTATATTATCTCATTTAATGCCCAGAAAAACTTCCTAGTT
>NW_006457277.1:0-221 GCF_000325575.1 Pteropus alecto | reverse complement strand
TAAATGAATGGGCATGACAGTATTAGAACTGTCCTTAGCTTGAAAGAAGGTTTCCTCTTAAGAATATTTCAATGAAGTTGTCACACATTAGGACTCATTGATATTCTTGTTATTCAATCACAATGATTTCTTGGACTTATAAAATACGTATACAATATTTGAAAGCAACATTTTGAAGTCTTTTTATTTTTTCCTTTCAGTTTTATTGAGATATTATTGAC
>NW_006457276.1:0-221 GCF_000325575.1 Pteropus alecto | reverse complement strand
AGTCACTTCATGAAATATGCCCCCGTGTCTGTTCTATCTCCACAGTTACGGCTAAGCTGTGTCACTCTTACGTTTTTATGGACTTGCCCCATGTTAATCGGCATTTGTCCATTTTGCTTCTTCAGGCCCACAAGCTTTGTGGGGCATTCTACTGCTCTCCAAGTTTGGAACTAAAGGATCACTTCAAAAATTATTCCAATATGTAATACCTTGCCTCCTCA
>NW_006457275.1:0-221 GCF_000325575.1 Pteropus alecto | reverse complement strand
GTGGCCGAACTCAAGGCCCGGCCGCCCTGTCCACCCGGACGTCATGAGCGCTGTTCCCAGCTGCCACCACCCACCGCAGACTGGACGAGCTCTGAGCGGTGAGGCGGGGCGTCCCCTCCTTCTGCCCTGGCTGTGACTCACACCCAGGTGGCCGGAGAGCGGGCCGGCGCTGGCTTCTGCCACAGCAGGGGCGTGGGCTGGGCCTCGGGGTCCCGCGGGTC
>NW_006457274.1:0-221 GCF_000325575.1 Pteropus alecto | reverse complement strand
AGTAAAGAAAATTTCTCGTCAAACAGAATCTTAACACTGAAAATTTGTCAGAGCAGACCTACTGTATACCAGTATAGATTTACAGCTGTTCTAAAGAAATACATATGTTTCTAGGGAGATTCCTAACTACGATCAATTCAAAGTAGGGAGGGGAGAGAAATGGTTCTCAGTGTTGTAGACCAGGAGTCCAGAACCCCCTGGCTGTGAACTGGTGCAAGGCC
>NW_006457273.1:0-221 GCF_000325575.1 Pteropus alecto | reverse complement strand
CGGTCCAGGGCTTTTCTAAGGTCCTGAGAGATTGTAGGCCCAGAGGTGAACACAACGGCGCTAACGGTGCGTTACGACGTGAGCCGGCCCCCGTGTGTGGGGGTGCCCGACCTCCAGAGCAGCTAGATTTGGAGACAGGACCTCTAAGGAGATGCCGGAGACTAAATGAGGCTGGGGGCTGGGGCTTGAGCCAAAGGACCCGAGTCCTTAGGGAAGAGGGA
>NW_006457272.1:0-221 GCF_000325575.1 Pteropus alecto | reverse complement strand
TTTCTCTTTCTCTTCCTCTTCTTACAAGGTCACCGAGCTTATCAGGTTAGTGCCCCGAGTGCATGACCTTATTTCACCCTCATCGCTCTCTGAAACGCCTGTGTTCACGTTGCAGTTTCATTGGGAGTTAAAGCTTCAGCAGGTGACTCTGGGGACAACAATTCAGTCCACAGCCCGTAAGAGAAGGGCAGAAGGAAGTGTTCTATCCACTCCCTTTTCCC
>NW_006457271.1:0-221 GCF_000325575.1 Pteropus alecto | reverse complement strand
CCTGCTTACGCGACCTGGGGGGTCTCTGGGCCGGGGAGGAAAGCGACACCGGCACGCGGAGGTGCTGCAGCCAGCGTCTGGCTCGGTCTCCGGCTGCAGGCGCAGCTGCACCTGTGCGGACCCGAAAACGTGGGCGCTTCGTCGACCAGGAGTCATTCCTGCCCGGGAGGTCCAGGCGCATGCGACTCACTGCGCCCAGAGGACACCCCGAAACACGTCTC
>NW_006457270.1:0-221 GCF_000325575.1 Pteropus alecto | reverse complement strand
GAACTCGGTCGCTTCCATGTCTTGGCTACAGTGAACGACGCTGCAGTGAGCATCGGGATGCAGATAGCTCTTGGAAACGGGGATTTCCTCGCCTTCAGAGATACACTCAGAAGTGGGATTGCTGGATCACACTGTCGTTCTATTTCTAATTTTTTGAGGACCCTCCTCCATGTTGTTGTCCGTAGCGGCTGCATCAATTGACATTCCCACCAACAGTGCAC
>NW_006457269.1:0-221 GCF_000325575.1 Pteropus alecto | reverse complement strand
GCCTTTTTAGGGTTCGCCATTACTGGCTGTGTATTCCTTATCGACCTCAAGCCAAGGCCATCCTAAGAGACAGCTGGGGAACCCCATAGAAGTTTCCATCTCCTGTCCCTCTTTGTGAGCGATGAAGAGGGGCGGAAGGAAGGAGGAGAAGTGGAAAATGCCAGGGAAGGGATTAAATGATTTTTTATTTACTTATTTTGAAACATGGACAGAAAGTGTAC
>NW_006457268.1:0-221 GCF_000325575.1 Pteropus alecto | reverse complement strand
CTCCAGGAAAGGGCCCGATCGCCTAGATGTCTTCACACATTGTAGTTCTTGGAAGGGCAACAGCTCTCTGTCCTGAAAGGAAACTTGTAGTGGTCTCTTAGTCCTCTTTCATAATTCATTCAATTTAAATGCCTACAACATTGGTAAAGAATGCAAGTAGAGCAACATGGCATAGAGAAGCATGTGCCTTTGAAGTGTTTCATCTGGAAGTGTTGCCACAG
>NW_006457267.1:0-221 GCF_000325575.1 Pteropus alecto | reverse complement strand
GCCCCCGAGACCAGGCCTCGCTCAGTGAGCTGCTGCTTTTCTCTTCAGAGATGCCACATCGACAGTCTCAAGGGACACCGTCTCCGTTTGTGACTCCCGTAAAGAGAAGAGACTTCATATACGCTGTAATGTTAAAACTTCTCTGTGTCGCAGATAAAATTGTCGCCGATCTGAGTAGGATGCTCCAGGAAGCAAGGTGGCCTTGGGGGTCAGGAAGGAGG
>NW_006457266.1:0-221 GCF_000325575.1 Pteropus alecto | reverse complement strand
AGCGGTGTGGGGGCGGGGTCACCAGGGCGGGGGACGGGCCGAGAAGACAGAAGCTTGCAACACGGTCAGATACCCTAGGATAAGAGCAAAGCGCTGTGGAGACGCACGACACCTCCGCTCTGGCGGCATAAAGAAGAGGTTTTGTCACAAATTAAATGGAGCACTGGTGTGGTTCTTCGTGTGGAACGTCTGGTTTGCTTACACACGCGAGTCACATGCTC
>NW_006457265.1:0-221 GCF_000325575.1 Pteropus alecto | reverse complement strand
AATGATGTACCCATCATGCACCCGACACCATGACACCATGACAGTTCCACAGACATGAAAATGAGTAAGAAAAAGGGTGTCCCCCAAGTTCCAAGAAAAGTCATCCCTTTTCCCTCAGAAAAACCACCCAAAACCATAAATATTCTACCCCCAAGTTAAATGAGCAGATAAAGTCCCAAACCTGCAAAAAAAAAGATACGGCTCCCCCTCAAGCTTGTCTG
>NW_006457264.1:0-221 GCF_000325575.1 Pteropus alecto | reverse complement strand
GTGTTAGAAGTGGAATGGTGTGTTGTGTGGTTCATATAATGTGGACTGTTGGGGATGGTAGATATGGAGTGTGGGGTGTGTAGTGGAGTGTAGTATAGTGTGTATTGCGCTCTGTGGTACAGTATGGTATGTTAGGATGATAGGGTGTGTTGTGTGTGTGTGTGCACGTGCGCGCCTGCTGAGGTATGGTATTCAGGGTGCTGTGTAATACAGCAGGAGTT
>NW_006457263.1:0-221 GCF_000325575.1 Pteropus alecto | reverse complement strand
AAAATACTAGCCAACTAAAATTGAGCAGCATATCAGAAGGATTGTACACCATGACCAAGTGGGATGTTTTTCCTGGGAAGCAAGAATGCTTCAACATACAGACAGTAGTCAATGTAATACATCACATTAAAAGAATAGAGGAAAAAAATCACACATGATCATCTATGTCGATACAGAAAAAGAACTTGACAAAATTCAATGCCCTTTCATCATAAAAACAC
>NW_006457262.1:0-221 GCF_000325575.1 Pteropus alecto | reverse complement strand
GTGGGAACAGTTTTGAGACCTGGAACTTGGAAAAAAATGCTCTGGAGAAGGTTGAAAGCAGAACTTACCTAAAGAAATGCTCTCCTGTGGTGTGTTGCATAAAATATTCCGTCACAGCCTCTGGAAGGTGGTGAATTCCATCACGTCCAATATGAAAACCAGGACTTCGGTTTTTGGATAATAGACGCATGGTGCTTTCCAATGGTGAGAGGTAGAATTAA
>NW_006457261.1:0-221 GCF_000325575.1 Pteropus alecto | reverse complement strand
CCCCTCTTTTCCCGGCCCCAAGCCTTCGCGCCCCCTGCGCTCCCAGAGCTCACCTCCCCGTGAGGAAAGCGCGCATGGAAGGATCAGCATTTTCTTCCCAAAGCGCCAGCAGCCCAGCGGCGCCCTCTCTGCCCGGGGACGCCCCGCGTCTGCACGCGTTCCATGGGGAGCGTCTCGCTGGGACGCGAGCGGCTCCCTGGTCCGGGCACCGGCCTGTCCCA
>NW_006457260.1:0-221 GCF_000325575.1 Pteropus alecto | reverse complement strand
GGGAAACACAGGCACTGTGGCTGGCTGGCTGTGTTATCTGAACGTCTCTGAACCCCATCCGATCATTCCCAGCCCAACAGGAATAGGCATTATGCCCTTTTGTCAGCTGGGGAAACTGTGACCACGATAGTATGGATGATAACTAATGCTTCTTGGGTATTTCCTATGTACCAGGCAACGTGGTAAGTGTTTCAGATGCTCTACCTCATTCAAGCCCATTC
>NW_006457259.1:0-221 GCF_000325575.1 Pteropus alecto | reverse complement strand
CTCTGGCGAACCTCCATGACCACCGCCACGGCGACGGGAGGGACCCGAGTCAGACTCCGGTTACTAGCGCGGGGTTTGGAGCAAGGTGCTGAATTTTTCTGTATCTTTTTGCTTATTCTTTTAATGCATTAGTAACAGAAAACAGACATATGGATGGTGAAACCTACCTTGGACGTCTGTCGTGAAGGTCAGGTGGACGGGCGCACGTCAGGTTTTCGGTG
>NW_006457258.1:0-221 GCF_000325575.1 Pteropus alecto | reverse complement strand
AGATTAGTATAAAAAATATATCAAAAGTGAAAAATGCTAGAATAGTTCATCTCTATATGTGGGCATGTTCAAAGGAAAAAAAGGTGATGTTAGTCATCTAAGACATTTAAGTAAAGTCAGTTATTAATTTATCCATTCTATCTACATGATGATAAAAATGAACAAGCTAGTCTGCTGTA
Organism: Pteropus alecto; assembly: GCF_000325575.1. NCBI lineage: Eukaryota > Metazoa > Chordata > Mammalia > Chiroptera > Pteropodidae > Pteropus > Pteropus alecto. Next base: position 42 of record NW_006457258.1, on the reverse strand, counting down.
TGGATTGATATATAAACTTTTTTAGATCCAACTTATGTTACT
>NW_006457257.1:0-221 GCF_000325575.1 Pteropus alecto | reverse complement strand
ATTCTCCCTCACAGCCTGAGAAGAAGTCAGTCCTGCCGACACCCTGTTCTTAGCCTTCCAGCCTCCAGAATGGTGAGAAAAGTAATTTCTGTTGTTTAAGCCACCCGGTTAGTGGTACTTTGTAACGGCAGCGCTAGCAGACTAATACGAACCCATCAAGCTGAGAAAAGAAATTGGCTGGAACCAGCACAGCCAATGTCTCCTTCTCAAAGACAGTCCAG
>NW_006457256.1:0-221 GCF_000325575.1 Pteropus alecto | reverse complement strand
AGGTGTCTGTCTCCCTCTGGCAGAAGGGAGACACGCCATTTTCCGAGGCGGTCGTGCACGGACGCTGTCATCGGCAGGATGTGAGTTCCAGGTGTGCCACGTCCGCCCCCGCATTAGCTGACAGTTGTACCCCTTTTCCTTTTTGCTTTCTTGGCGAATGTGTGGTGGTGCCTCGCTGGGGTTTCATCTTGCCGAGAAGTGATCACATTCAGCCTGTCTTC
>NW_006457255.1:0-221 GCF_000325575.1 Pteropus alecto | reverse complement strand
GCTACTGAAACAGTGTATTAAAAGGCCAGATCTAAAGCAGGAGAAAGACATTATCATCCTGCGATTGAGACTAATAGACAACCATTTGCATTCAGCAATGTTCACACTGCTCAGACAGTGGGGTTTCTGCATTTGAAATGACAATTTTATGAGACTACAAGGCATTGCCAAAATGCTTACTTAGCGCTGAGAATGGATACAGGGTATGCAGCAAAGCAGTA
>NW_006457254.1:0-221 GCF_000325575.1 Pteropus alecto | reverse complement strand
AGAGAAACTTTATGCTACGTCACTGAAGCCAAAGAGGATATTGATAAAAAGTCTAAATGTATTCTTGACTTTGAAACTTAGTAAACTAGGATAGATTAAACAAATTCTGTAGATAAAAAAAAAAATATGTAGCTAAAACCCACTGTAATCATCAGGGACAGACAAGAATTTCTATCATTACTGCTGTTACTTAGCATAATTCTGAAAGTTTTCTAACAAAT
>NW_006457253.1:0-221 GCF_000325575.1 Pteropus alecto | reverse complement strand
AAATAGTGACAGTTTGACGTCTTCATTTCCTATTTCGATGCCTTTCATATCATTCTCTTGTCTGACTGTACCTGCCAGACCTCCAATGTTATAGGGAATGACAGTGGTGGTAGTGGACAGCCTTGTCTTCTTCCTGATCTTAGACGGAAAGTTTTTTGTTTTTCACTGTTAGGTATAGTGTCGGTGGAGGGTTTGTCATATATGGCCTTTATTGTGTTAAG
>NW_006457252.1:0-221 GCF_000325575.1 Pteropus alecto | reverse complement strand
AAGCCCAAAATCAAGGTGTCATCGGGGCCATGCTCCCTCTGAAGGATGAGGACGTGACCATCCTGGTCTCTTCCCAGCCTCTGGCGGCTGCGGGCAGTCCTTGGCTTAGAGCTGCATCACGGCCACTCTGCCACCGTCTTCATGTGTCACGCTCCCCTACGACGTCCCCTCTTCTCATAAGGACACTGGTCTTTGGAGTGTCCTTACGAGAAGAGGACACT
>NW_006457251.1:0-221 GCF_000325575.1 Pteropus alecto | reverse complement strand
GGGTGCAGAGGGCAGAGGGGGTCAACCATGGTGACAAAAGGGACTTGCCTGTGGGTGGTGGGTACACAACACACACACAGATGATGCATTATACAATTGTACACACGAAGCTCGTATAATCTTATCGACGAATGCCACCCCGATAAATTTAATTTTAGAAAATGCAATATTCTACTCTTTCTCTTAACTGACATGCTTCGTACTCTACTGTGAATTATATT
>NW_006457250.1:0-221 GCF_000325575.1 Pteropus alecto | reverse complement strand
CCTAATAAACTTTAACGCCTAGTGTTTAATTAGGTATAGCTTGTTGTTATTATTATTGTTGTTATTAAGAGCATTGATACTTATGCATCTGATAAATGCATAAAATATCTAAGTTTGTTCCAAGATGTGGTATGGAATGGTAAGCCATTTATTTAATCAAATAAATTTGAGCTTTGTCTTCTCCAGCATAATTTCCTTTTAAGAGGCAAAGGATATATGTG
>NW_006457249.1:0-221 GCF_000325575.1 Pteropus alecto | reverse complement strand
GTGTGCGTGTGTGTGCACATGTGTGCGTGTGTGTGTGGTGTGTGCACGTGTGTGCGCGCGCGCGTGTGTGTGCGCGCGCGCGCGCGCGTGTGTGTACTTCTCTCTGTGTTAACGTGTTGTGTTAGTTGTACTGGTTCGCTCCCTGTCGCTGTCGTAACAGATTCGATGATAAGTACTTATCACTTCCGGTCCTGGAGGTCAGGGGTCTGACCCTAAGCTAA
>NW_006457248.1:0-221 GCF_000325575.1 Pteropus alecto | reverse complement strand
GAAGTAGAAGTTGAAGTCACTTTTCCAAAGTACTCTTTATATATGTTGAATTGTTCCAACATTGACAGCTTTTCTTCTCTTCGTTCTTCCTGAAAATACTCCTTCATCTGAAGTGCCTCTTTGCTAAAATTAGGATATTGCTTCATTATACCTATACCCAATATTTGAATATTCTTTAGCCAGAGATCAGCTGCCTCCTTCCCGAGATCCCACTCGGTAAC
>NW_006457247.1:0-221 GCF_000325575.1 Pteropus alecto | reverse complement strand
TTCAGTAGGAAAAGCCAATCAGCTCACAGATGCCGAAGGAAATGAAGTAGCCACCCGGAGGGCCAAGCGTTAACACTCCAGACCCCTCCCCCTGCACCAGCTTGCTGGGGCTGCCGTGACAAAGGGGACACACAGTGGGGCGGCTTCCGCGACAGAAACGTACTGTCCGGCAGTGGTGGAGGCAGAGAGTCCGAAGTCAAGGGCCTCCCCGGAAGGCGCTG
>NW_006457246.1:0-221 GCF_000325575.1 Pteropus alecto | reverse complement strand
TATATTAACGTGTGCTAAATATAACACTTTTCGCCCTTCTAATGTGTGTCTGGCACTGCACTATGTACATCAAATGCATCATCTCATTGTACTCTCAAAGCCTGATGCAGGAATATCAGTTATTTTCCCCACTTTACAAATGAGAAAACTAAGTTTGAAAGATTAAGGAAAACACAGTAAGTGGTGGAGCCCAGATACCAACCAAAGTCAGATAGAACCCC
>NW_006457245.1:0-221 GCF_000325575.1 Pteropus alecto | reverse complement strand
CAGGAGTTGGGGACCCCTGCTTTAGGAAATGTTACAGTTTAGTAATTGAAGTGGACAAATGGCCACAGGTGGTGGGTTTGGGCCTTCCAGGTGTGAAATTGACACAAAGGAAAATGATGCAAACACATAACCCCTTTGTAAGTTATTTTGTGGTTGGGTTCTTAGGAAATCAGACATTTATTTAATTTTTTTATTATTATTTATGCCTACAGCGCCTGGTC
>NW_006457244.1:0-221 GCF_000325575.1 Pteropus alecto | reverse complement strand
CTTATTTCACAAATATTCTCCTCTTCTCCCCCAGCCAGAACCACATGGGAATATTTTTGGATCTTCACTGTGAGAACCTAGTAGGATTCCTGGAGGTAATGCTCACAAAACTGTGAGCTCCCCACTCCCCACCAAGATTACAGCACCAAGACTATCACTCTAAAGCCAGTCCGCACTCAGCCTCCGACAATTCATCAAAATTACCATGTAAGTGTTGCTAC
>NW_006457243.1:0-221 GCF_000325575.1 Pteropus alecto | reverse complement strand
ATTTCAAGAAGAGGTCTTAGAAATGTGTAAGTGGTATCCAGTGTCTTAGCTTTTATTAAAAATGTATATATATATATATACATATATATATTTACAGTAAGTATAATTGTATTACGCATTTCTGACTTTCTTTTACTACACCTTTAAATGTAACTTTGACGATTTTGCTCACTAAAAAAAGCAAAAGTCAGTGAATCGAATCTTCCACAGTCAGCTCTTCC
>NW_006457242.1:0-221 GCF_000325575.1 Pteropus alecto | reverse complement strand
CGGGGCAAGGTGACATGGTTCCTGTGACAGCACCACGCACGCGGTGGCTGAACCCACAGGAATGGACGGTCTCACAGTCTGCAGGCCAGGAGTCCAAGCTCAAGGCACTGGCGTGTTGGTGTCCCCTGAGGCTGCGAGGGGGACTCTGCCTGTGCTGCCTGTGGTGGTTGTTCGCTGTCCTTGGCGTGCGTTGGCTCGTAGCAGCCTCACCCCGATCTCCG
>NW_006457241.1:0-221 GCF_000325575.1 Pteropus alecto | reverse complement strand
AAGGAAAGGCCCCTCTTCCTTAACATGGTAAGGAGAGCCAGACAGAGGGACAGGACCAACCTTCAGGAAAAATCTCAAAGGTTACATTTTTCTCTGAGAATTTCCTCTCCACTTCTCTCTGTTCCCAAACCTCTTGCACTCTTTGGTATCTCCTTTCAACAAGGCTTCCCAGATTTGCCCCAACAGTTATCCCTTTTTCAGCATCCCTTCCAGAAGGACAC
>NW_006457240.1:0-221 GCF_000325575.1 Pteropus alecto | reverse complement strand
TCCCAAGACGGACCATTCCAATTGTCTAGGAAGTCGGGCCAGCCATCTCTGATGCCTGAAAAGGAAGGATGGAGAGAGGAAGTGGGGCAAAGGAGCTAAAACCTGCACAGACTCCTTGAAAAAGGACCTTTCCAAGGGTTACTTTGCTGCCTACTTTGTCTTCCAAATTATTCCTGCATGAGGCTAGCCTTTATAGGGAAGGGAAAGAATGTGCCCTGGCA
>NW_006457239.1:0-221 GCF_000325575.1 Pteropus alecto | reverse complement strand
GGAGAAGTCAGTGACCACAGACGACAAAGAATGCAGTGTGCACAAAAATAGTTAAGTCACTAAACAACTATAACCCACAACAAGCAACAACAACAACCACAGGGAGTGGGGGCAAACCTGTTTTTTAGAGTAATCACGTAATGTTCTAAATATGTAGTTTCCAACAAAAATTATGAGGCATTCAATGAAAGCAGAAAGTATGGCCCATTCACAGGAAAAAA
>NW_006457238.1:0-221 GCF_000325575.1 Pteropus alecto | reverse complement strand
GGAAAAACTTGCCAGCTATAAACTGTGTGAATAAATATCAGCTACACTCATACCATTTGTTTCCTAGGAACCTGATTTCAGGGTCTCCGTTTTTGTGAAACAGTGGATGGCATCTTATTTAAGTCCACACTGGAGCGTAGAGGAACATTTTGCCTTGTGGCATATGGTTTTACTCTCCGGTTTCACGTTTTAGAAAGTGAACTTCAAAACAAAATCCTTTG
>NW_006457237.1:0-221 GCF_000325575.1 Pteropus alecto | reverse complement strand
TAACACCTTCACATGCAGAGACTTCCAGGGTCCCAAGTGGTCCCACTGTTTCCTGTATCTCCTCCAACACCTCAAACTTGCTCTGGGAAAGAAATAATATTGCTCATTTTACTTTAAAGTAAATAACTCACTGTTTTATCTCTAAGGAGAGGATACATTTTAATTGGAGGAACAAAAGGTTTGGCCCCTGTGGAAACATTACCAATCTCAGGAAGGCTGAG
>NW_006457236.1:0-221 GCF_000325575.1 Pteropus alecto | reverse complement strand
GATGACCCCCAAACGCACCATCCCTGTCCTGATGCAAACCTTCACATCTCCCCCGAGGGGTCTGCCTGGCGCCTGGGACTTACACGCGGCAGCGTGAACCAGTGATCCCGCCAGAGACGTCCCTTCCGGCCGCCCCCTCGCCAGCAGGCACGGCGCATCGGTCACCTGGTCCTGCTGCGTTAGCCGCCAGCGTCTCTCAGGTCCGTGTGCTGCCCGTGTCC
>NW_006457235.1:0-221 GCF_000325575.1 Pteropus alecto | reverse complement strand
AGAGCAAGCTCAAATGTCATTTCTTTTAACCAGCCCTCCTTGAGTCTCCAAATTGGATATAATCCTTCCCTCCCTTGAACTTCCACAGTACTTTCTCTGTCCCCTTACAGTGTATTATACCGTCAATTGTAAGTGCTTTAGAAACATAGCCATGGCCTTGAACATAGGTGTCCATCCTCAAAGTCGGAAAAAGATTAAATGATTTATATATACCTGGGACA
>NW_006457234.1:0-221 GCF_000325575.1 Pteropus alecto | reverse complement strand
TCATCTAGCAAGTCTTTAAAAAATAAATCCATTGAACTGACAGATTATATGATAGAACATTAATCTCCAGATGTAAACTCTCCAGAAATTTAGGAGCAAAAGCATATAGAAATGCCACATTTGCTGGGTTCACTAAGAAACTTGGTTCATAAAGTCAATGTATTCATCATCATTATTTGTGTCAATAAGTATCTTTAGAGAGAGCCACAAGGCATGCCTCT
>NW_006457233.1:0-221 GCF_000325575.1 Pteropus alecto | reverse complement strand
CGGCCAGTGCAGAATCCTGAGGTCAGGTGTAGTTTCGTGTGGTTTAGAAACGGCAAGAAGGCCGGTGTGGCGGAAGTAGGTTGGGGGTGGGGGCGGGGTAGGGAGCAAGAGAAGCGTGGTAAGTGATGAGCTGTGGGCAAGGGGTAAAGTGGTGGGAGATAAGATATGATGTAAGCCTTGTAGGTAATTGTAAATATTCTGGCTTTTACTTTTATTTTTTT
>NW_006457232.1:0-221 GCF_000325575.1 Pteropus alecto | reverse complement strand
GGGAGTTCTGGTCTACCTTGCTCCCTCTGGTCTCCGCTTTAGCATCAACCTGGGATTTCAGAACTGCCCTTTCCTAGCATGGTTTAACTTGTGCCTCTGAGTTCTTAACGAAACTCCCTTTTGTGGGAGGGGTGGGGTGGATGAGCCCGAGGCTAAACCTTTGTTTTGACAATGATCTATTTTTCTTCCTTAAAGCTTGCTTTACTTTATTGAGGCATAAC
>NW_006457231.1:0-221 GCF_000325575.1 Pteropus alecto | reverse complement strand
GAAAAAATTACTTTAGCAGACTGGCACTACAAGAAATATTAAGGGAAATGATTCATGCAAAGGAGATATGATACCAGATGGAAATGTGGATCTTCACGAAGGAATAAAAAATACCAAAAATGGTAGATATGTGGGTAAACAAAAAATTAGTCTACTATTTTAAACATTTTAGAAGATCTTGACTACTAAAGGAGAAATAATAACAATGTACTTTGGAGTTT
>NW_006457230.1:0-221 GCF_000325575.1 Pteropus alecto | reverse complement strand
GGTTCCTTCCTGACTGTGCAGCTTGTATGGCCTTGAGCAAAAGGAGGTTGAAAAAAGTTTATTGTAAGGACTATTTTTTTTTTATTGTAGACATTAATATTACAGACGCAGAAGCATTTTAATGTTTCGCAGAGAATGCTTATCACGGTCCCAACCCTTCCAGATGCGTCAGAAGTGACCCCTTGAATCTGGGGAAGATTGAGGTCCAGACTTGGGAGAGA
>NW_006457229.1:0-221 GCF_000325575.1 Pteropus alecto | reverse complement strand
TCCTCTCCTGAGTCATTCCTTCACGGGCGTGTAAACGGCACCAGCGTAATGACAGATTTCCTCCTCCACTGGTTTTACTGCGTCTGGTCTAGTCACCGACGCTGTGTCATTCTGAACGGCATTTTCTGGGGTAATCACAAAGGTTTTAATCATATGCGTGCATTAAAATACTTCTAGAATGGTTCATATATATCTATAGGAAACCAAAGTCTGAACAGCGA
>NW_006457228.1:0-221 GCF_000325575.1 Pteropus alecto | reverse complement strand
CAGGAAGCAGCCATGGCCGCAGTACAGGTTGGCACAGCGGTTTCCAGCATGCGTTTTATTTTTACCGGCTCTCAGGGTGCCGGACGGGGGTTCGAATCCAGCTCCCCCCGCCTCCCGCTGCTCCCATTGCAACTTCAGGCCCCAGGTTCCCTGTCTGTCAAATGGGACCCAACTCGTAAGGCTGATCTGCAGACTAAGTGAGGATGACACGCGTGACGTGT
>NW_006457227.1:0-221 GCF_000325575.1 Pteropus alecto | reverse complement strand
CCTAACCCTAAAGCTAAACCTAACCCTAACCCTAATCTTAACCCAAACCCTAAACCTAACTTTATCCTAACCTTATCCCTAACCTAACACTAACTCTAAAACTAACTCTAACTCTAACTTGAACCCCTTACCCTAAACCTAACCCTAACCCTATCCCTAATTCTAAACCTAAAGCTAAACCAAACACTAACCCTAACCCTAACATAACCCTAACTCTACCC
>NW_006457226.1:0-221 GCF_000325575.1 Pteropus alecto | reverse complement strand
AAGTTATAAAATGCCCATGTTTCCCTTTTAACTTCTTTCCTTTTGTTACTAGGTGGCACTTCTTCCTTTTCCTTCCTTTGTACCTGTGCTTTACACAGAATTCTAGAGTATTGCACTTAGAAAAAGAAAAAAAAACAAGAAAATCTTCCTCCTTCTCCATGCTAATAGCACAAAAACACAGTTTTATATGTCCAGTTGTTCAAGAGAGGGATTGCATAGGC
>NW_006457225.1:0-221 GCF_000325575.1 Pteropus alecto | reverse complement strand
AGTATTCCACAGTATAGATAGATGTACCACCAGCAATGTATAAGGGTTCCAGTTTCTTCACATCTTCTCCAATACTTGTTGTTACCTGACATTTTTATTATAGCCATCCTAGTGTGAGTGGTAATTCGCTGTGGTTATGACTCCTTGATATATCCTGAGAGTGAGCCTGTGATTGTTTACCTTCGAAGGATTCTTTAATAATGAACTTCTAAATTGTGTAA
>NW_006457224.1:0-221 GCF_000325575.1 Pteropus alecto | reverse complement strand
TGAGCTTCTCCCTTTGGCTCACTCCGGAGGGAATCGCAGACGGTTTTTCCGTGGGGCCACCAAGAAGGGCCCGCTGCCCCCCCGCTCTGGACCCACCTCGGAAACTGGGTTCTGGGAAGCGCGCGGCCAACTTGGAAATCACAGTGAAGACTCCCTCCAACGCGAGACCCAGGAATAAGCAGGACACGAGGGCTTCTCGGCCAGAGGGGCAGCTGGGCCAG
>NW_006457223.1:0-221 GCF_000325575.1 Pteropus alecto | reverse complement strand
AAAATAAAATAAATAAAAATCGTGTGACACACTACAATAAGGAGAATTTAGAGCCTCTCCCAACAATTTGAAAGAGAAACATGGAGGGGATCAGAGGGCAGGAGGAGAAAACAGGATGAGCCGGCAGATGGCCAGAAACTGGGGCTCCACACAGCGAGACGGTCGGAGGAAACGGTGACGTCACTAGGTGGCCATCTATTATACGATTCTAACTTATTTGT
>NW_006457222.1:0-221 GCF_000325575.1 Pteropus alecto | reverse complement strand
CTCATAATCTGACCCAAAACAACCTCCACCCTGCGGCCTCCCTGCGCCCTGCCCCCAGGGCTCCATCTTGGTCCCTCATGGCAGATCCACCTGGCGGCAACCGAACCGTAGCCCAGTGGTGCGCGGCCGGTGTGGTTTCGCCTCCCCTTCCTCGGAAACGCCATGTCTGGAGATACTTGTGTTTGCCACACTTTGAGGGGCAAGTGCCACTGGCATCTAGT
>NW_006457221.1:0-221 GCF_000325575.1 Pteropus alecto | reverse complement strand
AGCAGGAAACTAATTAAAATTTTCTTCTCTGGGTATATTACTGAGTATTTTCAGGAGATGCAATGTTTTGGAATATTCTTTTCATACCCATTATATTTTAATTTTGATGATGAGAATAAAAATGATATTAAGTTGATATATTTGCATCAGCAATACATTCTTAAATAGAAGAAAAATACTTTATGCCATCCTAAATAATGGAGACAGAGATGAGTTTTATT
>NW_006457220.1:0-221 GCF_000325575.1 Pteropus alecto | reverse complement strand
CCTCAGTGAGCATCTTGAGGGCCTGGCCAGGGGCCCCTGTCGGCCACAGCCTATAAAGCTGAGCAGGTGACAGTCACATCGCACTGGCTGAAGAGCAGTGGCCAGGTCCTACTTCCCAGTGACGAGCCGGGAAGACGGGCAGGCAGGGGGCAGGCTGTCACGCAGAGGGGACTGTACGGGGAAGACCAGAACACCTAGGGACACTCTGGGGGTCATCACAG
>NW_006457219.1:0-221 GCF_000325575.1 Pteropus alecto | reverse complement strand
GCAGAAGGTTTAGGATCTAGTCACCTCCTTCAGGCAATGTCTTTTTTCAACATTCCTAAGACCAGTCGGGCCACCTCCTTGTGTCCTCCCTTGGCCTATGCATACCTTCTTGCACTATTGACCGATCAGTGACTCACAACCTTTATTGAGGGCCTGTGTTGGTGCTTTATGAATGACTCTCTCCTTTAACACTATGATATTCTTTTTGCCCCATTTTATAG
>NW_006457218.1:0-221 GCF_000325575.1 Pteropus alecto | reverse complement strand
ATCATGTCATCCCTGTGCTTAAAACTCACCAACAGCTCCTGTGGGGTTAGACGGACACACAACCGCAGACCATGGTGCCTCTGGTGGCCCCGAATCCTGACTCCGTGACTTGGAGGGACCTGCACACCCCACGCCCCACACTGTTTTCTGTTTCATTGCCATTTACACGCACGTGGCTGGTCCACACCTTACGCGGCGCGCTTAGCGAGGACAGGACTTGG
>NW_006457217.1:0-221 GCF_000325575.1 Pteropus alecto | reverse complement strand
CACCCGTATTGTTCCCTCTGGTTCTGTTATTAATCCCATCGCAACTTTTGGTTAAATCGATAGTGGGTACAACATTAGGACTGCAAATATTGCTCATTGCCGAGCTAGCTCAGCTTTACTCTATTACAACTTCTCATTTTTCCTGGGATTAATTGTTTTTTTCCCCCACATTTCCTTAGCTGTCCATGTATTTATATCCAGAATTTTCCACAATCACTGCC
>NW_006457216.1:0-221 GCF_000325575.1 Pteropus alecto | reverse complement strand
TTCCTAGAGGTTCCCAAGAGTTGCAGCATCTTAGGAGTGAAAGGATATCGGTGGGACCTCAACCTCTAGACAAGCTTGACAGCAGAGTCCCCAGACTCCAGTAGACCAGGTGAGCTGGGACACTAGACCACTGCGGAGTAACCAGTGTGGACCAATGCTTTGGAGCCACCTAACACCCTCCTGTCACCCAGGACATTAGAAAAACCCAGGAGGAGGAGCCA
>NW_006457215.1:0-221 GCF_000325575.1 Pteropus alecto | reverse complement strand
TCATTCAAAGGAAACTTCAGTTGTTTCCACACCTTGGCCACCGTGTATAATGCTGCTATGAACATAGGGGTACGCATGTCTTTACAAACAAGGGCTTTCAGATTTCAATTTTCAAAATTCAGTTACCTGAAGAGTAAGTGCTGGGTCAGATGGTAGCTCTATTCTGAATTTTTTGAGGAATCTTCATACTATTTTCCAATTTACAAGCTGCACCAATTTAC
>NW_006457214.1:0-221 GCF_000325575.1 Pteropus alecto | reverse complement strand
TGGGAGGGCACGGTTGCAATGGATAATTGAGACTCTGAAATCTCTTGTACATTTACTGGCAAAAGAGGAGAATTCAAAATACTGCAGAATCTAAATATGATGTCAGGGCGACCTCAGGAGACACGAGGAGCCCAGGTTACCAACCTCAGTCTCTCAGGAAGCTCTGTTCCACCAGCCTTGATCACCTTTGGCCATTCCCAAGCTAAGGAACACCTGCCCCC
>NW_006457213.1:0-221 GCF_000325575.1 Pteropus alecto | reverse complement strand
CATTGGATTTTTCAGCAGAAACACTATGAGCTAGAAAGAGTGGAATAAATATTCAAATTAATGAAAGCGAGAAATCACCAGCCAAGAATACTGTATCCAGAAAAGTTATCCTTTAAGTATGAAAGGGAAATAAAGACTTTTCTGGATATATAGAAGCTGAGGGAATTCACAAGATGTCATTACAAGAAATGCTGAAAGGTGCTGTTCTACCTGAAACAAAA
>NW_006457212.1:0-221 GCF_000325575.1 Pteropus alecto | reverse complement strand
GAAGAAGTTAACTAGTGATTTATAAAATTATAAAACACACATTTATAAAAGAAGTTCATAAAGTGAAGGAGCCCACCAAGATGTCAAAATATGAAGTCCCAGCCCTTATCTCCCCACAGAAACACTAATTTAACCATATTACATGAACCTAAATGATTTTATAAGAAGACCAGATCCAGTTAAAACTTGTCATACTCCAGATGAGCATAAAATCAAGAACT
>NW_006457211.1:0-221 GCF_000325575.1 Pteropus alecto | reverse complement strand
GGGCCCAGTCATCAGGGCAGAAAGCAGAGAAGAGGCTGGCAGAGAAACAACAGCTGATTTTTACCGACTGCAGTTGCAAAATTGAGACTGAGCCGCAGCTCCCAACACCCAACCCAAAGGACCCCTCTCCCCATACCCTCTGAGACCAAGCACTGCGGAGCCTCAGGGGAATCTGAGAAAACACTGCCAAAACTGTTGCTAATACTGACAGGGACTGAAAC
>NW_006457210.1:0-221 GCF_000325575.1 Pteropus alecto | reverse complement strand
CAGGGCACACACTCCAGGAGACAGCCATAGGACGGGTTCCTAGCGTAAAAACATCACTGTATTATAATAAGTACACAAAGTATTTTAGTTGGACACGCGCACATGCACACATACACACACACGAAAGAAAGCAGCTCTCTAGTCCTCATGGAAAATATTGTAATAGAACTTTTTTTAAATTATTTTTTTTAATTAGTTTCAAGTATACGGTACATTGGTTA
>NW_006457209.1:0-221 GCF_000325575.1 Pteropus alecto | reverse complement strand
AATTGGCAGATACTAGAAGGATCAATAATACTTGACGTTAACTAGAGTTTGGGAAATTGTGCACTCCTATGAGAGTTATACATGGTCATATAGATCTAGGGAAAATATAATTGTTTCTCCTTTCTGCGATGAATTCAAATATTCACATGAAACTTGAAATCATACATGCCACGTGACTCTGTATTTTATTTCCACCAAGTAATCCTAAGAAAAGAGCCAGG
>NW_006457208.1:0-221 GCF_000325575.1 Pteropus alecto | reverse complement strand
AGGGGTCAGGGCGGGTGGGAAAGGGAGCTTCCCGCCGAGCGGCCCATCTCGGGGCCTCATCCACTTGCGTCCACCAGCCGGGCGGGTCCCCCAAGCCCTTTAGCCACGTTGGTTTTTGCATCGAAACTACGGGAAGAAAAGGCTTCTTTTCTTCCTCCTCCTGCTGCCCAGGGTTGTCCGGAAGGAGCCCAACCGCGAAGCCACTTTGTTGGAGGTGCCAC
>NW_006457207.1:0-221 GCF_000325575.1 Pteropus alecto | reverse complement strand
GAAGTTCATGTCCATGTGGAACCTCTGAACGTGACTTTATTCAGAGATAGGGTCTTCAAAGGTGTGACCGAGTTGAGACGCGGTCACTCTGGGTTAGGGTGGGCCCTCAATCCAATACGGCCAGCATCCTGATGAGAAGAGGGATATTGGAGCACAGGGTCCAAAGCACAGAAGGTGTCACGTGGAGGTGGGGGCAGCTGCAGGCTGAGGATCGCCGGCGA
>NW_006457206.1:0-221 GCF_000325575.1 Pteropus alecto | reverse complement strand
TATATGAGATGAGCTAGGAATTTTCTTACCTTTGCGGTGTATACCTCAAGACATACAAGGACTAGATGAAGAAAAATTCTTTATGGAAAAATAAAAAAGGAGGAAAAAATTAGACTTATTACAATTTCGTAACTCCCAATGAAATAATCGGTCTAGTCAAAGTACAAAGTTAGGTTCTTTTGTTTTGTGTTGCCTACTTTACTAATTTTGAGATCTTCCTT
>NW_006457205.1:0-221 GCF_000325575.1 Pteropus alecto | reverse complement strand
GAGCCCGAGGAATAAGCAAAAATCATACCAAAATAGACACGAGATACAAATAAAGGAAGAAGAAGATGGTGTTTACTGACGATATCATAATCTCAAAGAAAATACTAAGAAACCTCAAAAGATCGGGGTCTCACAAAAATATCTGGCTCGTCCCTGCCTTGCAGAAAGTCAATCTATTAGAAGGGGAGTTAGATGAGAGGCTCGATCTGACGGGTGAAGAG
>NW_006457204.1:0-221 GCF_000325575.1 Pteropus alecto | reverse complement strand
TTCATTGTTGGGGATTCACATCATCATGCGCTATCTTAAAGGTGTTTATTTCTAAAATTACAGCTAGATTGACATAAAAAAGTATACAAGTTAACACTGATACTACTATCTATAATGCATTTGACTTCTAATCTCATCTTCATCATTTTCTTTCTTTTACTTGATGCTTAATTTGCTGTTCTTTTTATTTCTTCATAAGGAAGTTTTGATTACTGGTTTTC
>NW_006457203.1:0-221 GCF_000325575.1 Pteropus alecto | reverse complement strand
GACATAACAATATATACGGGAACAGAAAATCCTATTATTATGTTACTGCAAATCAAAAGGACAAGGGCAGAGAGTTCTAGCTATAAAAACTGGCTCCCAACATGAAGAAAACTAAAATTGTAACTTTACATAACACTAGGTAGACACTTATTGGACTGATTATCTAAAAGTGAAAGGTAAAACTTTAAAGTTAGTAGAAGAAAATGAAGAAAATATTTCTG
>NW_006457202.1:0-221 GCF_000325575.1 Pteropus alecto | reverse complement strand
GGTGAACAAGACCTTGTTTCTTCTCTCAGGATGCTTATGTTGTAGTAGGGCAGACGAAAAGTAAACAAGCAATTAAAGTAGAATGTGGCTAGTGTCACGTTAAAGGCAAGTGGGGAATGCTAGGGGAGCCCCAAAAGGGGCCTTTAACCCAGCCTGAGCATCAGAAGATGGACAGCTTCTTAGAGAGAGTTAAATTCCAAAACTGATGTAGTAGTATTTTG
>NW_006457201.1:0-221 GCF_000325575.1 Pteropus alecto | reverse complement strand
ACTGTTTAGATCAAAACACACACACACACACACAATTACTGTTTAGATCAAAACACACACACGCATCTATGCATACGTGTACACATGCTCACACGTGCACAGAAACACACACATTCATGCATGCTCATGCACATATGCCCATCACACGCACAAATACACTCCCGCATGCTCACGTGCACACACATATGCTCGCACACACATACGTGCACACATGCTCAGCC
>NW_006457200.1:0-221 GCF_000325575.1 Pteropus alecto | reverse complement strand
TACACTGTGCTTTCAGCGACTAACCGAAGGCTACACTGGCACATTTAATAGATAAAGATGGTCTCTAACATAAATACAGATTATATTGCAAAAGTTCATTCGTTGGTCAGTTTTTTTAGAATTCAAAAATACGATCATTAACCTATAATAATTGCAATCTCTTTGTTGAAGTTGGTGCACGAATTCCATCTCAGCGAAGGATTCGGTTCGTCCAGAAGACC
>NW_006457199.1:0-221 GCF_000325575.1 Pteropus alecto | reverse complement strand
GTACAAAGTTTAACAAAAATACAGAAAACATAGAAATGAATATGAAAAAGATCTGGCCACACACACAAAAATAACCACTCACAAATAAAACACAATAACACAAATTAAAATGCTTTAGAAGAAGCCAGCAGTAGAAAATAAGTAGTAAACCGAATCAATAATTTGGAAATTAGGTAACAGAAAACACTCAATTAGGACAGCCATAAAGAAGAAATAATCAA
>NW_006457198.1:0-221 GCF_000325575.1 Pteropus alecto | reverse complement strand
TGCTTTTCTCAAATATTGGTTATAATTTTGAAGCCGAGGTCATGAAACTATTGAAGAGGTGGAACCAGGATTGGAAATGCAGTTTTATTCACTCTCAGTTCTATAGGTTATGTTAGGGCATGACACTACTTGGATCCCCCAAGTTTCTTATGGGGCCAGATGGGCCTAGAGTGCTCACAGCATAAAGGCTAGTCTATTCTGGCTGTAATTGGCCCTTTCTT
>NW_006457197.1:0-221 GCF_000325575.1 Pteropus alecto | reverse complement strand
AAATTTCACACATATAATCTCAAAGAACATTTCTTGTGTAATATTTTATTTCTACCTAAGAATTAGAGATACCAATAGCCAGGTTTTATCCTGTAATTTACTTAACACCTATATCCTATATGTTCCTATGTCACCCTATAGATTCCCCTTTTGCATTGCAGCACATTTTCTTATTTGCCTCTCCTTAGATTCTATGCTCCTTGAGAGCAGAGACTGGCTAT
>NW_006457196.1:0-221 GCF_000325575.1 Pteropus alecto | reverse complement strand
CCATGAGTTCCCAGTGAGGGCATCTCACTCTGTCTTAGAAGCTGCCACCCTCTTTGAGAGAGGATGGGTGGGGTCTCCAAACTTCCAGCAACTGGCTGAGGGACAGCCCTGAAACCTTAGCAGCTAAACTTTCCTCTGGGGACCCCTGACCCACCTATTAGAAGAGGACAATGCCCTCATGGGAGGGTGATGCCCACTCTGAGGCGTCTGCCAGCAAGCTG
>NW_006457195.1:0-221 GCF_000325575.1 Pteropus alecto | reverse complement strand
GCAGACTATGTTAAGCCAATTGCAGTGCTTAAATGGGAATTTTAGTTTTGTATAAAAAATTTCTCCTCAAGAACTTTTAGAAACACAGAAACTTCTAGATAGAAGGTAATTTATTAAAAATTCTCTTTTTAATCCAGGACCCCCTTGTACAACTTTGATCTGTGCTCCCTCAGTATCCACTTGAGATCCACCAGTTGTTCTACTTATTAGATTTGAGCCAC
>NW_006457194.1:0-221 GCF_000325575.1 Pteropus alecto | reverse complement strand
TGAAAGCTGCCTTCCCACCCCACGTCGTGCCGGGATGCTTCTTCGGTGTGACGTCTGCTTATTTCACATGTCAGTACAATCGGATGACAGCACGCACACTCGCGGGTCGCTTCGGAAGGGCAAGAGGGTTTCTTAGTTTTGTGGAGGATTTTCGTGCTCGGTAAAATGGCTCAAAGGGACAGAAGATGAGACGGGGAGAGCGCCAGGATCAGATGAATTCT
>NW_006457193.1:0-221 GCF_000325575.1 Pteropus alecto | reverse complement strand
GCCCATGGGGCCCTGGGACCCCGAGTCCCCACCCCGCTGGGGCGCACCAAACCCCGTGCCAGGCACGCTGTCCTTCATGCTGGGGACTGCTGTCTTCTGCCCTGCGCGACACCTGGCCGACTCCTCTCCCTCCTCCCAGACCCCACGTGGACGCCTCTGCCCAGGCGGCCCCCAGGACTCCCTGACGCTGTGTGACACCAAAGCGATCCATCTGTGTCAGA
>NW_006457192.1:0-221 GCF_000325575.1 Pteropus alecto | reverse complement strand
TTCAAAGAATTCCATCTCAAATAAATGTATCGCCAGCTTTATGACACAATGACACAGCTACCAGCTAAATAACTAGATAAGAAGCCAGACCTCCCCTACTCATGAACCCCTTTTAGAAAGCCCTGAGGAACCTAGATAATTGACCACTTGAGTGACTCCATTTTTCCTTTCCTGCACCCTAATTCCCACTCTTATGTTTTAAATAAGCAAATAAAGAGTGA
>NW_006457191.1:0-221 GCF_000325575.1 Pteropus alecto | reverse complement strand
ATCCGCTCCGCCGCCGGCCCGGGGTCCTGGATCCCCGACGGCGAGCTATACGTCGGGCTCCGGGACGGCGGGACCTGACGGGAGTCGTCCGCGGCCGCAGCGCGGTGCCTAGAGCGCCCCGCACGCCGCACCTGTCTTGTCGTCGGGTCGGGGTGGCTGTGGCTGCCAAGACCTCACGGCAGAGGCTACTCCGGGGACTGGGGGCCGTCAGCTAGCGTGTA
>NW_006457190.1:0-221 GCF_000325575.1 Pteropus alecto | reverse complement strand
AGAACCACTACAAATATAATATTTACTAGCTGTTACATTACTCTTGCTTGTCACTGCCCCTCCTAAGATCTGGGAGGCCTCTGCAAGTTCTCTTCTCACCTGAGCAACTTCTTTTTATCTTGTTGGGCTCATCACAGTTGATGCATGTTGGATGATAAGGTTAGGTCTTCCATTCTGGTGAATATCTATACTTCCTCTTTGGAGCCACGTGCCCTCCTCCT
>NW_006457189.1:0-221 GCF_000325575.1 Pteropus alecto | reverse complement strand
AGGATGATAAACTTCTGTGTCTGAAGTCACTAAATTTGTGGTCATTTGTTAAGCAGCGACAGGAAGTTAATACAGCCCCCGCACGTGGCTCCCAGACACCCCTCCGTGCCCTGCTCCCCGACTCCTCACAGGCACCCAGGTCCATCCAGTTCAGCACAGCGTCCGCCGGCTCTCGCGCCTGCTCCATCCTGGGCCTCGGTCCGCTGCAGGAGAACTTCTGT
>NW_006457188.1:0-221 GCF_000325575.1 Pteropus alecto | reverse complement strand
CTGCCCCTCAATGGAATTCATGGTGGGCTAAGGCCACAGTTTGCCATCAGGACCCCAGGCACTGAATGCAAAGGTCCCACACTGTCCCCTATCTGACCGGGATGCTGGGAGGGGCAGGTATGTGCCTCTGGCCAAACACTTAATCTCCCGTGCTCCAGGTTCCCATCTTTAAGGTGGGGGCTAATGGAAGAACCTACTTGTGGGGCTAGTATATTAAATGA
>NW_006457187.1:0-221 GCF_000325575.1 Pteropus alecto | reverse complement strand
GAAAGGAAAAGTAATTCTGATGATCCTAGTGAATAATTCTGTGCACTAACCTTGCAAGACTCCTTGAAAGTATCGTAGCCTAAAGTTCTTTGTGGCAATAATTGTAGGCACTGTTTTGATCTCTGATGAAGCCTAGGGCCCTCTGCAAAGGTTGATTAATGTGATATGATGGTTTTACGCTCTGTGTATTTATGCTAAGAGTATGGTTAAGAACAAATAAT
>NW_006457186.1:0-221 GCF_000325575.1 Pteropus alecto | reverse complement strand
AGAGTTAAATACATATAAAGACATAAAGCACACAGAATAATCCCCTGGCAACCATATATGCCCTCCAATCTTATGGAACTATAATTTGCTTACTGTTTCTCAAATAAAATTGTTATTTTTTTTAAGTTTTCAAAATTTTTTTCAAATAAAAATTTTAAATTCCTGTCTCTTGACTACCTTTCTCCATTTTTTTTCTTCTCAGTTTCTCTCAGCTGGAATCC
>NW_006457185.1:0-221 GCF_000325575.1 Pteropus alecto | reverse complement strand
TGGAATAAAAGAATAAAAGGCACACCTATTGGGAGAGGAGACCTAATTAGTGAGTTCAGCAAGGTCGTAAGATACACGAGCAACATATGAGACTCAGTTACATATAATAAGCAAAGAGCACATGCACGCCAAAATTAAAAGTGCAATATTCTTTTTACGATTGTTAAAAAATTGAATACTTAGGTATAAACCTAACAAAACACACACAGGACTTTCATGTG
>NW_006457184.1:0-221 GCF_000325575.1 Pteropus alecto | reverse complement strand
AAATTATGCCCAGAACCGAACTTTCTCCCTCCCACGGAGCCGAAAGACTGGGGCACGACCAGAACCGAATGTCTGAGCCCTTTCAGAAGCGAAAGGTCTATTGTCCAGGAAGAGCTGGGGCTGAAGTCCCTTACCATATCTTACCATAAATGGTCACATTCTAACCCCCCATTCAAATTTGCCCTACCACTACTTCTGCATACCAGGCTGTGTCCCCAGTC
>NW_006457183.1:0-221 GCF_000325575.1 Pteropus alecto | reverse complement strand
CTTGTATAGCGTACAGCTCCGTTTTCTAAGATTCCGGCAAAAGGACATACTCTGGCTGTGATTTAAAGACAAAAAGGTAATAAATATCTATTTATAGAATTTTCTATTAAAATAAAAAAAAATATAAACTCATTTCTATTTTTCGATCCGATAACTTTATTGGTAACCATTCTGAGAAAATAACTTAAGTCAAATGATATGTGCACTAAGGTGTTGATTAC
>NW_006457182.1:0-221 GCF_000325575.1 Pteropus alecto | reverse complement strand
ATCAAATGAAACTCTCCTGAGTTCATAATGATAAAGGGACTGGAATAAGGGTTTTTCTAAAATAAGAGTAACCATATAGTGTGAACAGAGAACTCATGTGCTTTTACCACCGCTAGAAGATGCCCTTATTGGTACCTTATTGGTACATTGATCATAAATAGGTTTACGATTCCTCATTGTTCCACCTCCTTAGGACAGGTTGAGTGGCATGGATAGATTCT
>NW_006457181.1:0-221 GCF_000325575.1 Pteropus alecto | reverse complement strand
TGTACAGAAGTGCTGGCGGTATCCATTGTTCCTCTTTTGGGCCCTCCTCTCTCCCAGTGCGTAGACTCAGTGCTGCCATAAAGGAGATGTCATCAAACTGAATAACAGAGGTTACTTTGCACAGAGGATTCCCTGAAACTCTGCCTCTCCCAAATCATGACCCCACCAAAGTCACCTCCAGGTGTGTCCTCAGTGAATCAGGTGCTCCTTGCTGAGCAGCA
>NW_006457180.1:0-221 GCF_000325575.1 Pteropus alecto | reverse complement strand
TAAAAGAGCTTCAGTTTTCTTTATAAAGTTGGAGTAATTATCACCAAAGTAAGGAATAACAAAGGTTGGGGTCATAAAGGTTTAGACTGCTTCTATGGGAACAGGGGTGGCAGTGGGTCTGTGCTCTCCCTAGTGAGTGGCTATGTGGGTTTGTCTCTTAGGAAAATAAAAAAGTTGATAAAATCTGCATTGGATCTCCTTAAGGCCTCCTGCTTTTCCCT
>NW_006457179.1:0-221 GCF_000325575.1 Pteropus alecto | reverse complement strand
CAAGAAAGAGGAAAGGAGAAACTGAAGGAGAGGAGGGGGTAAGGGCTTTGAAGGTTCTGTGGTATGCAGGATGCTGGGATGGTGGCTGCCAGGTCAGACGGGAGTTGGGAGCTGGGTACCTGAGAGGCATCTGTTAATAATACAGGACTTTTCTCTCTTTGGGTTTGCTGTTTATCAAAGTGAGGACTGTTGTTTTGGAACAAGTTGGTTCACCACTGAAT
>NW_006457178.1:0-221 GCF_000325575.1 Pteropus alecto | reverse complement strand
GGGGAAGCCCTCACGGAGTGTGGGGGTGGGGCTGCGTGGGAGTGGGGTGCAGGAAAGCAGGAAGAATCACAGCATACGAGGATCCTAGGATTCCAACGCATCGACCCAGAGAACCGGGGGAGAGAAGGAAAGGTGGCAGATGAACAACAAGCCTGCGAGAAGGTTCCGGAAAAAGTGCCAGGGACTCAACTCAACAGATAAGGCTTCATGTCGTGCAGATC
>NW_006457177.1:0-221 GCF_000325575.1 Pteropus alecto | reverse complement strand
GGCCTTACCTATACCTTGGTTCTTAACATCTGCTTGTTGGGCGAACTACCCCCAAACAGTGTATTTGTTTGAATAAAAGTTTCTGTGTATTAGCGCAAAGAAATGAGGGAGGGGCGCTTTTGGGCTTTGTCACAAGACCCTCCAAAACCCCATCACATAGGAGCTGCTTCCTCTGCGTAGACTTAACTTTGTTGCTCTTTTGGAATACCTTTTCTACATGC
>NW_006457176.1:0-221 GCF_000325575.1 Pteropus alecto | reverse complement strand
ATCCCTAATCATCAGGGAAATGCAAATTAAAACCACTATGAGATACCACCTCACACCTGTCAGACAGCCATCATCAATAAATCAACGAACAACCAGAGTTGGTAAAGATGTGGAGAAAAGGGAACCCCCGTGCACTGTTGCTGGGATTGTAAATTGATGCAGCTACTATAGAAAATGGTATGAAGTTTCCTCAAAAAATGAAAACTAGAACTACCATATGA
>NW_006457175.1:0-221 GCF_000325575.1 Pteropus alecto | reverse complement strand
TCCCCACCCACCTTGGCCTCTGGCTGGCTGCCAACCACAGACTTCAGAGCTAAAAGGACCTGGCCTCGGCCCATGTGAGTCCCCAGCACCTGCAGCCTGGTACACAGCACATGCCCAGGAAAGATTGTGAAAAGCAGCTGCCCAGTCCGCAGCTTAGAGGGGCCCTCACCTCAACAGCTGAGCACAGCCAACTGGTAAGGTCAGGTGGGCCTGTACGGCCA
>NW_006457174.1:0-221 GCF_000325575.1 Pteropus alecto | reverse complement strand
CCTGTAGGGAGCTGGGATGGAAACCATCCTACAGGACAGGTCTGGCAAAGCGCTGTAGGGAGAGACTGCCTTCCCAGTCCCTCAAGGTCACAGAGCCCCCAGGGTCAAATTGGGAGACCACTAGAATGCAATGTGGGGTAGGCCCTTACGGCACCCACATTCTCACCCCGTTTCTTCAGGGAAGGACCCTCTCAGCTGCCCATACAGCAAGAGAAGTGAGG
>NW_006457173.1:0-221 GCF_000325575.1 Pteropus alecto | reverse complement strand
CCCCACCCACCAGCTGACAGACCTGAGCGTATCTATTATTCCCCTCGAGGGAGTGATTCGTTCTTCCCTCCTTTCTTATCCTTCACTCTCTGCTGCCTGCCCTCGCCTTGACTTTTGTGTCACTGCACTGATTCTCTCTTGGTCTGGCTTCCACCTACACCCCACCCCCACGAACTGTGAACATCTCTAAGGTTTAGGTAGTGCCCCGCTGCATTCCCCCT
>NW_006457172.1:0-221 GCF_000325575.1 Pteropus alecto | reverse complement strand
AGCCGAAAACTAGAAAGAGCACACAAATGTCCACCGGCAGAAGAAAGGATGATTACAGTACAGTAGCATGGAAATAGAAAATTATACAGACATGAAAATGAATAGAATAGATCCACGCACAACAGCAGCTAACCTGGGGATTTTTCTGCAACAACTAAGAAAAAAAAAAAAACACTCCCTTTTCTATGCTCGGACCCATGAGGCTGTGAGCCTGCAGCAGG
>NW_006457171.1:0-221 GCF_000325575.1 Pteropus alecto | reverse complement strand
CAGGGGGACTGGGGAAATGCCCGTGTTGAAATCCTGCCCCCCGTGTCACATCTGGTCCCCAGCGTGTAGTTCAGTCTAGACGCACTGGCTCGGCTGTTCAGAGCACAGGCTTCAGAGCAAGACAGACCAGGTCTGAATCCTGGCCCTGACACCGGGCAGCTCTTTGACCTTGGGCGGCTGCTAATCACACTGACCCTCGGTTTCCTCCCCTGTGAAGCAGA
>NW_006457170.1:0-221 GCF_000325575.1 Pteropus alecto | reverse complement strand
AGGACGGAGAGCTGAGGGGCGGGCGGGGACGAGCGCCGCTCGGGCGGCAGAGAGACCCAGTGACCAGGGACCCTGCTCACATCAGCGTCAAAACACCCCGGGCCTCTCCCTGCCACCTCCTGACTTTTCACAGGACCCGGTTTCCAGAGACGCCCCCTCCTCTGACCCACGGCCCCTGTCGCATGTAGCCCAGGGCCGTTCTCTGGGGCGCGAGGAGAAGG
>NW_006457169.1:0-221 GCF_000325575.1 Pteropus alecto | reverse complement strand
CACTACGCTGAAAAATACATTGACAAATCCTTTTCGCTTTGGTATTCTGAAGCTAGAAAGCAGGATTTATGGTGACAGTGAACTCTATGCAACGGTTTTTTATCCGTGAATTAGGACTGGTCTAAAAAGAAGGTAACAAAAAACGCTCATACTGGGCTGAAGTGTCTGTGTGGAGCAAAGAATGAAAGTGGTGTCTGCACATAAGAAGCAGCCACTACTCA
>NW_006457168.1:0-221 GCF_000325575.1 Pteropus alecto | reverse complement strand
AGCCCCCTGCCTCCGCGGGTCTCCAGGACGTCCTATGTGGCTTCGGAGGCTGGCGCCAATGCTCTCTCCTCTGAGAAGCTGCCCCTGGCCTTCCAGGCGGGAAGAACCCCAAGGCCCCCAGACCACTCTCGTAGGGGAGTGGGCACAGTGTGGTGACGAAGCTCATGGCTCTGCGGAGGACCGGCGTGGAACACCAGCTGCCCTCCGACGCTGCCTCAGGA
>NW_006457167.1:0-221 GCF_000325575.1 Pteropus alecto | reverse complement strand
TTTCGATGTTGTCAATAGGGTCAGTCCTGTTAAAACTCTCTTCGGAATAAAAAAAGATGAAAATCTCGGAGACCTATTTAATGCAAAACCCTTAGCTTTTGAAGTAAATTTTAAAACACACACAACGGACAGGGCTTGAAGCAGCCCGCCTAGGTTTGCCCGAGACCCCTCTAAGCTTCTGTGACTGCTGAGAGAGACTGCTTCAGAGTCCTGTCTGTTCG
>NW_006457166.1:0-221 GCF_000325575.1 Pteropus alecto | reverse complement strand
AGGATAAAGGCTGAGCATTAGGCGAGCTGGCTGCCGGACTTCACGGGACCCTGACTAACGGTGACTTTCACGGCGACACATTTGGGTTGGAAGAATTTCACTGGACGCACACTCACGTGTCTGCCAGGCATGTTGCTGCTACTTTCGACAGATGCATCAGAAAGCCCTTTTGCCCCCAAACATCTTAGAAATTGAGGCAAAGATAAGAACCATTCCGCTTC
>NW_006457165.1:0-221 GCF_000325575.1 Pteropus alecto | reverse complement strand
GAAGAGCTGCCTTCTCTCTGCAGGCTGCCCAGGGCACCGTCCCGGGGGAGGCGGTGGGGTCCAGCCCCCACCCCACAACCCCGCCTCGGCTCTGGGCCGCGTCCGCGTCCACGGGGTCGGAGGCCGGAGCGGTGAGGGGTAAACGGTAAACGGAGCTTGGCGCGCACGGCTCCCCACAGCGCCAGGCCGGCCTCAGCCTGAGCCGGGCGGGGCCCCATAGG
>NW_006457164.1:0-221 GCF_000325575.1 Pteropus alecto | reverse complement strand
AGTGCCTACATTCTGGGCATTGAGGAAAAATGTTCTTACCATCAGAGTCTGTTTCATTAACAGTCTGTTTCATTACAGCAAAATTGAGCTGAAAGTACAGAACATTTCCATATATAAGCATAGCTATCTCCATTATCAACATTTTGCATCCAATTGGTACACTTGTTACAATTGATGAACCTACACTGACATATCATTATTACTCAAAGTCCATAAACACA
>NW_006457163.1:0-221 GCF_000325575.1 Pteropus alecto | reverse complement strand
ACAGTCGCGGTGGCCGCCTCGTGTACAACCCGGTCGACCATCGACGGGGAGAGCTTGCGAGGTAGAGGTAGAGGAGGAGAAGCCGTTCGCCGCCGGCGCGATCCACTTCTGGAGGTGACAAAGCCAACGCCCATGGGTCCTTTACTTTCTTTTCCAAAACCATAGAGAATCGGTGAGGGGGACATTACCGTCTGGCCACCCAGAAGCCAAAGGCCGGTTAA
>NW_006457162.1:0-221 GCF_000325575.1 Pteropus alecto | reverse complement strand
AATTAACTAAACTAGTGATGACTTCAAATGTTTATTGTGTACATGATGCAAAACAATGCAGATGTCCCCAAAAATTCTTGAGAGGTATGTCAAGTTAAAAAAGTGTTAAAAACAGCTACCTGGGTCAACATTCCCAGATTATTTAAAAGAAAACCAAGATAGAAATAGTAAACATATACTAAGCTGTTATTTGAAAGATAGAACACAGAAGTTAATTTTAC
>NW_006457161.1:0-221 GCF_000325575.1 Pteropus alecto | reverse complement strand
ACGAGCACGTGCCATATGGGGCTGCCCCGAGGATGCGTGAAGTCCGTCTTCTCCGCGCTAGATCACGTCCCAGCATCGTCCCTGACACCGGTCTGGCCCCCTACGTTCTCGTAAGGTTTCCATAACCCCTTGCGCCCCCGGTTGTCACGCCGCAATGTCACCCCTCGATTGCGGCTCAGCCCTGCTGTAGCCTGTAGGAAGGGATCCCACACGCAGCCGAG
>NW_006457160.1:0-221 GCF_000325575.1 Pteropus alecto | reverse complement strand
GGGACGAGCGTGGAACCAGCGCCACAGGACAGACGCGGAGCCGTGCTCCCCCGGGGTCTTCTGCCGATGTCGGCTGGGGACACCGATGTCCCTTTTCATAACTGGCTGTTATCGATGGTGTAAGCACCATTATTCCGTTTCGCCTGCGCGACAGGCTACGAAGGCAGATACCGGTCCCATTTCATAGGGAAGCGTGACGAGATCCGGAGAGTTTGTAACTT
>NW_006457159.1:0-221 GCF_000325575.1 Pteropus alecto | reverse complement strand
TAAAAAGAAAGCACACAAGTTAATTTTATTAAGCTATACCATGAGACCAAGTTGCAGAGTTTACATCAACCAAACCTTGATTCGAAACCAGCTTATTAGATGTATGAAGATGGACAAGTTTCTTAACTTTTCTCTAAGACTCAGTTCCTCATCTTTAAAATGGAGATTGTAATACTACCAATCATCTGAAAGTGTTTTAAAGATTAGAGCAAAATATGTAG
>NW_006457158.1:0-221 GCF_000325575.1 Pteropus alecto | reverse complement strand
ATACTCATAGGAAATGCAGAGTGCTCTGAAAAACATAGTTAAATAACTAGGAATACAGGGGAAAAAGACAAAGGATCATGAGAGGGGAAAAAAAAAAATACAGTTGTGGAGAGTAGAGAACAGAGATCGAACCTAAACTGTAGGAGCCCTGCAGTTGAAACTGACACGAAAGGAATAAAAGCAGCCGTGTAAGGTATAGTGGGTAAAGTTTTTTTATTATT
>NW_006457157.1:0-221 GCF_000325575.1 Pteropus alecto | reverse complement strand
CAGGGTGGCCCAGCTGGTGCGCTCCACTGCGTCTCACCCGGCCGCGTCGCTGGGAACGCTGTGCCGTGGTCCCAGGGACTGGCTGCAAGTCTGCTTGCTGCCGCTTTTTAGAAATGTGATTCTAAGGAGAGACAAGCAGTCATGAAAACTTGTCACAGCAGCCAGTGTCTCAGGCCAGCCACGGGGTGGGGGGGCTGCTGGGTGCCGGGGAGCCTGTGGCC
>NW_006457156.1:0-221 GCF_000325575.1 Pteropus alecto | reverse complement strand
CTAAGCTTGAACATAGTATATTGTATTTTTATACATTTTTGGAATTGACATCAATGACATGTTCATACTGTTTAAGATATTAATATCGATATAAGTGAAATGGTCGCCAGGAACATACTGTTTTTTACTATATCTTTTATTTAAATCATGATTTTGTTTTCCTCTTAGGATGATTTGCTGTGCAGTCATCAATTTTATACTCTGAAAGATTTTGTACAAAA
>NW_006457155.1:0-221 GCF_000325575.1 Pteropus alecto | reverse complement strand
AAGCTCTGAAGTTGCTCCCAACTCTGCGCTGGGAGGAACCTAGCAGTTTCCTTAATAAAGACGAGCAGAACAATGACAGCTTTGAGTTTCGCTCTGGATGGGCTCATCACCGGATAGGCTAGGTCATAGTTTGCTCACATCAGGTCTACTGTATCCTCATTTCTTTTTGGGACTTAGTCCAGCAGGATGGGGTGGGTAGGTCCAACATGTGACTTAGGTAA
>NW_006457154.1:0-221 GCF_000325575.1 Pteropus alecto | reverse complement strand
TCGGGAGGTTTCGCGGTCACCTCTGAGTGAGCTGATTGGTGTAGGGTGTGGGTTGAGGATGCTGGGATGTGCCCCTTGGGTCAATCTGCCTTGCGAGCCCAGGGTCACCAATGTCAGTTAACAAGGGCATCTGCGAAACTGCATCCAGAGCTAGAAAACAAATTCGCGAATAAACTCTATCAATCAGTGGCAATTTGCAACTTTGGTCAAAAAGATCCTCA
>NW_006457153.1:0-221 GCF_000325575.1 Pteropus alecto | reverse complement strand
GGAAGAGGCTAGGAGCTAGGGGTTCTGGGGGGAGATGACCTGTGGGCTCCCATGGGTAGGAACAATCAAGACTGCATCCTTGGGGTAGGATAAAAAAGCATCGCTGCCTGGAGGAGGACAGGGTTGGCAGAAGAAAGGCCAAGAGCAGGATGGGGCAGGCGAGCAGGCACGTCCTGGGTGGGCTGTTCTGGCCTTCTAGCCCTCCGTCTCCCGACTGGTCC
>NW_006457152.1:0-221 GCF_000325575.1 Pteropus alecto | reverse complement strand
CCTCACCGAGTCCTTGCGTGCAGGAGTTGGGCAGACCCGGTTGCTCAGGCCTCTGGGGCCAGCACACGAGATGGCTGGTGTGTCCCAGGACCCCCGGTGCCACTCCTGCTGGTCAGCCCTCCCCACAGAGGGGCAGCCTCCTCCAGTCCCCTCCCCTACCCCTCAGCCCCTTCCCCTGCCTTGTTTGCTCTCTAATGTGTCCTCACTGCAATTCAATTCAA
>NW_006457151.1:0-221 GCF_000325575.1 Pteropus alecto | reverse complement strand
AAGATTCCCATAATTCACAGATAAAACTATAAAAATATCTAACTCCACTAAAGATACACAGAAATGTAACTTCTCTTGTGTTCTGTTTTAATGATATAGTTTTGAGTGATTTTTTCTTTCAAGGTTAATTTGAAGGAAAAACAAAAAGCAACAATGTACTCTAGAATTCATAATTCTAATAATCAACCATAGTTTCTAACACTGGGAAGGAGGGAGGGAGG
>NW_006457150.1:0-221 GCF_000325575.1 Pteropus alecto | reverse complement strand
AATGTGCCATATGCTGAGGTATTTAACCAAACTAGGATCAACAGTAAAACCTTATGAAATAAATGTTTTCAAGACTAGTTTTCTGAAATAGAGAAATAGTCTAATTACTACCACAGAAACACATTAATGAGTCCCTGGCATATAGAATAGCAAAAAAACCAGACCTGTTCTGTCAGAGCTGGGGACTGAGCAGTTGGGTGTTTCTGTCACTTTGAGTTGTT
>NW_006457149.1:0-221 GCF_000325575.1 Pteropus alecto | reverse complement strand
TTACTGAATTGTACACCTGAAACCTATATAATTTTCTTAACCAATGTCATCCCAATACATTTAATAAAAAAATAAAATGGGGTTGTTGGGAGATAATGTATGCAAGATGCTTAGCCCTAGGCTGGCATGGAGTAGGCAAAAGAGAGAATTCTGGGCTGGTATTGGTTCTGCTGGTGCTGACACCTTCACTGCTCCGCTCTGGCCTCAGCCCCTCTTGTTCT
>NW_006457148.1:0-221 GCF_000325575.1 Pteropus alecto | reverse complement strand
AAGTTTGTGGTATGCGTGCACGTGCGTGTGTGCCTGCGTGTGCATGTGTACATGTGTGCGTGCATGTGTGTGTGTAAGGTTGGAGGAGGTGGGGAGGGGGGCTTGCCCCCTCCGCCCTGGAAGACCCCAGCCAAGCGGGCCGTGAGCGTGAGCGTGAGTGGCTGGTATCAGGGCTGCTCCTTCTGCGGGGAAATCAATGATCTAGTTAAAGCAGCATGTGC
>NW_006457147.1:0-221 GCF_000325575.1 Pteropus alecto | reverse complement strand
GAACTGGGAGCTGGACGGACTTTTCACAAGTGCCGGGGGGCCTAATAGGAGCAGCAGTGGCGTCGAAGCTGTAACACGTGCATCCCACTTAAACCGGGACGTTATCTCCAAACCCTGCAACCAATGACTCTGCTGGCTGTGAAATAGTGATTTCTAACTCCACTGTTACTTCTATTTACATTTGGGATTCTACTCGAAGGAGATTTTCCTTCTCCTCTGGG
>NW_006457146.1:0-221 GCF_000325575.1 Pteropus alecto | reverse complement strand
TCAGGCAGCCTGTGACTTGAGCGGCTGCTCTCCTGGGCCGGTCCTCCAGCCACTCTGTCCTGGTCGTCGGCCTCGGGGACGGCGGGGCCTAGCGGGCCTGTGGAGCGCCGCTGCGGCGGGCCTCTGTCCCTGACATGCGTCTGTTAGGTCCTCGAGCGTCCCCTGGCTGTGAACACACGCCTAGTATGCGACGCGCTGATTCTCCGTGGCAGAGCATCCTG
>NW_006457145.1:0-221 GCF_000325575.1 Pteropus alecto | reverse complement strand
TCTAGATTGCAACAGAAACTATGAAAAAATGGAGATTATTATTTACCTTTAAACAATTGCAAATATAAAATAAGCCATTGGGAAAAAAAGATCATTTCAAGCTGCTTCTTGATTTCTGTATTACTAAGGGTAGAAATCTACTAGAAGGTCTATTTTGTTTAAAAAAATATCTTCATGGATTTTTGGGGTGGAGCCCTGGGTTAATCTAAATGGGAAAGACT
>NW_006457144.1:0-221 GCF_000325575.1 Pteropus alecto | reverse complement strand
TCTTTGTATAGACCTATGCTTTCATTTTTCTTGGGAAAATAGGAATGAAATATTAGGGTAATATAGAAGGTATATATTTACATTTTTTAAATTTCCAAACTTTTCCAAAGTGGTTGTACAATTTTATATTCTTACTAACAGTGTATGAGGGTTCCAATTCATCCACATACTCATCAACACTTGATAAGTACAGTCTTTTTCATTTTAGCCATTCTAATAAC
>NW_006457143.1:0-221 GCF_000325575.1 Pteropus alecto | reverse complement strand
CCAGCCCTCAGAGGCGCAGGCCGCCGACACCTGCCCGTGACCACGTGCGGAGCATGGGGCTGGTGTGGCCTCCCCGGTTCTAGGTGAGGAGCGCGTGGAGGCGCCCAGTCCACTGCCACAGACCTCCTCTCTCTGCGTTCGTGCACGGCGGCCCCGCTCTGAGTTTCTCCCCTGACTTTCATTATGTCCTTGTCCAAACTCCAGGCCGTGAGACCTTCCTG
>NW_006457142.1:0-221 GCF_000325575.1 Pteropus alecto | reverse complement strand
GAGGAAATGGACATGTACTTAGGATGGATCTTTGAGAAGTTTATGGATTTCAAGGTCTTTTGCAATACCAGCCAGTTGGTGCATTTCTGCAACTGTGAGTAAAAATTCAGAGTCCAGTACAAAAACCTGCAGTAGCCAATTAGCTCTCTTCCTTTCTTCCTGCTGTATAAAATATTTAAGGAAGATGTGAATTTCATTTAAGGTAAAAATTTTTCTCCTTT
>NW_006457141.1:0-221 GCF_000325575.1 Pteropus alecto | reverse complement strand
GAACCCCACAGCACAGATCATGGGGTGCAGTGCTCAGCTGGACAGTGTGGGGAACCCCACACAGAGTGCAGTGCTCCCTGGCCAGCGTGTGGAAGCCCACAGCACAGATCGTGGGGTTCATGCTCCCCAGCCAGCCAGCGTGTGGAACCCCTCTGCACGGGGCACGGGGTGCAGTGTTCGCTCACTGCCTCAGCCAGAGAAGCAGCTCCAAACCAGACGCT
>NW_006457140.1:0-221 GCF_000325575.1 Pteropus alecto | reverse complement strand
TATCTATTTATTTGTGTATCTTCCATTTTTAAGCTACTTATAGATCTATCTTATTATCTAATTTTCTGTCATCAATCTCTCTATCCATTTATTCATCTATCATTTCATGCATTCCACCAGCTCTTCATCTGTCTATATATTGATCTACATATCTGCATATCTATCTGTCATCTATTTGTCTATCACGTATGTATGTATGTATGTATGCATGTATGTATGCA
>NW_006457139.1:0-221 GCF_000325575.1 Pteropus alecto | reverse complement strand
GGGGTATCAAAATATTAAGACTGATTATAGTTCTTCTTTTAATTATCAAGGCCGGTAAAGTTCTTTTCGCAAATGAAACGAAACTCTCTGGTACAAACAGCAGTATTAATACTTGTTGACGTGATGTGCCCCATGTTCCATCAAGTGTAGTCTGTCGAAAAGCCCTGTATCAGAGAATATATTTATTTTAGAAAGTCATTCCTTAGGCAAAATTTGATTAT
>NW_006457138.1:0-221 GCF_000325575.1 Pteropus alecto | reverse complement strand
TTTGGGTATTAAATAGGTAGACGCTGAATGAGTACGTTATAGTCATTATTCAGTCTTTACAATTCTAAAATCCAATTTATCACTGGATAAATTTGTTCAAGTCAGAGTGATAGGCCTAGAGATAGTTTTTTAATAATAAAGATGAAAAAGCAGAATAGAATTAGATGGAGCTGCACAAAAGATGTCAATTGATTGTCAAGGGAGGGTAATGGGCTCTTTGG
>NW_006457137.1:0-221 GCF_000325575.1 Pteropus alecto | reverse complement strand
TATTATTATTATTAATTATTTGTCCTAAAGAGGATCCAAAAAGAATCACTTACGTCTATTATACAGCAGCAAACTTTCTCTTCTGACTGTACAAACATAACCATTTCTTGGGTGGCTTTTGTTTTCCCCAAAACTGGACCCTAATAATTCCTGAGACAGTCACGGGGATCCCAGAACGGAGAAAAACGGTCATTCGTAAGCTGCAGGCGATTTTTTCCCCG
>NW_006457136.1:0-221 GCF_000325575.1 Pteropus alecto | reverse complement strand
CCAAAGTAGGATGATTCTACGAAGGTTTATTTACACAGTGTGGGCATAGAGTCACTGCAAAGATGGCTGTGATGACCTGGGTCTCCAAGTAGCCTGGTTGACAGCGCATGCCCAGACCTATTATAGACTGAACGTTTGCATCTCACCCCACCACAACTCAAATGTTGAAGTTCTGACTCCTAATGGGATGGTATTAGGAGGTGGGGACTTTTGGAAGTGAT
>NW_006457135.1:0-221 GCF_000325575.1 Pteropus alecto | reverse complement strand
TGTGGTGGCTTCAGCTAGTACAGCCCGCATCTATTTCCCAGTGGCACTCATATGCAAACTTCCAGGCACGAATTCGGTCGGGTCAGTGCATACACACACACACCGGCGGGGCCCCAAGGCAGCAGCATCAAGCCGTGGGATATTTATGCACAGTGATGCGTGGGTTACTTATGGCTTAGTGAAAGACTTAAAGGAATGGAAGTCTACATTTTGCCTTAACA
>NW_006457134.1:0-221 GCF_000325575.1 Pteropus alecto | reverse complement strand
GTCCATGATACAGATGGATAGTTTGTTTTAAAACACGGCTTCCTGGGCACTTATTCCAGAGGTCCTGAATCGGTCTGCATGGGTCCAGACCCAGGAGTTTTATTATTAACAGGCACCCCACACGATTCTCAGCCTCTTTCAGGCTTGAGAAGCTCTGGGTGAATTGTTCATAAAGTTCTGTTATTCGTAGGCAGTGAGCTGTGGGATCCTCCTGACTTCCA
>NW_006457133.1:0-221 GCF_000325575.1 Pteropus alecto | reverse complement strand
GATGTTTGCGTCCCCGATCGCAGTGGTGGATTTGCCGTTTCTCCTCTCGGCTCTAACTTTGCTTCGTGTACTTTGAGGCTCTGTTGTTCGGTGCATACATGTTTAAGAGTATTTGTTCTTGGCGGATTTACTTTTATCGGCGTGTACACACACACCGCGTCTTACTGTGCTTCGCTTTATTGAGCGTCACAGATATTGTGTATTTACAAATCGAAGCTAAG
>NW_006457132.1:0-221 GCF_000325575.1 Pteropus alecto | reverse complement strand
CATGTGTTCAGGAGTGGGGAACAAAGGGACATTCTATGGTGGAGGACGAGCCCCTCTGCACAGGGCTCAGGGCCGCAAGCCCCCTGCTGGACGCTGCTGCTCCTGCTCAGTTGAGCTTGTCCCCACTTTCCCTTGAAACTGACTCTTTCCAGACCGGTGGGGCACCTCCTTGGGAACTGTGTTCACCAAATTTATTGCCTGATTTTTTTTTTTAAAGGTGT
>NW_006457131.1:0-221 GCF_000325575.1 Pteropus alecto | reverse complement strand
TTGTAAAAGTAACACCTGTGCATTGGTGAAAACTTGGAGTGTGTGAGGAGTCCACAGAAATGCAAATCATCTAAAACCCCATCCCCAAAGCTAACCACAGTTTCCATGATGATGGCATGTGCAACTTTGCTTTCTTCGCTTGCCACCACGTGGACAGAATCTTCCAATGTCATGTAAAAATGTCCGAACACCATTTTTAATAACTGCATAGTGCTCTGCTT
>NW_006457130.1:0-221 GCF_000325575.1 Pteropus alecto | reverse complement strand
GTCTGTCCTGTCACTGGCTGGTCACCACCGTCCTCGTCAGCCGCCTTGCCGACGGCGTTAAAGGCACGCTGGGCGCAGTCACCATGAAGAAGTCGCAGAGCGTCATGTGGGGGACGCGGGGCGCACTCACCGTGAAGAAGTCGCAGAGTGTGATGTGGGGGAAAACCTCGTGGGCTCTGTTCTTCATGCACTGACGTTTGCTCTCTCTCCAGAACTCCTGA
>NW_006457129.1:0-221 GCF_000325575.1 Pteropus alecto | reverse complement strand
TCATGGATTATACACCCTGGCACAGTAGGTACACTTCATTTAGGGCACTCATTAAAGGTGTAGCTCAGGAATAAGCCCACGAACCCAGGGCCTGCTCCACTTGCCTTCCCTGTTCAACCTTGAGATCTTAGCCCATTCCCTTGAGGTTTTAGGGTATGGCTGAGTCCAAGGGTTTTAGCTCAGTTTCTCTTCTTCTGAGTCTCATTGTTGCCCCTAAAGAA
>NW_006457128.1:0-221 GCF_000325575.1 Pteropus alecto | reverse complement strand
CTTTCACAGAATATCACTTAAATGCAATCGTATAGCGTAACCTTTTAAGACTGGCTTCTTTCACTTAGCAATATGCATTTTAAATTGTATCTATGTTATTGGCAGATGGATAGTTCATTCCTTTTTATCACTGAATAATAGTCCATTGCATGGACATATCACAGTTTATTTATTTACCTATTAAAGAACATTTTTGGCTGTTTTTGCTTTGGGAAATTATG
>NW_006457127.1:0-221 GCF_000325575.1 Pteropus alecto | reverse complement strand
CATAAAGAGCTCGGAGTAGATTAAGAGGGATACACCCAAATTAACACCATTCAGCATTGCAGGGGTGGCAGCTGAGCTTGCGTGCGAGCGTGGTCAGTGTCAACTCAATCTGGGGAGCTCAAGGAGGGCTTCGTGGAAGAGGTGGTCACACTTCTTTCCATCTGATGCCTTTCTCAAGAATTGGCTTTTCTGGAGTATCCCTTTCCTTTCAACTTCTTTCT
>NW_006457126.1:0-221 GCF_000325575.1 Pteropus alecto | reverse complement strand
GGGGAGGTGGAGAGGGTGGAGAGAGGGGAATCGAGTTGGGGAGCGGTGAGGTGATTTGGGGACTCGACCCACTCAGGCTTCTCAGGGTTAGGAACATCGCTTGGTTGGAGGGTAGGGCAAGGACCCAGTCATCATTCAGAATGTAGAAGAATGAGGCCGCATTTCCCATTTTTCCATATATATATATTTTTAAATGGTGGTGACACGTCCTAGGGAAGTCA
>NW_006457125.1:0-221 GCF_000325575.1 Pteropus alecto | reverse complement strand
CATTTTGCCTCTGACACTGAAGCTCTGTTTATAGTATTTCTTTACTATGAAATTGTAGAAATATTTGCTTATATTTTTTCTAATACATTTGTAAACCATCACATTTTAGGTTTTATTTTTATTACCAGATAATGCATAAAGAAGATATCATTCTATCACCACTCCCCCTGAGAGGCTAAGAATTAATGTGAGACCATTAAAACCACAATGCGATATCACTT
>NW_006457124.1:0-221 GCF_000325575.1 Pteropus alecto | reverse complement strand
TCATCATCTATAGGTAAATACAGTCAAACTGCATTGTTATTAATGCCTGTGACCCATGTTAATACCCAGTGAGGCAAGAGTCACGTGTCTCTCTTCTTCATCCCATCCCCACACCTAACCCATCGCAGGCACTTAGCAGACGTGCTGAACGGATGACTGAATGACTTGTCACCTCAACTAACTTTTTAAAATTTTACCTCGAAGAGGCCTCTGGGAACCTG
>NW_006457123.1:0-221 GCF_000325575.1 Pteropus alecto | reverse complement strand
TTACTTTGCCACCTTTGTGTCTGTATATCTTCCAGGGTAGTCTGATCATGGACTCTCCTTGCTTAAAACCCTTAATACTCTTAATTTACCTTAGAACAATAATTCGACCTTGGTGACATAAACTCCAAACTTTATTCAGTGTCTTTCAAGGAATGACTTACACCAGCAGCAAATCTCACATTGCTTCTCTCCTCATACTTTGTTACAGCCATACCAAATTT
>NW_006457122.1:0-221 GCF_000325575.1 Pteropus alecto | reverse complement strand
AAACTTAAGACACTGTCGAGGGAGGACATATTTGCGAAACACGTATGGGAGAAAGAACACGTATCTGGGATATATAAGCAACTCTAAAACTCGATAAGAGAACAAATAATTCAATAACAACAACAAACAGACGAAGCAGGTACATGGCCAAAGAAGCCGTAGCAATGACAAGTGACAAGCGCATCAGAAGATGCTCAACGTAGTAAGGACCAGGGAGGAGC
>NW_006457121.1:0-221 GCF_000325575.1 Pteropus alecto | reverse complement strand
TTGTGAAGTAGGGATTAGTTATATGTGATATCCTTTTTCATCTCCTGTGCTATGCACTGAATGTGTCACCTCCCAAAATCCATACTTTGAAGGCCTATTCCCCAATGTGATGGTATTTGAAGTGCAGGACCTTTGAATATTTATAATAATGAACATTTATTAAACACATATAAAACAGACTTTATCCAAGGTACTGGGAATATATTCTGCCCATGTGGACC
>NW_006457120.1:0-221 GCF_000325575.1 Pteropus alecto | reverse complement strand
CCTGATAGCTCCTGAGTTAAGAGTATCTGTTTCTAAGTGGGAACACTGCCTGAACAAAGACATAGAATATTATTTCCAATTGCAGGTAGCATCTAGGAAAAGCAGGAAGCATACAACTCAGAAGACTGGCTACCAATATATCCTACTCAGCATCACCCCATGCCAGTCCCGCATACTCTGAAAACAACAGGAAGCACAAGCTGCAACAACTGTGTCTTCCC
>NW_006457119.1:0-221 GCF_000325575.1 Pteropus alecto | reverse complement strand
GGCACTTGGAGGCAGCCGAGCACTGCCAGATGCCTGGCACCAGCCTGGTCGCCGGGCGTGACGGCTGTGCCCGTGGAGGGGCGGCTGCTCCTGCCCCGTTGGCATGCAGCGGTGGGGTCCGCAGACCCTGCCGTCGGCCCCGGCTCCGGGGGCCCTGTGCCGCGTGGCCCCCTCCCCCCACCAGTGTCCTCGGCTCTCCAGTCTCCTCTGCACCTCCTGCT
>NW_006457118.1:0-221 GCF_000325575.1 Pteropus alecto | reverse complement strand
TCACTTCACGTCACGCCCTGGGCTGGGGCTAGGAAGGGAGGTGGACCGGACGGGGGAGAAATCCACGGCGACTCAGCGCCACCGGGGCGCGCCGCCTGATGCCCCGAGGTGCTCAGGACAGAAGGTCTCCCGCACAGGGTGCCGGACAAGATCTGAAGGGCACGCGGAGGCTGGGGGCGGGGGAAGGGGAGGGGAGACTGCCGGATGGAGGGGGCATGTGC
>NW_006457117.1:0-221 GCF_000325575.1 Pteropus alecto | reverse complement strand
CAGGTTATAGTCCCGGATCTCCAGCTAGAGGCAGGATTGGCGAGAGAATGTCGGGGTGCAGCCAGGCGCCTTCATGCGGGTGCGCATGCGCGTGGCTGGGCCTCGGGGGAGATGCCCGCCACGGCTTCTGTCCCGGACTTGGATGGGTTTGGAGCGTCGCAAT
The DNA here is from genome assembly GCF_000325575.1 of Pteropus alecto. Taxonomy (NCBI): domain Eukaryota; kingdom Metazoa; phylum Chordata; class Mammalia; order Chiroptera; family Pteropodidae; genus Pteropus; species Pteropus alecto. Next base: position 58 of record NW_006457117.1, on the reverse strand, counting down.
CAGCCTTCTCCACCCCCACCCAGCCCCCCGAGCCTCCTCCACCGGCACCCCATACATC
>NW_006457116.1:0-221 GCF_000325575.1 Pteropus alecto | reverse complement strand
ATGTGGTTTGGATACCTTTCCAGGATGATTTGCTCCCTACCTATTTTTGACATCCAATTGACATACACTGCTGAAAAGGACCGGATAGTAGTTACGCTATTGAAATACTTCCTCATCCGTTAGCAAAGAGCTGTTTTTTTTGAGATCCCCCCGAAATGTCACTGTCCCTTTGAATTCTGACCCATTTCTGAGAATCCCAGGACCTGTCCACAATTCAGTTA
>NW_006457115.1:0-221 GCF_000325575.1 Pteropus alecto | reverse complement strand
GAAAGAAAAACAAATCACTCATTGATTTCCTGCTACATCCTGGTGATGACGATACCTTTGAATGCAAAGTATCATGGATAGATACAGATAATTTGGATTTTTCCAAAGCTGGCTATACATTGGCAATCAAGCTTTTTCTTATAAGGCCAAAAACTTAACTTTTATGAGAAAAATAACTGGTTACTGTTACCCTGTTGTTTGTAATGCCATACCTAAGATAT
>NW_006457114.1:0-221 GCF_000325575.1 Pteropus alecto | reverse complement strand
AATTGCTACTCTCTCTCTTTTTCGTGAAGTTTACAAGTAAGGACTGATCCCTGGCGAAAACTTATAAATTATTTTATCTTAACAAATAGCTTTTGGATTCACAATATTGTTGTTTTTCTTTCGTCCGTATTATTGATTTCCATTTTTATCTTTATTATTTCCTAATTTCTACTTACTCGGAGTTATTTTTCCTTCTACTTCTAGCTTCTAAAGATGAACCT
>NW_006457113.1:0-221 GCF_000325575.1 Pteropus alecto | reverse complement strand
GCGTCAGGGAGGAAAGATAACTTTGTGTGTTTTAATGACTGGTTTCGGGACATGAAATACCCTTTCTGCAAGCCCAGGTGGTGTGCGTGACACTGTATGGTGTTGCCCGTCACTCCGAGTGCCTCTCCCTGTGCCAGAGGAAGCAACAAATAATCAAACAGGCAGCGACACAGCGGAATGACCCGCGAGCCACACGGTCCCCTCAGTTACTGTCCCTGGAA
>NW_006457112.1:0-221 GCF_000325575.1 Pteropus alecto | reverse complement strand
CTTTGGGATGGCAACCTCTGCTTCCCTTGAACTTTTGGAACCAGGTGAGATGATCCGGTCAATAATCCCACAGGGTCCTTCCAGCTGCAAATGCTGTGCTTCTAATTGGGTCACAGACACCTGGCCTCACTTCATCTTGCTCCTCCAGAAATGTGAAAAGGAATCTTTATGAAAAACGAAGAGGTGGAATTTTTCCAAAGTTAAAACAAAAAGTAAAACTA
>NW_006457111.1:0-221 GCF_000325575.1 Pteropus alecto | reverse complement strand
AATGATCCACTTCTCAGGCCAGGGTACAGAGTGAGCGCTGAGTGTTTGGGATGACCTGTGTTCATCTCATGTCCTATACAAATGTGGGTGAGGGTCCATGGACAGCACAGCTGTTGACAACGGAGTTCTGACACTTCACAATCTGGAGGCAAGAGTCACAGAGAGTAGGAAAGTTGTCATGCATGTCCTTCACATGAGAACTTCAGGCAGAGCTCGTTTAC
>NW_006457110.1:0-221 GCF_000325575.1 Pteropus alecto | reverse complement strand
GTGTGGACGCAAATGGGTGGACAATGCTGACGGAGGGGCCGCAGGCTAGCCCCGGGGAAGCTTCCAGACAAGGCCGGTCCCGGCTGGCCCCGTTTCCGTCCCCCACGGGCTGCCCGGCACACTCGCTCCCCTCCTTAGTCTCACCTGTGTGGAGAGGCAGGGCCTCGCTCCTAACCCAAACAGCTGGCCCGTGCTCAGGTGAGTCTCCAAGTGGTCCTGAG
>NW_006457109.1:0-221 GCF_000325575.1 Pteropus alecto | reverse complement strand
TGTTTTCTGAACTGGCTTCTCTCCACTGTCCACTCCAGGCCAGGCCTAGCGCGTCCTCACCCTGCCTGGAGGATGCCGATCTGTAGATGCCGCCCCGGGAAGCAGCCCGGCCCCGCTCCGAGCCGGCCCACGTTCCGCCAGCTCCCCCACATGCTCACCCCGCGAGGCGGCAGCCCGGTCCGTGGGGCTCCCACACAGAGCTGCTGACCAGAGGAGGCCCT
>NW_006457108.1:0-221 GCF_000325575.1 Pteropus alecto | reverse complement strand
GTCAGGTGACTGGCGTACCTTCCGTAATGATTACTCTTTAGTTCGATGATGTAAATGACTGATTAATCCACCAAATCACCGTGGCACAGGAAAGAATGACGACACCATGGGTCCCCAGCATCGGGCCCCTCCCCCCAGCGCAGAGGTCTCTCTCTGGAGGGGTCAAGGGCACAGTTCTGCTCCCCCCCTTTTCTTCCCAGGCAGCCTCTGGCTTCTCCATC
>NW_006457107.1:0-221 GCF_000325575.1 Pteropus alecto | reverse complement strand
TGTAAGATTCTGGAAGGCATGGACCACATCGGATGGAGATTCTGGAAGGCATGGACCACATTGGATGGAGATGTGCATCCTGGGATCCAGAGGACAAAGGAGGTCGGGAGTGTGAATACTGGTTCAGTGAAAGGAAGAATGGGTGAGGATGGAGTCAGCCAACCACAGCTGTGGGCAAATCTGGCTGCCATCTTTTTTTGTAAACAGTCGTACGTGAGGAC
>NW_006457106.1:0-221 GCF_000325575.1 Pteropus alecto | reverse complement strand
AGTTTCAGGGTCCGCAGCCGCTGAAATCCAGCTTTCAGTGCTGGGTGACCAGCACCCTCCGCTCCATCCCTTTGGAGAGCTGACTGAGCCACCCCTCAGGCAATGGGGTAACAGCTTCTGCTGTGGAGCAGTCACTCCGTGCCAGGCGCATGCCGTGGGCTTTACACTCCTGATCCCCACGGGCAGGGTCCCTGTGATCGGACACATCGGGGGGCTTGTCC
>NW_006457105.1:0-221 GCF_000325575.1 Pteropus alecto | reverse complement strand
TGAATGAGGTCACGTGAGTTTGCAAGACCCACAAAAGCATCCCTCGAACTAAAATTCCGAATCCCTCCCCGCTTCTGCATGGGCTGCGTTTGCCGGCCACGGCCCGCCCAGCGGCCTCACCTCTGGCCCGTTTCTTCCCTGTTGACTTCCGTCCAGTCAAAGCACGCTGACATTCCTTCTGCTCCGGAACTGGACAGGCTCCTTCCTGCCTGGGGCTTCAG
>NW_006457104.1:0-221 GCF_000325575.1 Pteropus alecto | reverse complement strand
CCACACATAGAAAGAGAAAAGACTATGCAAGAAGCAGGCCATCAACAAGCCAGGAAGAAAGCCTTGCCAAGAAACCATCCCTGAGGGCACCTTCATCTTGGACTTCTAGCCTCCAAAGTAGTAAGAAGATAAATAACTCTTATTTAAAACACTCCGTCTTTGATATTTTGTTATGGCAGCCTCAACGGACTAATATAAATGGCATCACAGAAACTAAGAAA
>NW_006457103.1:0-221 GCF_000325575.1 Pteropus alecto | reverse complement strand
GTAATTAGATGACCAGTTCGTTGTCACTTCCTACTATCCTCCAAGTCCCATTGGGTACCATTCCAAGCTTGAAGAAGGCACTTTGCCCTCAATTTTTTAACCCAGAGGAGATTAGTACATGTGGCCAAGAGCCACACCTGTCCTGACTGGGTCTTGACTGGGTCTTGACCGCGTCACCCCAATGCGCAGGTTGCGGCCTGACCTCACCCCCGCCTTCTCCC
>NW_006457102.1:0-221 GCF_000325575.1 Pteropus alecto | reverse complement strand
TTCATAAGTAATAAGATGCTCTGAAGCAAAACACAATACTAGGATAAATAAAGTCACTGAATAATAAAAAAATTTTCTATTCACCAAGAAAATATAACAGTTTTAAACTTTATGCAAACAAAGAGAAAACATGGAAATCTTAAAGAATTGACAAAAAAGAAAAAAGAAAACCTCCTGGAACTAATCATTATAGCAAAGTTTTAAGACATAAGGCTAATATA
>NW_006457101.1:0-221 GCF_000325575.1 Pteropus alecto | reverse complement strand
CCTTTTTCCATGACACCTTGTACCCCGTGGTAGAGGGTGGGCCAGTAAGGCTATAGTGCCTTTCCAGCAATCTTTTTGTGTGGGGCTAGCCAACAGCAGGTCCTCTACAAACTACCTTTTGGGCCTCCTGGCCATGGTTTACAAACACCTTGTTTTCAACCTCCAGCAGCTGGGTGGCATTCATTTCAGCAAAGCCCTCTGATTTTTGAAGCTTGTGGTGG
>NW_006457100.1:0-221 GCF_000325575.1 Pteropus alecto | reverse complement strand
AAAAAGCCAATCAGACGGTGGGTCCTGCCGGAGAACGCGGGGGGCCAGGGTAGAACCCGCAGGGGTCCCAGCGTGATCACGGCAGACGGCGCGGGCACTGGGGTCCTGACTCACCGCTCCCATAGTCGCCAGTGCAGGCTGCTTCGGCAAAGGATCAGTTCCCTGTGTGTAAGCCCAGCAGGTGCAGCAGCCTGAGAAGGACCCCAGGCAAAGGCACACGG
>NW_006457099.1:0-221 GCF_000325575.1 Pteropus alecto | reverse complement strand
AGAGTAGGGAAGTTAATGAATCAGGTAGTCTCTAGAAACTGAAAAAAAATCGAGGACACAGATTCTTCTGTCAGAGCCCCAGGAGGAACACAGCACTGCCATCATCACCTTGATTTAGACTTCCGACCTCCAGATCCGGAAGAGAGTAACTTGCATTTTTTAAGCCATTAAGTTTATGGCAATTTGCTACAACAACAACAACAACAACAACAACAACAACA
>NW_006457098.1:0-221 GCF_000325575.1 Pteropus alecto | reverse complement strand
AGTCTTCCGATTCAAGAGCCCTCACTGTGAATCACCACACTCTCCTGCCACCCAGTTCTCCGAGTTAAAGGAGTAACTCCGGTTTTCCGGGGGGTGACCTTAAACCATCTACCAAGCCGTGAAGCAGTGGCTCCATCCTTAGATTGAAAAAAAAAAACCAGAAAGTGGCTTGAGTGAACCCTGTTTTAGATTACATCATTAGCAGCTGGGTGCCTAGCCAT
>NW_006457097.1:0-221 GCF_000325575.1 Pteropus alecto | reverse complement strand
GTTCGTTCGGTAAATGCCAATTGCATGACTGGATAGATGGATGGATGGATGGGAGGGTGAACAGGTGGATGGATGAATAGGTAGATGGGTGGATGGACGGGTGGACAGACAGATGAAAAAATGAATGCGTGAATAGCCTCGCCGTGCCTAAAGGTATCCTAAGGGCCAGGCATGGCGCTGGGTGCTTCTCCCTGACGTTTTCATCCTCACAACTACCTGGC
>NW_006457096.1:0-221 GCF_000325575.1 Pteropus alecto | reverse complement strand
TTTCAAAGTATTTCTCGTTACTTCAGGCTACAATGAGTTTTCATATAAATGAATGAATTAAAAAAAAAATAGAATAATTTAGTAGAACAAGGATTTAAAATTATGCTTTGGAAATTATCCATGTGGATTAAATTTGGATCATAATACCTCGTAAAAAAAATGGAAATACAGATAGTATTTCCAGTCTCTATTCTATAACTATAAGGGACTGGTTATTGAAA
>NW_006457095.1:0-221 GCF_000325575.1 Pteropus alecto | reverse complement strand
ACCTACAATACTGATAAAATTCTGGAAACCTTTTTCGTAATTTATAGACCAAAAACTACCTATAGATCCTTTGAAGGTCCATTTTCTCCTCCTTTAACATACAACCAGAATTCAGCCGAGCTGCTAAACATCTATGAAGGGTGAAGCACTAGGACTCAAAGTCGACTCAGACACAGTTCCCATCTCTAAGAAATTTCTAGTCTGGTAGGGACAAGAGGAAA
>NW_006457094.1:0-221 GCF_000325575.1 Pteropus alecto | reverse complement strand
CCAGCTTCTTTGCAAGACTTACAAAGCATTTTGGGATCTGTCTCCGGGTACCTCTCTCCACCTTACCCCAATCTCTACCCCTCCCTCTTCAGCCCCCCTCACTTACCTCTGTTCTTCCAACCAAACGGGCCCTCTCTTGCTATCTGAACTCTTCAATACATTGTTCTCTCTCTCTCCAAGCATTACTCTACCACCCTCTTCATTGGTTAATTCTTTAGGAT
>NW_006457093.1:0-221 GCF_000325575.1 Pteropus alecto | reverse complement strand
AGCCAGCGCCTTGCTTAGGGAGCCTGGGAGGAACCAAGAGCAGGCCGCAGGGCCCGCAGCTTCAGCATTTGTACCCCGGGGGCTCATGGTCTTTCAACACCGCCTGGAAATTACTAATTACTTTTGAACAAGGGCCCTCGAAGTTTTTGCTTTGCGTTGGGCCCTGCAGATTCTGTCGCTGGCGCTGGACAGTTGATCCAGGGCCTTGTGGGCCGCTGGGA
>NW_006457092.1:0-221 GCF_000325575.1 Pteropus alecto | reverse complement strand
CACAGGAAACTTCCAGAGAACCTTCTTTCTCATTCGTGGCTAAGACTAAATGTCTCCGTGGCAGCTTACATGAGATTTAAGAGAATGAAAGGCATGTTGGAGAAATCGTACCTGTTTAGACAGGTCCAAAATGCTAAGGGCAACTTCCGCCGAGGACTCCTGCAAGGTTCAAAACGCTCATCTCCATGGGAAGAAAGTACTCGACAAACACAACGAAGAGA
>NW_006457091.1:0-221 GCF_000325575.1 Pteropus alecto | reverse complement strand
CTGCTACAAGGCCTGCATTACAGGAAATACTGAAAAAGGTGAGCCCACCTGAAACAAAATGACAAAAACGTACATAACTATGAGTAAGGCAACTAGCAGCAGACAGAAGCAGAGTACTGCAACCCTTATTAAGAACAATAAGCTCAAACAATAAGAGAATTGCTATTGCAAGACAGAAATCAATGTTTGGCATACATAGGGACAATTTGGGACAACTATAA
>NW_006457090.1:0-221 GCF_000325575.1 Pteropus alecto | reverse complement strand
ACAGAACATGAAATTTATAAAACGAGGTTAAAGACGTGACGAGAGGACAATAAAGCAGAGGGGAGAGAGATTGCAGAGCTGAGGAAGAAGACAAGGACTGAGTGACATACACGGAACGGATACATTCACTAGAAACTGGAATTAGGAAACAGACGGGCACCCTTGAACAAAATTACACGTCACGTGGGGAGAAAGACAAAGGAATGAGAGCAATTAGGAAG
>NW_006457089.1:0-221 GCF_000325575.1 Pteropus alecto | reverse complement strand
GGCTGACATTAGGCAGAAGCGGGGAGGTTTTCCTAAGAGCAGAAATGACTAGACGTCTCTAATACAGTTTGAGAGAGCAGTGACAGTGGCAACCGCAACGGCCGAGTGGAGCCCTGGGGTTGAGGGGGATGGTGTGGCGTGCTGGCCACAGCCAAAATCGCTCTGGCAGCCTCAAGACGTACTACATAAGTCTTACACAGTCTTCACCTTTACTTAGAATG
>NW_006457088.1:0-221 GCF_000325575.1 Pteropus alecto | reverse complement strand
TGATTGCACTCGCTAAGACCTCCGATGTTATATTGCATAACATTGGAAATAGTGGACAGCCTTACCTTGTTCCTGATCATGGAAGGTTTTTAGTTTTTTACCACTAAGTATAATGTTAGCTGAGGGTTTGTCTTACATGGCCTTTATTATACTAAGGTACTTTCTTTCTATACCGATTTTGTTTATTGTTTTGATCATAAATGGATGCTGTATCTTGCCAA
>NW_006457087.1:0-221 GCF_000325575.1 Pteropus alecto | reverse complement strand
TGTTTTTTAGATGTACAAAATGTAGGCATGTCACACGTCATGTTTTCATGACCCGATGCTGTAATATGTGGCTAAATTTCAATCTGTTTTAATATAAATTTCACCTGTAAATCGAATACTTTACGCTGTCATATCTGAATTTATCAAGGAATTTTTACTTACGGAATGAATTTAAACAAACTTAAAACTGGTCACTCTTTAAACAGAAAAAAGGATCTAGT
>NW_006457086.1:0-221 GCF_000325575.1 Pteropus alecto | reverse complement strand
CGGACGTCTCCGGGCCCCGCACGAAACGGACGGACCGCTGTCCGTTTTCAGTGTTTCCAGCCGCGACTCCTGGGTGGGGATCGGCAGTGTGGACCACTCCCCACAGTGAGCTCGTCTCCCTTGTTTCTGTGACAACGTTCTTGTCCCTCACGGTCCCCCTCCCAGAAAGATTGCACTGCGCATTCACCTCATCGCCTGAGCTAGAGACCTGGGGTCACCCC
>NW_006457085.1:0-221 GCF_000325575.1 Pteropus alecto | reverse complement strand
ATTCGCCCGGCACCCCAGGGCGGGGTCCTTCGGCATCTTGGGGCAGTGAGTAACCCAGACCCCATCGTTGCTGCCTGTCCGTCCAGCCTCCCCAGTCCACCCACCTGCTCCTCATTATACGTCACAGCCGGCTGGGTTCCCCGTTTTCACAGAGTCGCCGTTGGCCGAGTGCTGGCTCTGTCTCATGTCCTGAGCGTCCCACGTCCCCCGCCTTGCCCTGC
>NW_006457084.1:0-221 GCF_000325575.1 Pteropus alecto | reverse complement strand
TTTATATGAATTTGAAGATCAGGTTTCTGTTTCTGCCAAAAAAAAAAAGAAAAAAAGGCTACAGGGATTTTGATCGGTGTTGCATTGACTCTGTAGATCACTCTGCATAATACTGAGCTCTTAATATTTAGTCTTCCTGTCTATGAACATAGATATCTTTCCACTGATTCAGAGCATCTTTAATTTAGCAATTTTTATAGTTTGCAGTGTACGAGTATTTA
>NW_006457083.1:0-221 GCF_000325575.1 Pteropus alecto | reverse complement strand
AACCCAGAAAAGTAACTTAATCCAACTCTTCACACTTACTTTCAGAGCCATAGCTCTATCTTGCCTCGGAGGGTAAAGCTTCTGCCCCATCACTAGAAATGTACGTTCACATCCCACTGCCTTTCCAACAACCCTCCCTCCTCCTTCTCCCACCATTATTGCCCAAAGTTCCATGCAATTGCCAGCATTAAGAAAGCCAGAGATGCAAATTGAACCGTACT
>NW_006457082.1:0-221 GCF_000325575.1 Pteropus alecto | reverse complement strand
GTATGCAGGGAGTGAGTGGAGGAAACTTTATTCCCCGCGGGCCGTGCCGTGGAGAAGGAAGAAGGGGAGGACACGAGCAGGTGCTGAGGTTGGGTGATGAGCCCCAGGTTACACAGCATCCAGGGAAGAAACGAAAGGGGCCAGACGCCATGCAGGGGCGGGGGGCCCTGCTTCAGAAGAAGGAGGCCCGTTTGTTTTAAATATATGTTTTTATAAATTAG
>NW_006457081.1:0-221 GCF_000325575.1 Pteropus alecto | reverse complement strand
GTACCTCAGATTGTTTTATTAGGCATTCTTTTGATAATTAAGAAAAACGAATGTTTTCCAAACATAGGACATCTATTTTTATTTTTTTCATATGGGACTTATTTGGTAATGTTTTTCCCTTTTATCTGTTATGGTCTAGATTATTTTTTATAAGTTTGAGTAAATTTCTGTCATAATTTTTAACCCTTTGAAAATTTTAATGCTAAGTTTTTCACGTTGGT
>NW_006457080.1:0-221 GCF_000325575.1 Pteropus alecto | reverse complement strand
GGAATGGGAAATCGGTTATTATTCCAGAGTCTGAGCAGGAAATAGTTCTTTTGTCCAAAAAGAGACTGAAGCGTTTGTGTCGCTCGTTAGCACAGCAGAGTCCGATGATGGCAGGGAGACCACGGCTGTGGGGTGGTGCGGGGATGCGGGGGTTCGGATGAGGGGGTTCGGGGCTGCCGAGTCCCACGGTCGCCGAGCAGGGAAGGCAGCCAGCCTCCGGG
>NW_006457079.1:0-221 GCF_000325575.1 Pteropus alecto | reverse complement strand
TGTGATGCCTCCAGCTTTGTTCTTTCTCAGGATTGATTTGGCTATTTGGGGTCTTTGGAAGTTCCATATAAATTTGAGGATTACTTTTTCTATTTCTGTGAAAAACGCCATCGGAATTTTGATGGGGATCGCACAGAATCTCTAGATGGCTTTGCGTAGAAGTGCCATTTTAACAATTCTCCTGATCTGTGAACACAGGATTTCTATTTATGTCTTCTTCA
>NW_006457078.1:0-221 GCF_000325575.1 Pteropus alecto | reverse complement strand
TTTTTTTTAACTTTTCCTAACTATTTTAAAAAATGTAAAAATTGTTCTTAGTTCACAGGCTGTGCAGAAACAGGCAGAGGGCTGGATTCGGTGTCCCTAGGTGCCTGATGTAGCCCTCAGTACTTGGAAGTGCCAGTTAAACAGGACCACCACCCTATCCCCCAGTCTTCCCAGAACTGCCATCCTGATGAAACCACTGTTTCCAGTCCTGTTGAGCCAGC
>NW_006457077.1:0-221 GCF_000325575.1 Pteropus alecto | reverse complement strand
AAATAACGTTGTGTCTTTGATCACATCCCATAAGTCAAGTCCTCTCCCACTACTGGCCTGGGAGAGAAAGGCTATTGCAATTGAGGGAGCTGTTCCTTGCGCTCTCACCACGTAATTACTTCCAGAAGCCCACATTTGAGTTCTCTCACTGTTATAAACAGTTTGGATAATGCACTAGAAAACTCTGTTAACTCCTCAGTTACCAGGCGACATTTTAACAA
>NW_006457076.1:0-221 GCF_000325575.1 Pteropus alecto | reverse complement strand
GACATTACTATAAGGTGGGAGGAAAGTTTGTTAATATTAGTACCTTAAAAGGGATTAACCAATATATTCGATCTTCTTATCCCCAGGGCATAAAGTTTGTCCACAGCTTTGGATGATTTACCAAAAAGTTATTGAGCTCTCTTGCACAATTTTTCTGTGGATAGTTTAATGATTAACATCAAAGAGTTAACCAGCTTCTTACAATACTGATTAAAAATAAT
>NW_006457075.1:0-221 GCF_000325575.1 Pteropus alecto | reverse complement strand
AGGCCATTCCAGTGCTGATTTGGCATTAATATAAACAAATCCCTACAAGAATAGCCACGGGGTGTGGCAGAAAGATTCAAGCTTTGGTGGCAGGTGGCCAGTTTGTATGCAAATTGAAGGTATTTGCCTTCAACTCACAGCCTTAATTGTTCTGAAGTGAGGACCATGACACTGTCATACGCAGTTGTGAGCGCTGAAGGTTACCATGTAAAGGGCACCTC
>NW_006457074.1:0-221 GCF_000325575.1 Pteropus alecto | reverse complement strand
GTGTATGTGTGTGTCTGTGTCTGTGTGTGTGTGTAATCAGGGAGTATGACTACACATCTTAAATTCAAATCTCAAATGCAAGGTATTATCTCTGTACTCAACGGCACTTGGGCTACATAAATTTATTGACAGGATATATTTATAACTTTGATTATGTGTGTACGAAGATGTACAAACAATTAATAAAAAAGATGGTGGTGGTGTTTTTAAACATTTAAACA
>NW_006457073.1:0-221 GCF_000325575.1 Pteropus alecto | reverse complement strand
GGAGGGGAGGCGCGTGTGAATCACAGAGCGTGGCAAATGGGCGGCACGGTAAGACCTGTTCTCAGGGAGAAGTGACGGTAGGGCCAAGCAGACGTGTCCCCCGTGTCACCGAGCGCATGTCTGGGTGGGACGCTCTCCTCGTCGGAAGCGAAGCGGCAGCACAGCGAGCACCTGGGGGCACCCACAACGTGTCCTCGGTGACCACCCCTCGTCCTGTCTCC
>NW_006457072.1:0-221 GCF_000325575.1 Pteropus alecto | reverse complement strand
AGAAAAGAAAGTGGGTGCGTTAGCAGCATCTTCCATGAAGACCTGGACGATGACATCAAACCGGTCCTTCCATTTCCCGCTCTGTATCCTTTGCGCCGCCGCCAGGCCCCGTGTGCTGTAAACCGCACACGCTGCTCTCATTCATCCGATTTCACTCTTTGTTCTCATTTGTTTTCTACCTCTTCCTTTGGCACCTGAGAGATGATTTTCTCGCTCTTTCC
>NW_006457071.1:0-221 GCF_000325575.1 Pteropus alecto | reverse complement strand
GTCGAGGTTCCCACAGGTTGGTTTCTGGTGAGCACTGTCTCCCTGGCTTGCTGACAGCTGCCTGTATCCGTGTCCCCACCTGGCCGTTCCTCTGTGTCTACATCGTGTTCTTATAAGGATGCCAGTGCTATCAGGTTAGGGAGCCACCTATGACCTCATTTAACCTTCACTACCTCTCTAAAGACCCCACCTCCAGACGCAGGTCTCATTAGGGTTTTAAG
>NW_006457070.1:0-221 GCF_000325575.1 Pteropus alecto | reverse complement strand
AAGAGGACTGAAGAGCTCTTTTTCTGGAGTCCCTTTATTTGCCTTAAGCGACACCAATTATTACAATTTGGAGGGAAAAGAGAACACATGGGATCATCTGGGTCGGTTATCTAAATCGCAGAGAAAGAACGGAGGACCAGAGGTGGACAGGGACGTCTCTAAAATCACGGGGTAGGAATGAAACAGAGGCATCACTGATCCAAGGAAAACACCTTTTCCTC
>NW_006457069.1:0-221 GCF_000325575.1 Pteropus alecto | reverse complement strand
AAAAAAAAAAGACCCCAAAACTTCTAATATTAAACATTGAAATATGTGTGAACTATTCACACATTTAAGAAAGATAAATACGAACAAGTAAGATCATGATTTTCCAACCAGCTTATTTCAGCTCTGGGTCGCAGGTGACCAGATCCTCTCTCAGTACCTCATTAACCCATACCCACACTCATTCAGACGGAGACAGTTGAGCCTTGCCGATTCACCTAATG
>NW_006457068.1:0-221 GCF_000325575.1 Pteropus alecto | reverse complement strand
ACTCCTGCCTTGCAATAATGATGAGCCTCTCAATCAACAGAGACCAAGTGGGGAACCCAGACTTTTACCTCCATCTTTCAGTTACAAGGTGGTACTTTCCTTCCCCTCTGCCTGAACCGTGTCAGAGAAAGCCAATTCTTATTTTAAATGGGAGATTTAAATAAGATCCACAGTTTAAAATATAATCTTTGACTTTTAATTGAAAATTACTCATTATGCCA
>NW_006457067.1:0-221 GCF_000325575.1 Pteropus alecto | reverse complement strand
TTACTAAAAATAAAATATAAAGACTATTCTACATCTCATCAGAAAAATAACAGTAAGATGAGGGAAATACACATGCAGGTATTATCTGACAGTACCATAACCTCACTCTCCTTTCTCAGTGAAAGCCAACCCTGTAGCCTGGATACGGTATTATCAAGGTTCACCTGAAAAATGTCTGCAACAACGTTTTCAGTAGCTGAGAAAACTAAAAGCATTAATCA
>NW_006457066.1:0-220 GCF_000325575.1 Pteropus alecto | reverse complement strand
TCTCTTTTTAAAAGCTTATTTCTCTATAAGTAACAGAAATGAGATGATGTATAACTGGGGAGGAAATGTCTGTTTGTGGTCGAGGAAAAGAAACAAAAAGGCAGCAGAGAAGATATACTGACATATTTCTCTAGATTTCAGTTTGGCTAAAGATCAGCCTGATATTCTCAAATATCTTTTCCCACAAGACACCCTGGAGAAGTAATTCAATTGGTATTTA
>NW_006457065.1:0-221 GCF_000325575.1 Pteropus alecto | reverse complement strand
CAGAGCTACTTGGAAGGTTGTATCATTTCTAAATCAGTATCTGTGACCAACTGACAGTCATTTGCTCCCCTCTGGAAGGAAAAAAAACACAAACCAACAAAATTATGTGTGCGTGTGTGTGTACATGTGTATTTGTGTATTTACATGTATGTATGTATGTATATACACACATATATTTTTTAATTATTTAAGCAATGTATGGAGATCCCTTGATCTCAGAT
>NW_006457064.1:0-221 GCF_000325575.1 Pteropus alecto | reverse complement strand
CGACTCCTCAGACAGTGCGGGGGAACAGTGTCCGAATGGAAATCGCGACCAGACTCGTCACACTAGCCTTCTGACTTTGAGCAGAAGGTTGAATGTTGGTTTCCTCATCTCTGAAATAAAAATTTCCGCAAAACAGTTTTGTATCGGGAGCAATACTTGTGTTAACCTTTTTTGGGCGTAGTGCGTGTGAAGCATTGTGAAGAACTGTTCTTAAATATTTT
>NW_006457063.1:0-221 GCF_000325575.1 Pteropus alecto | reverse complement strand
ATATGATATCCTGGATGGGATCTTGGGACGGATGAAAGACACATGTATGAAGTATGGACTTCAGTTAACGATCGTTTGTCAGTATCGGTTCATTAATCGCAACGATGGTGCCACATCGACGTTAGGTGATGAGGGCCAGGGAAACTGAATGTGAAGTGGAGGGCACTCTCTGTCCTCCGTTCTGAACGTTTCTGCAAATTTAAGTTTTTCTAAAATAGAAA
>NW_006457062.1:0-221 GCF_000325575.1 Pteropus alecto | reverse complement strand
AGCGCATGGGGACTCACGTGTGTTCTCAGCGCGTCGGTGCTCACGTGTTGACGGCCCCGAGGCCCAAATGCGCTGAGAATTGGGCCTGTCCATCCTGGGATGGACAGATGGAAGATATATCAAGTTCAAAGAAAAGCAAGCTGGGACTTAAGCAGCCATTGTGTTAATTTAAGTAGGCTTAAAGTTAATTCTGAAAAAATAACTTTCTTAGAAAGCAAATA
>NW_006457061.1:0-221 GCF_000325575.1 Pteropus alecto | reverse complement strand
CTTAACAAAGGCCATTTCCAGCAGACAATAAATACATACAATAGCAGCCTGTCATATTTCTGTCATGACTTCTAGTTGTGAAACCCACCCCAGAGTCTCCCCAAAATGGCTGGTATGACTTCAGTGTCTGGTCTAGCTCTGGCTGCATTCTTTTGGGTTTTCTCATCACTCCCCACCTGCATGTCCTGCTGTACAGTAGCCATTTTTGCAGGCTCCACCTT
>NW_006457060.1:0-221 GCF_000325575.1 Pteropus alecto | reverse complement strand
ATATCACCATCATTTCATTTTACATAGGAGAAATGTGAGGCACAGAGAAGTTACGAGAACATGGTCACATTGCTATTGTATGGTGGAGTTGAGATTCAGATAGTCTAGCTCCAGAGTCTGAACATTTAACTATAATTCCACATTGCTCTAAGAACAATAAATATAAGAAAAGAAGTCACCTTATTTATAATGAAAAATGCAAACTAAACAAAAATGGGTAC
>NW_006457059.1:0-221 GCF_000325575.1 Pteropus alecto | reverse complement strand
TAGTTAAGGTTAGGATTAGGGTTAAAGTTAGGATTAGGGTTATCTTTAGTGTTATAGTTTGTGTTAGGGTTACCGTTATGTTTAGGGTGAGACTTAAGGTAAGAGATAAATGTTACGATTAGTGTTAGTGTTAGAATTATTGTTAGGCCTAGTTATGGTTTTGGTTAGAGTTAGGTTTAGGTTAGAGTTAGGGTTAGAGTTATTGTTAATTTAAAATTTAG
>NW_006457058.1:0-221 GCF_000325575.1 Pteropus alecto | reverse complement strand
CTTTGGAAAGAAAACTGAAATACTCTGGTCTTGGGAGGAGTTATCCTGTTAGGTTCTGACCTGCTGTAATTTTACGTAATCCTGGGAGGACCACGCTCCACAACCACATGTACTTGGGAAGAGAAACAATGTCCCATAAAGGTCCCCCCCTCGACGTCTATGCAAACCCCAACCTACGTAAAGTACGTATATTAATATGTGGTTGCTCAATGGCTTCCCTT
>NW_006457057.1:0-221 GCF_000325575.1 Pteropus alecto | reverse complement strand
CATAGCCATGTCTGCCTTCCTCGGTTTTTCCCAAGCGAGCGTTAGAGAGCAAGTGTCATAGGATGAACGTGTTAGGGGCACGTGGCCTGTCCCTGTGCTGACAGTAAACGTGCCCCTGGGGAGTGCCTTTATGCCCCCGCTCCCCCCCACCCCCCACACACCTGATGAAAGTCTCTGTGCAGTGGCGTCTGGCTTTAATATCTTTCTTTTCTAGATCAGTT
>NW_006457056.1:0-221 GCF_000325575.1 Pteropus alecto | reverse complement strand
CTTAGTCCCATCTGCAAAGACCCTGCTCCACATCAACTCCCATTTCCAGGCTTCAAGAGACAGATGTTTTTTTGTGGGGGCACCACTTTTCGGCACACTAACAAAAAACCGCTGGAGGTTGGTTATTGAGGTTTTGACAGCTGCCTTGTTTATTGGGGTCCTGCCCAGGGCGTGTGTGCATGATCCTGGGTTAAAGGTCGCAGCCGTGCCTCTTGGCATCT
>NW_006457055.1:0-220 GCF_000325575.1 Pteropus alecto | reverse complement strand
GCCAGGAGGGGGGCCAAAATCTTCCTGATATGACTGTTGCATCGGCCCCGGTATCAACGAGGCCTTCAAATTTTTTGCCATCTAATTGTAAGGTTAAAAGGGGCCGCTCCTGTGTAATCTGTTGAACCCAGTAGGCATCTGAGGAGCCAAGGGTGGAGTCTAGTCTGGAGTGTTGGAGATTACTTTTATTTGTGGAGTCAAGAGGGAGGAGGACAAGCTG
>NW_006457054.1:0-221 GCF_000325575.1 Pteropus alecto | reverse complement strand
TTTGCAAAGAATCCCGAAATGATGCACCTCAGAACTGGATCTGGATCACCTACACGAGACAGAACAGAGTGTTAAATGAGACCCTCGCCTGCCGTATGTTCTGTGTGCTCAGGCCTGTGCTGAGAGGCCCTAGCCCAGGCTTTTTCGAGCTGTTTGGGCCCCAGCCCCATGCTTCCCAGTGCTGGATGCCTGCCCTGGTACCATCTGTGGACGTCTCCACC
>NW_006457053.1:0-221 GCF_000325575.1 Pteropus alecto | reverse complement strand
TTTGTTCATTCATTCACGTAAAAGATATCAATTACATGCCAATACCAAGACTAATGCATTCATGTGGTGACTTTAGCTCTTTGATACACATGTTAAGTGCAATGTCTTTTAAATTTATAATTCAGTGTTTTGAAAAATACATTTTAATAATTTTTTTAAAAGTGTATAGATTTTTAATTAAAATATCTACATCACTACCATCAAATAAAATCATCACTACC
>NW_006457052.1:0-221 GCF_000325575.1 Pteropus alecto | reverse complement strand
GTTTCTATGAATTTGACTCCTCTGGGGACCTCAGATAAGTGGAATTTTACAGGATTTATCTTTTTGCGACCGGCTTATGTCCCTCGGCCTAACGTCTTTGAGGTTCGTCCATGTTGTAGCGTGTGTCAGGATGTCCCGCCTTTTCGGGCTGCATCATGTGCCACTGAGTGCTGGACCGCGGGCTGATCCGTCGTCCCTCAGTGGATGCGTGCGGCTGCTCC
>NW_006457051.1:0-221 GCF_000325575.1 Pteropus alecto | reverse complement strand
TTTGACACATAAAATGGAGAAAAGGGGACATCCACCTCACTGTGTGGATTAACTGAAGTATGGGAGATTGGTCTTTCAAGATTAGCCAAAAAAACACCTTCTTTCTCCAGGATTACTTTGAATAAGACAAAATTCACACAAAAAGCACAAGGTAGGTGACCTAGGGGCCCATACTGCCGAGAGCAAAGACAAAAAAGCATGTTGGGGATTAGTGGAAAATT
>NW_006457050.1:0-221 GCF_000325575.1 Pteropus alecto | reverse complement strand
CAGCACAGGGCGGGCTCCGCGCCCCCGAGCCCCGGCCCGTGCCCAGAGGACCTACCGGAGTGTGTGCGCAGGTGGCCCGTGAGCGCGTCCCTCCGGCGACAGGCGTAGTTGCAGAGGTGGCACTTGAAGGGCTTCTCCCCCGAGTGTAACTTGATGTGTCGCAGCAGGTTGCCCTTCTGGGTGAAAGAGGCCCCGCACTGGCCACACTGGAAGGGCCGCTC
>NW_006457049.1:0-220 GCF_000325575.1 Pteropus alecto | reverse complement strand
GGCTGTTGTCATCTATTTGGAGACAGCAATCAGATAAGTTAAACTTCCCGCATACTTCCCCTTCTTCTGCTAGCAAGTAGTCTAAAGCTAAATGCTTTTGATATATTGCCATACGCATCTGAGACTGTAGTGTGGTCAGGAGTTCTAGGGCTGAAACCATCTGGTTAGTAATGATCTCTAACATTGCTTGTAATCTGATAATTCGATTAAGCATGTATAT
>NW_006457048.1:0-220 GCF_000325575.1 Pteropus alecto | reverse complement strand
GAAATTTCCATTTTCCATGAATTCTTGCACACAGTTCTTATCATGTTTAAAAAGCTACTTCGTTTTTACTTAATTTTGTGTTATTATTTCAGTCTCAGATGTTATGAGCAGTGGGAATTTGATAAAATTAATTTTTTTCAAAGAAAAATAAAATGAATTTTTGTTCAATTTCAGAAGATTCTGTGACCTCAGCTTTAATATGCTTCTTCCTTTTCATATA
>NW_006457047.1:0-220 GCF_000325575.1 Pteropus alecto | reverse complement strand
TGACTTCGTCATCTCGCTGGCCTTTCTCTCCACCGTCCTTTCCCCCTGGACTCTGTTCCCTCAGGTTCTGAGATGTTCTGGTTCTCATCATTCCAGCTTCTGTGGAAATGTGTCTTCCTTCGACCAGCCCGTGATCTCTCCTTAATACAATTCTCAGAAGAAACCACCCCAATTTGGGGTCGGGAGCTGATTTCCAGACTTTTCTGATATGTTTATGCAC
>NW_006457046.1:0-220 GCF_000325575.1 Pteropus alecto | reverse complement strand
GCAAATACAGATGGAGCTTTGCTAGCTTGCCTGCCGTTCACTTATGCCTCCCGGTTCCTAACAGGCCGCAGACTGGTACTGGTCCACAGCCCAGGGGGTCGGGAAACCCTGCCCTACAGGACTCTCACACAAGGGACTACTGAGCACTCCCTAAGCAAACAGCCAATTAGTAAAGTCTACAAGGGCTTTGCAATGGGAAATTATGCATCCATAATTTATC
>NW_006457045.1:0-220 GCF_000325575.1 Pteropus alecto | reverse complement strand
TTTAGAAGGCTTAACGTTATAAGAAAAAATGGAACAGTAGAGAAAAAATAGCCATCAAAGTTTTTAATATTCAAAGTAGATGGACAAATGATTATTGAGTGACCAGAAAGAAAAAAATGAAACAGAAGCTGGCTGTGGAAAAAGCTTAGAAATGGATTTTCCACTAGAAGGTGCCGGGAAGTCCCAGAACTAGAAACAGCAAGAACCTCTGAAAAAAGGA
>NW_006457044.1:0-220 GCF_000325575.1 Pteropus alecto | reverse complement strand
CCTCATCCCATGAGAGCAACTGGAGACCTCATGCCCTGGCTTTGCTCTACCTGGACACTGAAAACCCTGACCACAGCTACAGTCATTGCCTTTTCAGTGGTGTTCCTGAATTCATCCCATCTGGGGCAGGCTACGTGGAGGCCACTAGCAGGAGGGTCCATACTTGGTGTTCAGTACACGTGGAGCAGCACAGTGGAGAAGGGGTGCCAGCTTTGGTGTT
>NW_006457043.1:0-220 GCF_000325575.1 Pteropus alecto | reverse complement strand
CGTTTGCAGGTGGAGCAGGAGTGTGCGGCCCACCCTGCCGGCTCCCCACCTTTCGGCTCTTGGCACAGCCCCCCAGAGGCAGGCTGCAGCAGCGTGGGACCCGGGACCACCCGCCACCTCCGCGGCCTGCGGGGTCAGCCGCAGCTCTGAGTTTCTACCCTTCCGAAGGCCTCACAGCCTCTGGTCCTCCAGCCTCTCCCCTCCAGGCGTCTCAGGGGCT
>NW_006457042.1:0-220 GCF_000325575.1 Pteropus alecto | reverse complement strand
ATTTGATTCTCTTATCGCCTATGTCCTCCCTCCACCCTCCTTCCCCTCTGGTACCCACCGTTCTCTCTTATCTATGAGTTTTGTCTTTTTGTTTGTTCCTTTGTGGCTTTTTGTTTTGTATCCTACATGAGTGAAATCATACGGTTCTTGTCCTTTTTCATCTCACTTATTTCGCTTAGTATAATTAATACTCTCAAGAAACATCCGTGTTGTCACTAAT
>NW_006457041.1:0-220 GCF_000325575.1 Pteropus alecto | reverse complement strand
GCCATCCTTAAAGGAAATCTCGCTTCATGAGCTACTGCCCCGTTCCTGGCCCAGCACTTCCTTCTGCTCTATCCCCTTTCTGTTACTTACCTGTCGATAGGGAGACCAACTTGACAAGGTCTCTTCTAGAGGAGAAGTACGTGGAGCAGGACCCTCCCGTGGGGAGAAGTGCACTTCGAGTGTGCGTATGCCTCTTCCCCTTCCTGGAATATCAACCCCT
>NW_006457040.1:0-220 GCF_000325575.1 Pteropus alecto | reverse complement strand
ACATCTGTAGTCCATCTCCGTTAATTGCTCGGTTCCGGCATACGTGTGTAGTCACATGAGAACCATCATCCTGCGTCTCCATGGGTAGCGATGTAATCAAGCAGACTACAGCGTTCGCATTCAATTTCTTCTGCCCTATCCTTATGGTCGTATTTCCAAAGTTATTACCTCAGCACCTTGCACCCTCCCTCCACCCCTTAAGTGAGGTTGTTTCATATAT
>NW_006457039.1:0-220 GCF_000325575.1 Pteropus alecto | reverse complement strand
CCCAGGCGGCATGTCCGGCAGAGAAAGGAAGGCCCTTTGGCATTTTAAGAATGTCGGTAATTTGAAGACCGCGCAGGGGAATTGCTGTGGGCAGCCAGGGGCTGGTGTCCAGCAGGACCTGCTGACAAAGCACGGGCAGGACGGACGACTGGCCCCAGGCCCCCGAGGTGCCTCCCCTCCTGCATGGAGCCTGGGAGGCAGGAGCTGTTCTCCAGAAACC
>NW_006457038.1:0-220 GCF_000325575.1 Pteropus alecto | reverse complement strand
TTCTCTGCCTCCTTCACTTCCGAAGATTTAGAGCGCTTCAGTGACCACCTCCTAAGAAAGAGTCTCGGGGGTTTTTCCCCCTGCTACCATCTTCCTCATGTGCAGCACCATCTTTTTCGTCTGCCTTCTCCAGTTCTCCCGTCCCCCGCTTTGCCTTCTGATAACCTATTTTCATTTCACATCTAGCTTGACCTAAACTCGAAAAGCTTTTCTATGACAC
>NW_006457037.1:0-220 GCF_000325575.1 Pteropus alecto | reverse complement strand
AATTATCTTTATGTTTCTGCTTGAAAACTTTCCATACTGCATATAACAAACTTTTCATTACTGTACAAAAAAATGGATTTCCTCTTCTAAATTTTCCAAAAGCACAGAAGAGATGGTGAACAATTGTCATCAGTATTGCCCATTATATATCTCCATTATACTCAGGATTTTATTCACCTTTTATAATCAAAGAATGACTCAAGAGAGAGCTTGCATTCCT
>NW_006457036.1:0-220 GCF_000325575.1 Pteropus alecto | reverse complement strand
CCCAGTCTCAAGTTTAAGCTCGTCTCTCTCCTACGTCCCTGACTTCTGACCGACTCACCGTCCACTCTCCTAAGAGGCCCCAGGCTTCATCGCCTCCATCCCCATCATCTCACTGTTCACCCGCATATCACCTCGCTTGTTTGGAGTGTCCCCTCCCACACCTGCGCCCCGGTCCACCACGCTTGAACTCAGAGTCACCCTCTCAGTGGATCCAGCCTCG
>NW_006457035.1:0-220 GCF_000325575.1 Pteropus alecto | reverse complement strand
ACTGACCAGCCAGTAGTTAGCACTAACTAGCAGATGTGTGGTAAACCATCATAGATCATCTAATCCCAGGTGAGCTACCAAACTATGGCAGTCGCATAAGTGAGACCATGCAAAACTGGTGCTTCTTCTGTTGATCCCAGTCCAAATGGCTGCCTCCCAGAATTATGAGCAGATAAAATGGCTGCTGTTTTAAGCCACTAAGTTTTGGGCTGGTTTGTTA
>NW_006457034.1:0-220 GCF_000325575.1 Pteropus alecto | reverse complement strand
GGATGAAAATGATCATCTTCTAGTGGTTCAGAAAACATTCTACAATTGGAGGTGTATCTGAGAATGTAAGAATGTTTCCTTGTGTGCTAAGAGGTAAGGTATGAGCAAGTTTATTAGGACACAAAACTAAGGTAAAAGTGAAGGGCTTAAATTGTGCTGAGAAACTGTATCATGTAGTTTGGATTAACTGAGGACTCATTCTTACTTAAACAAAAACCTG
>NW_006457033.1:0-220 GCF_000325575.1 Pteropus alecto | reverse complement strand
TCAGGCAAATAGAAGCAGAGGAGTGCAACCCTTAAAAAGTACAGGGCATTATAAGCTTATATAATAAGAAGAGAATAGTTATAACAAGATAGTGATAAATATTTAGCATAGATAGGAAAAAATTGAGATAACAATGACTGAAAATGTGGAGGATTCAAAGATTCAAATTCATGAAGGGGAGTGGAGATAAGTCATGCACAGAAGAAAATAGAAGACTGTA
>NW_006457032.1:0-220 GCF_000325575.1 Pteropus alecto | reverse complement strand
TTTTTTTTAAATGTACACATTCCCATATTTGTGGGCAACCTTTATTTTGAATGGGATTAAAAGGGATTAAAAATCTCTTACTATGGGACCTCTAATTGCCAATGACTCTCTTCTGACATAGTGTGTCAATGAAGGAGAACGGCCTCTACTTCTGACACTGGACCTTCCTTTCATGCTTGTGATAAGGATGTGCAGAATGTAAACTGAGTGGGCCATTTGT
>NW_006457031.1:0-220 GCF_000325575.1 Pteropus alecto | reverse complement strand
TTTAGAAAACTTGTGAGTTCTTTCTCTGTCTCTTGGAAATGTATGTGAGTTCTTTTTTTTTTTAAAGCCAAGCAACTTCTTGCCAGGATTAAGAGCCAGGAATGTCTTTCTCGAGGATCTGCAACCATCTCTTTGAAATATAAACATCAAGGTAGATGAGCCTAACTTAATTTAGAGCGGACGCGTCACGCCAAGTTGCAAAATGACTCCCTGTCATAGA
>NW_006457030.1:0-220 GCF_000325575.1 Pteropus alecto | reverse complement strand
AGGTCTTTAAGCCCCTAGTTGCTGACAGCCATATTCTCCAGCCCTTTTCTGTGGCCATCAGTAGGGTTTACCTCTGAAGGCTCCCATGACCCTAGCTAGCCTTGTTCCCAAAGCAGAGAAGAGAGCTTCTTCTGGACTGATCTGTATTGCACTACCATTCTGAGCTGCACTGTTACTACTAGATGGAATTCTTTTTTTTTTTTTTAATTAATTAACTTAT
>NW_006457029.1:0-220 GCF_000325575.1 Pteropus alecto | reverse complement strand
GGGATGACCCAGGATAATTTCCCATCTCAAGATCCGTCCCCCTGTCACATCTGCAGAGTCCCTTTTTGCCATGTAAGGTAAGAAGTTCGCCGGTTCTGGGGATTAAGGCCAGGGCATCTTTGGGTTGGGGAAGGGGGTGGCATGACGTTAGTGTGCCTGCCAGTTATTTAAATCTATCAATACTGAATTCTGTTCTGGAAGCTTACGGTCTTCCCAGCAC
>NW_006457028.1:0-220 GCF_000325575.1 Pteropus alecto | reverse complement strand
GAACCAACTAGAACCAACTAGAACCAACTAGATGGTGACCAGAGGAAGAGGGCTCCGGTTCTCATTTCCCAGAGCTCATAGTTCTAATTGATTTACGGACGGTCCTCCTAGGACATGGTTCCTGGCCGTCGTGCCGAAAACTGGGGAGCCCAGCAAAGATGCTAACCTTTGCATTAAAAACAAACAAACAAACAAACAAACATGATAAATGACGTGATAG
>NW_006457027.1:0-220 GCF_000325575.1 Pteropus alecto | reverse complement strand
GCCTTTGCTTCAAGCGAGCAGCTCGTGTGGGCATCAGCGATAGTGATTTCGAAAGGCATGTGTGGGATTTGTCACCAAGAGCTATTAATCCCTGTCACGTGCCACAGCGATTCTTCTCACAGGTCTGTTTGTGATGCTGCCAAATACCCCCCTTGACACGTAACCGGGCCCATTACCGAAGCCACAAGGCCACCTCCTCGCGGCTGCTGCAGTTCGCAGG
>NW_006457026.1:0-220 GCF_000325575.1 Pteropus alecto | reverse complement strand
ATTCATGCCTGGAAAATAAGGACTAGCCGAATCGTTGATGCTCTTCTACTGCTTAGAAAGCATGGCGCAGTCTGGTCTTTCATGTGGTCGTGACAAAGCCCCGGGGCGTAGATGGGTGCTGTCACCGTCACCCTGCGGTACGTCTGTGGCACGCGCAGCTCGGCGGCAGGGGCCTTCCGCAGGCGAGGGGCGCGAGCAAGTGTCGGGCCTGGCGTCGAGA
>NW_006457025.1:0-220 GCF_000325575.1 Pteropus alecto | reverse complement strand
CCTGGGAGGACCCGCGTGTGGGGACAGGTGTTGCCGCCTTTCGTGCTGTCTCTGGGCGTTGGGTGGGGGTCAGTGTTCGGGTCTGGACAGCAGGCTCCTGCCTGCTCTTAGATCCCTGCCTCGGGCCCCCACTCCACCCTCCAGCCCTGCACTGGCCCCAGTGGGCCTGAGTCCTGCAGCTCGCGGCCCCACGGCCGGGGTCCAGGGGCCAGGGCGGAAA
>NW_006457024.1:0-220 GCF_000325575.1 Pteropus alecto | reverse complement strand
CTGGAAACACTTCTGCAGTGCTGAAAATAAGGCATATTGTCAAAAACAGGGAAGATAATCTAATCTATAAAGTCAAGGTGAAACAGCATCCAAAGATCTCACCAAGAGCCAATTCAGGTTCCCCACCCTGGAAGTGATGCTTCCAGTGCTGCGGGAAGTAAGTGAAGCAAATCTTGACCAATTTTGCCAGCAATCTCTAATAATGAGGAATGACAGCAAG
>NW_006457023.1:0-220 GCF_000325575.1 Pteropus alecto | reverse complement strand
CTTTCTGTGAAGTCCTACACAGGGACCTAAACTGGGGGGGACCAAATGTAATCAGAGATGCATTATGTGACATATAATGAGTACATCCGTACTCACTGCGTTAGCCTCTAACTCGTTACACGTAACGTTAACGCTGAAGTGTGGTTCAGTAAGATTTCACACGTTTTAAGAGCCTTTTTGGGGGAAAGGAGAGGTAGTTTGTGGGCCAAATATGGCTCAT
>NW_006457022.1:0-220 GCF_000325575.1 Pteropus alecto | reverse complement strand
AAAATGAGGGAGATATTAAGAACTTTTCCAGAAATAAAAGCCCAGGGAATTTGTTACAACTAGACCTCAATTGCAAAATGTGCTCAAGGGAGTCCTGAAAGGTGAAATTAAAGGATACTAGAGAGTAACCTGAAGCCGTATAGATGAATAAACATCTCACCGAAGGTACACACATGGGACATTATGAAAGCTAGTATTATTGTACCAATGATTTGTAAAT
>NW_006457021.1:0-220 GCF_000325575.1 Pteropus alecto | reverse complement strand
GGAAAAAGCACCGTTGGCTGCAGATTCGGCAGAGCCTTTCGCTGCACTCAGCCTCCCCGGGGGGTGGGGGGACACGCAGCCCCTCAGGCGAGAGAGAGTGCCCGCCACCCCGCCCGCGGTGACGGGCGAGAGACGGCTGATGGGCGTCAGCTCTAAAGGATCCTGAGACGGAAGTAGGCCCGAGAAACGCACACGTCCCAGTGCAAAGCTCGCACGCACG
>NW_006457020.1:0-220 GCF_000325575.1 Pteropus alecto | reverse complement strand
CCGTGGCCTCCCTTGGTGGCGCGGCTGGGAGCACCAGAGAAGGCGCTGTGTCCACTGACTGGCCGGTTCTGATTCACGTGCGCTGACGACACGCCTCTCGCGTCTGTGACGGGGAAAAGACCAGTGTCGGTGTTGTGAGGAAGCCCTCTCGTCCGGGGCTGACCAGCAGCCAGGTTTCAGTGGCTTGTTTACACAGACAGCCACGTCGGGTACGACCCCT
>NW_006457019.1:0-220 GCF_000325575.1 Pteropus alecto | reverse complement strand
TCACCTTTGCCTGTTCCTGCTCTTTGTGGAAACGCCCCCTACCCCATCCCATGGCTAAGGAGCTGGCGTAAGTTCTGAGTTATGCACGTGTGAGACAGCGAGGGTTTCTTCCTACATTATAAATATGTGTGTTTGATTTCTTTTGCGTTAAAAATTGCTGCTATGTGTTAGAATTTGATGTTAAATCTGCTCAAAGGTTATTTCCGGATCTATTGAGATA
>NW_006457018.1:0-220 GCF_000325575.1 Pteropus alecto | reverse complement strand
CTGGAGCCCTCAAAAATACTCCCTCCCTGCAACCTGGGCGAAGAGCAGAGGGCTTTCTCTCTTTGGAGAGGTCCTTTGTGAGGATGGGAAGGACTCTGGCTGTTTCTGGGAGTGGGGCCACCTGCCTGGCCTCAGTCAGTAGTGAAAGGGTGATGGTCACTTGGCCTGCGAGTCAGGGGTCCTGCGTGGCCAAGCACCTGCTTATTCTCTGTCCTCACTC
>NW_006457017.1:0-220 GCF_000325575.1 Pteropus alecto | reverse complement strand
AAAAAAATGAACAAAGGCAAATAGTGTTTTGCATAATAAAATGTTACAAGTCATATATAAGGTATAAAATATCAAAATAAAATCTATTTGAATACCTAGAAATAAGGCTTAAACTTATATTCCCTTTTAATGTGTAAGACTTATAAATTCAATTGAGTTATATTTAGGAAATATGGCATAAATAAGAGGAAAATAAATAATAAGTGATAAGGTAAGAAAG
>NW_006457016.1:0-220 GCF_000325575.1 Pteropus alecto | reverse complement strand
CGTCCGAGCCTCCATCTCGGAGGAAAAGCTTTCAAAGTTTCACCTTTAACTGCTGTGTCTGCTGGAGGATGTTCGCGGATATATTTACTTAAGTTAAAAAATGTTTATTTCCTTTCCTTTTCTGGTTTGCCAGCGTGTTTCATCATGAATGAATGTCACATTTTACTGTTGCTTTTTCTACGGTATCGGAAATGACTATACACAACTTTTTCCTTTCTCT
>NW_006457015.1:0-220 GCF_000325575.1 Pteropus alecto | reverse complement strand
CTATGATAAAGTCCAATTTATAAATTAGGCACAGTGGGAGATTAGCAACAACTAATAATATATAGAACAATTATAACAATAAATGTTATGTGAATGTGGTCACTTGTTTCAGGGGATTCTTGCTGAAGTCTTTGTACAGTCTCTGTACTTTCTGGCATCACACGTTGCCATCAACTAGAACGTGTTTTCTGTTCATGTCCTCTCCCCACAAATTTAATGC
>NW_006457014.1:0-220 GCF_000325575.1 Pteropus alecto | reverse complement strand
TTAGGTCAATGCTGGAGTGAAATGAGGGTGGTAGACGCAGGAGCGTTTTTCCAGAGTAAGCTCTGGGGGTCTCCAGTGTGTGGTAGGATTCCGTGCAGCCCTAGCTATCGAAGCCTGCTTTTAAATAACTAGGTTGACTTTGAGCAAGATTAACTATTTTAGAATTATTGTGAAGTACTAAAAATAATGCAAACCTTTAAAGCAGCCAGAAAGAATGTAA
>NW_006457013.1:0-220 GCF_000325575.1 Pteropus alecto | reverse complement strand
TGCGGCTGCTGAGGACCCCATCGGGGTGTCCCCCTCAGTTCGGATGGGAACCTGAAATCTGGCCTTTCTCAAAGCACATCTCAGAGCTCAGTGAATTACTGTGCTCGTGACTCTTGTCTCTCTCACCCACTCACCCCGATCCCAGCTCGGCTGGGATGCCCTACTCGGCTGAGCTTCCTTTGCCGAAAAGCAAAGCTGAGCCAAATCAATAATAAAAGAG
>NW_006457012.1:0-220 GCF_000325575.1 Pteropus alecto | reverse complement strand
TGAAAATATTATGGGAAATGGAATATTGACACAGATTCAATGAATGTCTCCATAAAATACTATTTACGAAAAGAAAAAATGGGCTTTTCAGTTGAAATGCCTGCCAGACATTGCTTAACCAAGAACTTTAATATCCCAAATAATATATTAAGAATATGTGCCTCCTGCAGTAATGAACTGAGATGAACACAGTACAATCCTGAATATTCTGCAAAATAAA
>NW_006457011.1:0-220 GCF_000325575.1 Pteropus alecto | reverse complement strand
CACTGGCCTGTGAGCCCCTGTCCAGAGGGAGCTGACGGAACACACAGCGAGAGCGAGAGGCAGAGCCACTGCGGCGCCAGGCTGTCCTGTGCTGGGCTCCCACGTCGGATGAGGAAAGGGCCGAAGGCACCGAGCGAAGCAAACGAGCCGTGGCCGGGGGCGGGGGTTGTCTGAGTCGCCCCCCAAGTAACAGGTGCAGAGCGGGTGCTGTGGGGATGGA
>NW_006457010.1:0-220 GCF_000325575.1 Pteropus alecto | reverse complement strand
CGAGTTCCGGGTTTCGTTTGCTCCAGATGATGCCAGTTCCTCCTGTGCCTTTGCCTCTCTGTCACTTTGTTTCTGCACTGTCTTATCTCTGTCTCGACTTCAGCAATATTGACATTTGGGCTGGATGCATCTTTGCTGTGGGGGACCATCCCGTACATTGTAGGATATTTAACAGCATTCCTGGCCTCCACCCATTAGATGCCAGTAGCACCCACTCCCC
>NW_006457009.1:0-220 GCF_000325575.1 Pteropus alecto | reverse complement strand
CATGTGTATTTTAGGATCTGCTGATTAATTTCTACCAAAAAAAAAAAAATTGCTGAGATTTTGATTGGGATTGCATTTAATAGCAATTTGGAGAGATCTTCAAATTCTGGTCCACACAGTGTATTTCTCCATTTCCTTAGGTCTTTAATTTCCCTTAGCAACATTTGTAGTTTTCGATGCATAGATCTTGCTCATCTTTTGTCAAATTTAAGCCTAAGTA
>NW_006457008.1:0-220 GCF_000325575.1 Pteropus alecto | reverse complement strand
TTTTTTTTTTTTTGCGAAGAGAATGTATCTTAAAAGTTTTCATCACAAGAAAAATACTGTAACTGTGAGGTGATGGGCATTAACTAAACTTATTGTAGCAATCATTTAGCGATGTATACATTCATGGAACCGTGTTGTGTGTGTACATACAATGAAACAACATTATGTTGTACACCTGAAACGAATACAATGCTATATGTCAATTATATCTCAATAAAAC
>NW_006457007.1:0-220 GCF_000325575.1 Pteropus alecto | reverse complement strand
CACTCACTCATTCACTCATTCTTGGATTTAAGAAGTGTTTGGTGAGCAACCAGTATGTGCTAGATACTAGTACAATACTAGTGCAAGTTTGTACACATGTGTAAGGCCCTGTGCTGTCTTTACGTTCTCCCATTTGTGGGGGAAAGGTGGGCTCACGAATGATCGGTAATGAAGGGTCACAATCAGCGGCTGTGTAGGTGCCTTGGGAGTGCAGAGGAGA
>NW_006457006.1:0-220 GCF_000325575.1 Pteropus alecto | reverse complement strand
CTAATTATACGTCGCATGCTTTAAAATCATCTAGTAGCTTCGGGGCTGGATCCAGTTCTCAAGGTGAGAGAACAAAAAATAGGAAGACGGTTCCTTTAAAGAAATAAAACTGACTAGGAAATGTAAGAGAGTTTTAAGATTTAAAATAAAATCATATAGAATACCCCGAACAATATGAAATCTGTAAAAAAAACGGTTGGTATTGACTGTCATGTCTCGT
>NW_006457005.1:0-220 GCF_000325575.1 Pteropus alecto | reverse complement strand
AAATATTTATGCGCCCAACATATGAGCACTGAAATATATAAAGCAAATATTGACTGACTTCAAAGGAGATATAGACAGTAGTTCAGTCATAGTAGGAGACTATAAAACCCCACTGACACCAATGAATAGATATTCCAGACAAAAAGTCAACAAAAAATACAGTGGCTTTAAAAAATACCCTAGAGCAGATGGATTTAATTGATATTTTTGGAGCATTTCA
>NW_006457004.1:0-220 GCF_000325575.1 Pteropus alecto | reverse complement strand
AAAAAAAGACTTGGCATCTCCCATTCCCACTGCCTGTACAAGCGACAAGCCCTGGGCTCCCCAGAGGCACACATTCTGCCCGTCCTCTATCCCTGAACCCTGGTCCCTAATCCTTGGACTCCTGTTTCTATGCATCTTAACACCCCTATTCAGGGATCCAGATGTAGAACCCAGCCCTGTTTTGATTTTTAAAACACACACACACACACACACACACACA
>NW_006457003.1:0-220 GCF_000325575.1 Pteropus alecto | reverse complement strand
ATACAGATAGAGATGAGGCTATCTGTAGGTATGGACAGATAGAAATGTGGATATGGATAGGAATGTAGATAAGGACACAGATGTAGATATGGATGAGGATATGGCTGAAGATGTGGATATAGACATCAGTGTGTATTTGGATATACAGAAAAGAATACAGAAGTTGATACAGACTGAAACGCATCGAGCGGATTGAATAGT
This sequence comes from Pteropus alecto, assembly GCF_000325575.1. Taxonomy (NCBI): domain Eukaryota; kingdom Metazoa; phylum Chordata; class Mammalia; order Chiroptera; family Pteropodidae; genus Pteropus; species Pteropus alecto. Next base: position 19 of record NW_006457003.1, on the reverse strand, counting down.
GACCCCCATCCCCAAGAAA
>NW_006457002.1:0-220 GCF_000325575.1 Pteropus alecto | reverse complement strand
ACACACACACACACACACACACACACATATTTGATCTTTGTCCTCAGTTCCCGGCACAGATCTAGGACAAAGATAATAAAAAAACCCCATAAGAGTACTTAGGGAATTTGCTATCTAGTTGGATGCCTGATAAAGTATTTCTTTTCTTATATCTATAGTGATGAATTCCTCCTTTACTTGTCATGTAACCCAGTTGATTAAGTAACTTCTATTTGAACCA
>NW_006457001.1:0-220 GCF_000325575.1 Pteropus alecto | reverse complement strand
TAATCACACAAAGGGAGCAAAAATATTTAGTAGTGCGTGCGCGTATATATACTTAGGTGGATGGATGTATCCAAATATGTAAATAACCAAATATTTGATTACTCAGTCCATCAATGTTTGCGAATTATATTTTCTTACAGGGGGCATGAGGATTACATGACTGGGCAGAGTATATAACTTTATACAACTGATTTTGGGAGCCCAGGCATTTTACATTACA
>NW_006457000.1:0-220 GCF_000325575.1 Pteropus alecto | reverse complement strand
GAAAAGCTGAGTCACACCGTGCCCTATGCTGCCCTGTTTTGGGAGGTTGACAGGAAATAAGGAGAGGCCATACAGTCCCTTGATCAAGCAGCGATGGTGGGTGGAGGGAGACAAATGGTACAAAGGAGTAAGCACATCCTTCCCTCCAGATTTGTAAATAACAGAGGTGCCTATCTTTTACCTTAAGAATTAACCAAAGGCCACGAGGGTTCAAAGAGAA
>NW_006456999.1:0-220 GCF_000325575.1 Pteropus alecto | reverse complement strand
GCACAGCTAGGCTTGGGAACCAGTGACATAGACTACCCAGGGATGTAGCTGTGCGCCCAAGTCCAGTTGCAGTGTAAGAAGCTAATGCCGTCTGCACACTGGCAATTTCCAAATCCCCTTCGACACAGAGCGTGTGCCGCCCTAGGCTCTATCCGTCAGGATGATTCCCTCCCCGGCTGTTGTTTAAAGCTTCCTCCTGAGCAAGCCTGTCCTGCAGCCA
>NW_006456998.1:0-220 GCF_000325575.1 Pteropus alecto | reverse complement strand
AAATTTGAGTATACTTCTTTTGTGTATTTCAGGTCCAACTCTGCAACTCTTTAAGTGTAGCAATTATTCTGTCTTGAGAATCATGCCCTTAAATATCACAATTTTTAAATCCAGTTCAATATCAAAAATATATAATTGTCTTTTAGTGGGTTTTTAAATGTTAGAAAATGAGATTTGTGATCCTGGGCAAATTCTATCTTCTCACACCTCAGTTCCCTAA
>NW_006456997.1:0-220 GCF_000325575.1 Pteropus alecto | reverse complement strand
CACACGCGGCCCGAGGACACATGCACACGGCCACACGCAGCCTGAGACACATGCACACAGCCATACGTAGCCTGAGGACACACGCACACAGCCACATGCGGCCTGAGGACACACCCGCTCAGGTGCAGCCGGCCTCGACCCCAGGATGGCATGGGCGCTGGTGGGCGGGGGCCCTTGCACACTGTTGTCTGGCCACCTGCACGTGCTGTGGGAAGGGGCA
>NW_006456996.1:0-220 GCF_000325575.1 Pteropus alecto | reverse complement strand
TTTGAAAGGTTGGAGAAAAGATCTTGGCCACTGACATCTTATTTTCCAAAACAGCTCTTCTCTTCCATGACTTTGGGCATGGGTCCTACGATAATCCCTTACTGTACATTGATCCTTGTAATTAGTTTCCGCGGAAATAAAATCGTAGAGTTGAAAGGTGGACTTTGTTTCAAGATGACAGTAAATTGGCATGGCCGACTTTATCATTTTTCAGTTATTT
>NW_006456995.1:0-220 GCF_000325575.1 Pteropus alecto | reverse complement strand
GCTCACGGGTTGCAGTTAGTGCTCCTGCGGGGTTGTGAGCTGCTGGATTCTGGGGTCCTGGCCCTGTGGGGAAGGGAAGGGATGCCCGCCCCCCCCTGAACCCCAACAGCCTTCCTCTGGGGGTCCCGCCATCGTCCCAGCCGTCCTCCTTGAGAGAGGTGCCCAGGGGCTGCAGGTTTGAGACCGCCGCTTCGCGTCGTGGGAGCTTCGCGTGCGCCGG
>NW_006456994.1:0-220 GCF_000325575.1 Pteropus alecto | reverse complement strand
ACCTGGGGAAACAATCTGGCACACCACGTCGCGAGGGGCCTGCACGCCTGTGTGGGCCGGTGACACGCCCCGGGGCACATGGTGTGAAAATGTGATAATTAATCCTTCTGGGCCGACCTTCCTGAGTACTTAGTACATGGCAGGCACAGTGCCCACACTCTCAGAAACTATCCACTAAATGCTCATGAAGTGCTGGCGAGGAACGTCCAGATGTCCAGAT
>NW_006456993.1:0-220 GCF_000325575.1 Pteropus alecto | reverse complement strand
TCTCTATATACTCGCCATGAGTAAGTAGTTCTTGTCAAAATACAAGATATAACTAATTTGTTATCTGTTAGTTCTCGAAGGAGACCAGGTTATTGTAGATGAGAGCGAATTGGAAATTGTCCAAAAAAGCTGGAAGACCAGATAGTCTCATTGAATTTAAATAAAAGATAAAGAAGGCCGAATGGTCACTTTGGTGCTTGCGGTATCCAGTCTAGGTGGT
>NW_006456992.1:0-220 GCF_000325575.1 Pteropus alecto | reverse complement strand
ATTACCTGTTGTGTCTCTCTTGAGAGCTTCGTAAGACCATGGACTGGGTACCCACCACACATCACAGTGCTTGGCTCATAGCAGATGCCCAGTGCACTTTAAATGAATGAGTACCTCTTTCATAAATTAAATTGTTGGGCAGAATCTGCTCTGCAGGGTGGGAAAGTTTATGAATATGTTGCATGCAAATGTGTACACTGAATCCTGTCTGCAGATGACC
>NW_006456991.1:0-220 GCF_000325575.1 Pteropus alecto | reverse complement strand
AGGAGGCGAGGCGGAGCGGGGAGGGCCTCCTTGCACAGTGTCTTCCAGAATCCGGTAACGAGTCGTTCATAAGGAGTCCCGGAGGAGCCCCCCTGACCCGGACGAGCCCCCCTGCACCCCGCGCCCTGGCTCTCAGATCCGAGAAGGGTGGCCTACGGGTCCGCACCGCCAGGGGAGCGTGGGTGCCCCCGCAGGGACGCCAGGAGGCCGGCCCTCCGCT
>NW_006456990.1:0-220 GCF_000325575.1 Pteropus alecto | reverse complement strand
TTAAATGAACGCTAACAACATTCATTTTTTTTTTTCTAAATAGGAAAAGGGTTTAAAACATGTACTCGTCTCTTAGGTAGCCCATTTCTTCCTTGAAGCCCTTACTGGTCATGCCTGGCTAAAGACGATCTCTCCTTCCACGGTCTAGAGTTCTCCCTTGGGTAGTACGACATAATTGTTGGCCTTATGCTTCTTCACTAGGTACAGACATGAGGGCAGA
>NW_006456989.1:0-220 GCF_000325575.1 Pteropus alecto | reverse complement strand
TGTATGTACTATACTGCCAGTTATAGAACTGGCTGTGATTTGTTTACAGCAGTATCAGCACAAACATGTAAGGCACAGGTCTCTAACCTCCGGGCCATGGACTGGTACCAGTCAGTGCCCTGTTAGGACCTGGGCTGCACAGTAGGAGGTGAGTGGTGGGCAGGAGAGCATAGCTTCATCTGTATTCCCCAGCGCCAGCATCATCACCTCAGCTCCACCT
>NW_006456988.1:0-220 GCF_000325575.1 Pteropus alecto | reverse complement strand
CCTCGGCCTCCAAATGCCTCATCTGCAAATGCCTCCAAACATCCTGCTGTGAACTTTAATGAGAAAATGTATCTAGGTGCGGCCCAGAGGATATAGTCTATGATATTGTAATAAGTTTGCCGGTGACAGATGGTTACTAGACATAGTGTGGTCATCACATCATAAGGTATGTAAATGTCAAATCACACTATGTTGTACACCTGAAACTAATATAGTATTG
>NW_006456987.1:0-220 GCF_000325575.1 Pteropus alecto | reverse complement strand
GTCCACCCAGCACACAGGCGGCCGGAGGCCCAGGCATCGCCACGGCACAGAGCAGCTCAGCCCCTGCTGAGGGAAGTGGTGGACCCCACTAGCGTGACGTTTCCCTGCTGTCCTTTCGTTTGTCACCGCCCTGTGCGGAGGCCCGGCTCAGGCCGACGCCTCCCGTCTGACCTCGCGGTGGCAGCGGGTTCACGGCACCACAGGGCCACGAGGGACCGTG
>NW_006456986.1:0-220 GCF_000325575.1 Pteropus alecto | reverse complement strand
TATTATTTTAATTTGGTGGGGTTTTGTGAATTTTTTCTCTGGCCTTTCTTGTTTTATGTTATGTACTTCAGTTATGTATCTTTGGTATATAGTTACTATTAAGAATAAGGAGATATATCTATATCTATATCTATCTCTATCTAGATATCTATCTATCTATCTAGAGATAGATATAGATATATCTCCTTTTCTTCTTCCTTTTCTTCTGCATGTGCCTTAT
>NW_006456985.1:0-220 GCF_000325575.1 Pteropus alecto | reverse complement strand
GAAAACTATTATTTCACTCAAAACCCTGTATGTGAATTTTCACTGTGGCTTTATTCGTAATTGCCAAAATGGAACGAACCCAAAGTCCCTCAACAGATAAATGGATAAATGACCTGTTGTACGTTCACACAATGGAAAACTATCCAGAAATGGAAAGGAACAAACTATTGGTCTACTCGACAGCGTGGATGAATATGGCAGAAACAAAATGTCAAGTGAA
>NW_006456984.1:0-220 GCF_000325575.1 Pteropus alecto | reverse complement strand
TCAGCAGCATCTGCGTGTCGACCACCACCAGCGTCTCCACGTGCAGCTCCTCATTCCTGCGGGGCTTTAGGACAGCGCGCTTGCTGCGCGGGCCGGGCTGGTACTCGTCGGGCAAGACGAACAGGTCCTCCGCGGGGGGCTTGGGCATGTCTACGGCGAGCAAGCGAGAGCAAACTCACCACCCAGACCGGCCCTGGGACCCCGGACGGCGAAACGAAAT
>NW_006456983.1:0-220 GCF_000325575.1 Pteropus alecto | reverse complement strand
ATAATATTCCATTATACAGATATACCATGTTTTGTTCATCCATTCATCAGTTGTTGAACATCTGAGTTGATCTACTTTGGGCTGCTATGAACCTGTGTTCCAAGTTTCCATGTGGACATACATTTTCATTTCTCTTGAGTATAGACCTAGGAGTGGGAGGCTGCCTGTTTTGGGGGACCACATGGAAACAGTGACCTTTGATTCATGGTTCCTGGTTTAT
>NW_006456982.1:0-220 GCF_000325575.1 Pteropus alecto | reverse complement strand
TTTTCCTTCAGTAGAGTGAATCCTCGATGAAGGGAATTTACCACGTTGATCTCACTCTTCAACCACCGTCTTTACCAGTGTGGTTTTGGCTACATCTTTGGGTGAATTCACTGAGCTTCCTGATCCAGAGCCCTTTGATTTAGAGCATGAGTTTCCATCTCCACCTAACAGGCACAGTAGGTCTCCATTTCATTTTTCAGACGGACCTGGATGTCCAGGA
>NW_006456981.1:0-220 GCF_000325575.1 Pteropus alecto | reverse complement strand
CCCTCACAGATCCTAAACTAAGAACCACTGGGCTCCATGACCTCTGATGTCCTTTCTGGGATTGACTCTGAGACCTATGTCTGAGTGACATGTCTACAGGGTGATCATCCTTAGAAAGTCCTCTAGATGGGTTGGGACATTATGTTTTGGGTTAACCTCCTCAAGGAGGCCAGTCAGACTTGACTCCAGTCAGCATCAGGAGCAGAAACCCTGGCAGGGC
>NW_006456980.1:0-220 GCF_000325575.1 Pteropus alecto | reverse complement strand
CAGGGTGCACAGGCCCTGGCTTTCACCTCCGTGCCCTCCTCTCCTCCCTCCCCTCCTCCCTCCCATTCTAAAGGGCCTCCCTCTCCCCTTCGCACTCCCATAGGTCAAACACTTCTCCCACCCTACCCTGCAAACCTCTTTCCTCCGGGGCTCACACCTTCTTCTTCTAGGGGCACCAAGCCACGTCGCTGGGTTTGAAGGACAGATGGCTTTACAGGAA
>NW_006456979.1:0-220 GCF_000325575.1 Pteropus alecto | reverse complement strand
CTAAAACGTTAAGAAAGAAAATAAGCTTTCAAAAAAGCTTTCTCGGCAGGACATTCACAAGCGGGCTGGTTACTTAGGAAGCCACGCGTTGAGGCCTTGCGGCTACTCCCGACACGGCCAGTGGCACTCTGCCCCTCAGAGCTTCTAGGAGGCGGTGACATTCTCAGATGGACCTGGCCAGAGATAATGACAGATCAGAGGTGCCCCTAACTGTACAGAA
>NW_006456978.1:0-220 GCF_000325575.1 Pteropus alecto | reverse complement strand
CAGCTCGCGTGCTCCTTTTCCAACGGTTAACAGCATTTCCGATGACTCCTGCCTCTGAGTGGTTTAGGATTGCGCGTGAGCCCCAAGACCTAATGATCTGAGACCAAGTCGTAAGAAGCATATAAATAAAATTTCCTGACGCGACAAATGTCGGTCTGGGCTAGAAGTCCAAGATCAAGGTGTCGGCCAGGCTGGTTCCCTCTGAGGCCGTGAGGGAGAA
>NW_006456977.1:0-220 GCF_000325575.1 Pteropus alecto | reverse complement strand
TCTCTGCATCCCCAGCACAGAACAGAATACCTGGTGCAGAGCTGGTGTTCAGAAAACCCTCGTTAAATGGGTCACCCCTAGACCCAACCTCGCCTTAGCTTAACGTCAGAATTTTCATGGAGTTTAAACTCTTTTTCAATTTATTTATCGAAAGGGCGCTCTATTTGTTTGTGAAATATGTGCTGTATACTAAAGAATCCAAAAACATGTGTGAAGATGA
>NW_006456976.1:0-220 GCF_000325575.1 Pteropus alecto | reverse complement strand
CTCTCTGATCTTCCTGGGGTTGTATGACTATTTCCTTCAGGTTAGGAAAAATTTCCATCACCGTTTCTTCAAGTAGCTTCTCAACTTGTTCTTCTCCAGGTACCCTAAAACACGGATGTTTTCATATTTAATTTTGTCTCATAGGCTCCTTAAGTTATTATGTTCTTGGCTTTTCCTTGCTGATATGATTGGGTGTCCTTGGCTTCCCCATCCTCTATAT
>NW_006456975.1:0-220 GCF_000325575.1 Pteropus alecto | reverse complement strand
ACATGAGGACAGGCTTGCCCTTTGGAATAAGTTCTCCTATCTACTAGTTTTCATAGAGGACAGGCCTAGTGCTTTTGGTCTCAGTCTCCCTTCTACTTTTTGTTAAAGAAAGACCGACCTTGTGCCTTGATTCCGTGTCACCAATCCATATCTTCATGAGGTAGGATGATGTAATGCTCCTTGAAGTGACAAGTGCATATCACTGAGAAAAATTCACATC
>NW_006456974.1:0-220 GCF_000325575.1 Pteropus alecto | reverse complement strand
GTGTACTCAACAGAAACTGCTACTGAGAAAGCAGATGTTGGACTTACTAGGTAACAACTTTAAATCAGCTATTTTAAAATAGTCAAGAATTCGAGGAAAGAATATCTAAAGGCTAGAGGAAAATGTCAGAACAATATTTCACAAAGTAAAATGTATCAATAAAAGAAACTAAACAGAATTTCAAGAGTTAAAAAGTACAACAACTGAAACAAAACTTTTC
>NW_006456973.1:0-220 GCF_000325575.1 Pteropus alecto | reverse complement strand
CTTCTGGAATCTGCCAGGGCCCAGGTCTCAGTCAGGGTCAGGGCTCTCCAGAGGAATAGAAAGGAGAATATAGGCCTCTTGAACCAGCTGCTCGAGACACCTCAGAATCTTGGGAGATCCCTAAAATCTCTACCTGTTTAGAAAGCAAACCTCAAAGAGCTCTGATTAGTTTCTATGGAAGTGTGGTATGCGATGGCTACTGAAAATGTGGCAGTGTCAT
>NW_006456972.1:0-220 GCF_000325575.1 Pteropus alecto | reverse complement strand
GTAAAATAACACATTTTGTAGATATCCCTTTGTTAAAATTCATATGAAATACTATATTTTGGAAATGGGATAATCAAAATGATCAAACCACCTCTCTGAGCAGTACACGTTATTATATTTGTGTTGGTTCAGGAAGGAAAGAGAAGAAAATGCAAAGGACTTTATACTACTATGTTTATAGTTAAGCAAGATTTACCATCATCCCATATGTTTGTGTATT
>NW_006456971.1:0-220 GCF_000325575.1 Pteropus alecto | reverse complement strand
CTGAGAGGCAGCCCATATCACTCCCTATACCCATCCGGGATCTGGTCACTACATGTCAGCATGTTAATCTCCTAATCATCTGTTTGTCTGTTTCCCCAGTGAGAATACAAGTCTGACAAAGGCAAGAACCTTGTTCACAGTGCTGGTCGTTGTGTCCCCCACACCTAGACCGGAGCCTGGAAAACAGTGGGTGCTCAATAAGGATCTGTGGAATCAAAGA
>NW_006456970.1:0-220 GCF_000325575.1 Pteropus alecto | reverse complement strand
TCATCCTTGGGCTCTTGTTTGTTTGCAAGATAGAGGAGAGGTGAGCTTGGTGGGGAGCAACATGCAGATGTACTCCTTCATGATAACCTGAGATTAGATAAAAGTCCTCCCAGAGCTCTGGGCTGGTTGTGGTGCACTGAAGGGGTACCCCAAGAGTGATTGCCTGCCCTGAGAAGATGCTTAAAACAGCACATTTTGTGTGTTTTGTAATGTAGGGTTT
>NW_006456969.1:0-220 GCF_000325575.1 Pteropus alecto | reverse complement strand
GCTTCTGTTCCTTTACCTTTAAGTTGGGCCTAAAATTCATCCTTTCCCTGCCTACCTTATACATTTCCTGGGTCAATCAAGGTAGGATAATATGTATTAAAAACATGTTTTGTAAACTCTAAACAGATGCCATTCATTACTTGTGGCTTTTCTATATAGAAAGTATAGGTCAGCACAACATTCTCTCACAGTCATGAAGTGAGAATTAAGAAGAAAAAAA
>NW_006456968.1:0-220 GCF_000325575.1 Pteropus alecto | reverse complement strand
GCCTTGGTGAAGGTTGTGAATGCTGTTCCCCATATACCCTAGCAGTTACTCTCAAGTCCTGGAAGAGGAACGGGAGCCCTCAGAGTGAGGCTGTAAGGTCTCAGGACTCCCCACTTCTGTCTCCCATCATGTAACCTCGGTAACCAAGGAAGCAAACAAGCTCTGCATCTCAGCAATTTTTAGACAGTTGCAGATTACTACTCTCAACTCCCCTTCTCAC
>NW_006456967.1:0-220 GCF_000325575.1 Pteropus alecto | reverse complement strand
GTGCGAGCTCACGGCTGCCCAGACGGCCCTTCCCCGGGGTCCGGGAGCCAAGGCGGCCCTTCCCCGGGGTCTGGGAGCCCGTTGCTCTTCTGCACCCTCCCAACGTCTTCTCAGAGGCTTTCGTCCGGGGCTGTCCGGCAGACGTGCGTGTGAGCTCGGGTCGGTCCTGCCGCCGAGGCTCTGTCTTACTGAGGAGGAACAAGTCAGCGTCTTCGCGATT
>NW_006456966.1:0-220 GCF_000325575.1 Pteropus alecto | reverse complement strand
GAATGAGCAGAGACATAGAGGCTCGGGGTGGAGTCAGGCTCAAAAAAAGTCTGTATCAACACTGTCTCATTCATTCCACTAAAGGTGAACTACAGAATCTTTCAGTTTTCCAGGGGAGAATCTGAGGTAGAGACAGGATAAGTGCCTCTCCCAATGAAACAGAGCAAATCAACAAAAGAGAAGAAAAATAAACAGCTCTCTAACTTTCCCAAAATTTCAC
>NW_006456965.1:0-220 GCF_000325575.1 Pteropus alecto | reverse complement strand
CGATTATTTAAATGGATTTATTCTTTCAGTACCTGTGCTCTAGTCATCGTGGACAGAGGGGAAGGGACGTTGCATAGGATACATTCCCAGTCCCTTGCCGGTAGGGGAGGCAGACCGTGTTCACAGCAAACTGTTACACAGTGTCCAGATGACGGGCAGGTGCTGTGGACACCGGTCAACGCTCTGGTAATTCACTAAAGGGAAAGACCTTTTTGTTCCC
>NW_006456964.1:0-220 GCF_000325575.1 Pteropus alecto | reverse complement strand
TGTGCATTCCAGCCCCACGGGGAGGGGGCGTCGCCGGGAGTGTCCATCGGCTCAGCTGTGGACGATCGGGGCAGACGCCGGCACACGACCCACGGCCCCCGCTCGCCCTGCTGGCCGGCCGCCGCCTTTCCGTCTCGGGGACCCTTCGTGAGCAAAGAGCGAAGACCTCGCAGCCTTTGGAGGATGCGCAGAGGCCCCGGACGTACGCGAAGAGATCGCA
>NW_006456963.1:0-220 GCF_000325575.1 Pteropus alecto | reverse complement strand
ATACCTTTTAAAATTATAAATATGAAATATATTGAGCAAACTTCAAACAACAAAAAAACTTACGTTGATATAAATGAAAGCCCATGCTCCCCCCTGTTTTAATATCCCAAAGATAACCGCTGTAAAAGTCTTGGCATGATATATTTGTTTTAATAGAGTAGCCTTAGATGACCTCAACTGATAGAGAGGCAGTTTGGCAAAATCTATTAACACTTTAAGT
>NW_006456962.1:0-220 GCF_000325575.1 Pteropus alecto | reverse complement strand
ACTAGTCCAAACTAGTCAGTCCCATGTTTCAGCTAAACTTTTGACTTGGGTTGGGACAAAGGTTGCCCTATGAAACACAGGATGCCAAGTTCAATTTGAATTTTACATAAATAGTAAATAATTTTTCCCATTAGCACGTCCTGTGCAGTTATTTCTCTTTGCTCAATCTGACCGCCCTAGTTGCGACAGCGTGCTAGCGAACGCGTCTTGCGGGATTAGG
>NW_006456961.1:0-220 GCF_000325575.1 Pteropus alecto | reverse complement strand
GGGGTCTTATTTGTAGTTCCACCAAGAGTACATAAAATGACGAGAAGTCATTCTAAAGGAAGTCAGGATGCTGCGACCAAAGTACAAGGGAACAGGTGGCAGAAAATAAATGTTTGCCTTATAAACTTACTATTATCTAGATATAACAAATATGCGTGTTATTATCAGTGTCCTAGGTCTGCCATAACAGAGTAGACCAAATGGCTTCAACAACAGAAAT
>NW_006456960.1:0-220 GCF_000325575.1 Pteropus alecto | reverse complement strand
GAGTTTCCTCAAAAAAATTAAGAATAGAATTACCACATAATCCAGAAATTCCTCTTCTGGGTATCTATCCAAAAAAGTTGAACACATTTATCCATAAAAATATATCACCCCTATGTTCACCACAGCATTATTCATAGTGGCCAAGACAGGAAAACAACTGAAGTGTCCTTCAATAGATGGTTGGGTAAAGAAAATGTGGTACATATATACAATGGAATAT
>NW_006456959.1:0-220 GCF_000325575.1 Pteropus alecto | reverse complement strand
GTACCCTCAATTACTTTGTCGGCTGGCTCCGACAACTCGGAGTGGGCTGCTGTGACGAATGCCATACATGGTGGGGCTTAAACATCACACATTTATTTCTCACACTCGAGTCTGGGACACCCAGCCAAGATTAAGGTGTTGGCAGGTTCACTGGCGAAGGTCTGCTTCCCAGTTAGCAGGTGTCACCATCTCGCTGTGTGCTCACACGATTTCTTTTTTG
>NW_006456958.1:0-220 GCF_000325575.1 Pteropus alecto | reverse complement strand
GGTTCCCTACCTTAATAGTGCGTCCTTACCGGGGGAATACAGGCTGGCCACGCGGTGACGGAAGCAGAGGCCGGAGCGAGGCATCTGCTGGCCGAGAGCAAGGACCGCTGGAAGCCACCGGGAGCCGGGACGGGCCTGGGCCCGATCCTCACTGGGGGGCCCTGGGAGGAAGCGGCCCTGCCTTCCCTGCGCTCTGGGCTTTCCTGTTGTTCTAAAGCCA
>NW_006456957.1:0-220 GCF_000325575.1 Pteropus alecto | reverse complement strand
TCAGATACAAAGAAATATGCAGACATGAAATAGAAGTCTGCTTCTCCCAAGGAGCTCAACTATGTTGAAGAGATAGAATGCATACAAAACTAAGTATGCCGCACTTGATACTTTCCGTGTATCTACCTGTAAAACAGGCAAAACATAACTGTGCTATTTATGGTTGAACACGTAGAGACCAAAACTATAAAGAAAAGGAAGTGTTTACTGTAAAATCATG
>NW_006456956.1:0-220 GCF_000325575.1 Pteropus alecto | reverse complement strand
GGTGAGTCCCAGTCCAGGGCCAGGAATCATTCTTGTGTTGTTTCAGCAGATTGAAGAAGCTACCCAGCAAAGTGCTCGATGACATGGATGATGACGATGACCTCAGCACTGATGGGGGAAGCCTCTACGAGGCGCCACTGAGCTACACCTTCCCCAAGGACGCCACCAGCCAGATCTGAGTCCACTTCCAGGGAGTGGAGGTGGCCTATCATTCCTCACT
>NW_006456955.1:0-220 GCF_000325575.1 Pteropus alecto | reverse complement strand
CGGTTTCGGTCATCCTTCACTCAGCCAACTCGCTGTGACTTTGGGGACAGTGCCGCCATTTGATTTAGGGACTATTTCGACCAAAATTTGACAGACGAATTGCTACTTGAGATCTGTATTTTTCCAAGGTGTAATATATCGTATCGGGTAAAATTTTGATTTTCAGGCGATCCGCAAATTCCATCATCTTGAAACTTTGCGTAATGTCTTACATCGTGAT
>NW_006456954.1:0-220 GCF_000325575.1 Pteropus alecto | reverse complement strand
GGCGACGAGACTGCTGGTTCAGAGGGGCCTCAGCAAGGAGCTCATGTTCACGGCCGCAGCACAGAGCGGGACCTGGAGGCCCGAGAGGCCAGACGCTCCCCACGCCACACCGCCACGTCACACCACGCCACGCCACGTCACGCCACGCTACGCTATGCCACGCCACGTCACGCTGCGCTGCGCCACGCCGCGCCACACGGAGTCCATCCTGCAGGTGTCA
>NW_006456953.1:0-220 GCF_000325575.1 Pteropus alecto | reverse complement strand
TGTGTGTGTGTGCGTATGTACACACATACATATATGCACAAATACGCATGCATGCACACACATACATGTGAATGAAGAAAATACCACCCAGTGATTTACTCTCACTAAGAAGACTGGAATCCATGAGATTCTGGAAATCTACTAAACCTTTTAGGAACTCATGATTCAACTGAACCCTCTTACTGGTAATGTAGGGAGGAGGCAAGAGAATTCAAATGTT
>NW_006456952.1:0-220 GCF_000325575.1 Pteropus alecto | reverse complement strand
ATTTTCGAAGCAAAAATTATATAGTTTTACATATTCCTTACATCTAATGATATAATTGAATTTAACTACTTAACTCCTAATTCCCTGAGAATGGGTGAAATCAAACCACCGTTACAAGAGTAGTTTGGCTAACAATCCTCGAAATACCAACTTTCATAACATTTAGGGGCATGAACATAAACTTCACACTTATTTCTTTGATTGAAAAAAACTAGATCAA
>NW_006456951.1:0-220 GCF_000325575.1 Pteropus alecto | reverse complement strand
GCTCTGTGATTATAGAGAGCTTTTCGTAAAAGAAAGAGGCCCAGAGGGCCGCAGATCTGTACTTCCCACTCTGGGCTAAATTCGGATGGATGACACTCCCCCCTCTATCAGGGCTTGTAGAGTAGGAGGTCGAACGCATTTGGGGAAAGAAAGTTACACAGACGCACATACGGACATCTATATATGCTGGTATCTCTTATCATAGCAGTTCTCAAGCTTT
>NW_006456950.1:0-220 GCF_000325575.1 Pteropus alecto | reverse complement strand
AGCAAGTGCACATTCAAAAGCTCAGGGTGTTCTTTGAATATGCAGATTTAAAGCATTTTCCTCAAGTCTCAACATCTAAGAGATCATCACATAGTCATTAGTTTCCTGAGTTCCTTGTTGTCAGGCAGTAGACTGTTTCTTCACTTTCACGACTCAGGATTTGGTGCAGTGATAGGAGATGTTGGATCTCCCCGGTCAGTGTATCTACAGGAAACTCTCC
>NW_006456949.1:0-220 GCF_000325575.1 Pteropus alecto | reverse complement strand
CAAGTATGTTTTATTTTTTTCTCATTTTCTGTTTTTGTATATAACAAGTTTTTTGTTTTGGTTTTACATTTTTAAATACATATTTTTTTCTATTCTAAATAGTTCTGAATGGTTCAGGACCATTTTCCTTTTTTCTTTTTCAGAGCTGTTTACAATTCTGGCTTATGATCAGCCCATGCTTTCTAAAATACTTGAGATACTAGTATGTGCTTCATTACTG
>NW_006456948.1:0-220 GCF_000325575.1 Pteropus alecto | reverse complement strand
CGTGGCCCCCTGGGTGGTCTGGCTCCCGCCCAGCGCGGCCGGCTCACGGCCCCCTCACACCCCGAGAGCAGCCGGGCCGATGGGACTCTCCGCGCATCCTCCACGTGCTTCTCCCCTTTCGGCCCCTCTTCCTGGAACGCCTCATCATTCCCAGAAAAACCCTCCTTCCCTCCCACCCTCTCCGGCCCCGCCAGTGAGGGGCCTCCTCTGTGCGTCTGCA
>NW_006456947.1:0-220 GCF_000325575.1 Pteropus alecto | reverse complement strand
GCATGTGAGGGACAGCCTGCTAAGATGACTATCTACCACGGGGTAGGGCAGGGACATGTGTCAGGACGAACACTGTTCCTGAAGGAGAGATGGGAACAACTGAAAGGACACAGTGCAGGCCCATGACACATCCCTGGCTAAGAACAAAGCTCAAAGTTCAGATAGAGACACTCTAAGAACAAGGCTCAAAGGTCAGATAGAGACACTCTCCCAGCCCCAC
>NW_006456946.1:0-220 GCF_000325575.1 Pteropus alecto | reverse complement strand
AGTTACAATAAGGAACAGCATGCTCGCTAAGAACCAGTGAAGATGGTCTCGCCCGCCACCAGTGATGTGTGAGCACGCTGGGGACACATCGCTGGGGACCCTGGCAGGGAAGGGTCTGTGTTTGTGGCGGATGCTGCAGCTAAAAGGTCTCGGAAGAGGCCCGATGACATCCTGGTGGGACCAATGACAGAGCCGACAGCGGCCGGGAGGCAGCCTTCCA
>NW_006456945.1:0-220 GCF_000325575.1 Pteropus alecto | reverse complement strand
ATATATTTGTGTTTGTGTATTTCTACATACACACACATCACGATTTCTGTGCTCCTTATTCAACTATTTACTGTTATAAGGATTTTTCCCTTCGGCCTTGCCATGATGCTCTGTGATGATAAGAACTCCCTACTTTAAAGTCGAGCAGGCAACAATTGAGGTCAGAAGCTTTTGAACTGATTTACTAGTTGTGCTTCCTTTAAGTGTAAGTGGCAGAAGC
>NW_006456944.1:0-220 GCF_000325575.1 Pteropus alecto | reverse complement strand
CACGGGGGCACACGGGTTTACTGAACCCCACAGTCTGGATGGCCCCGCCGCCTGCAGCAGCACTTCCCCGACTTCAGAGAACTGTGGCTCTGTTCGCTGTTCCCCTCACCACGACCCAATTCCTCCTTGTTCAATTTTGTTAAATAAATATTTGGAAAATGCATGAAATCAGTGACTGAATGGCGAATACCCGCCCATTTAAGTCCTCGGCCTCAGCCCT
>NW_006456943.1:0-220 GCF_000325575.1 Pteropus alecto | reverse complement strand
TCCATTCCCCTCCCCCAGCTAGTTGATATTTCTCTGGTATTATTTTTGCATGTATAGGGCTGGGTACCTGTTTTCGGTTCATTTTACACCCCTTTCTTATACTCTTCTCTCCCAACTTCCCTTATGCTATACCAGTTTTGGTTCATCCTAGTTAGATGAGGGAGGGAGAAGCCGGTAAGAAGAACGCAATGGTTGGTTTGTGAATCACATCTAAAGAATT
>NW_006456942.1:0-220 GCF_000325575.1 Pteropus alecto | reverse complement strand
AAAAAGTCAGCCAACACACAATAAAGGGTACTGGCCTATTTTTCTGGGAACACTATTAATGTGAGAAAAGGAGGGGAAATTGAAGGAGTGAAATCTTTGAGAAAACAAGAGGGAATTGGACCCCTAACCTAAGTGGAAGGGTGGCTTTAATAGTAGCACAAATCCCTCATACACAATAATAGAGGGGAAAGGCAGAGAATCTGGGTATAGGTGGCCAAAG
>NW_006456941.1:0-220 GCF_000325575.1 Pteropus alecto | reverse complement strand
CTAAAGTTATCCAAGGTGGAATAACAAAGATTTTGTTTAGTGGTTTTTGTCCTTTTACAATGTCTCTTCTGAAACCAAAACTAATAAAAAGAATGAGAAGCAAAACAAACAAAAACAAGAACAAGAATCTGCTCCATCTCCAATAACACCAGAAAACAACTACAAATTCAAGTCATAATCTTTGAAAGACAATGTTCAAATACAGTACAATTTGGACCAA
>NW_006456940.1:0-220 GCF_000325575.1 Pteropus alecto | reverse complement strand
TTCATAAAATATTTAAAATGTGATTCAGTTTTCCCTAAAAATTTTCTGTGTTCTGCTTCCTGACAGTCACTTATCTTTTTACTGTCTCCATAGTTTTGCATTTCTCAGAATGTTGTGTAGCAGAATCATACAGTATACAGGTAACCCTATAAGACTGGCTTCTTTCACGTAGTAATATCTATTTAAGATTCCTCTATGTCTTTTCGTGGATTGCTAGCTC
>NW_006456939.1:0-220 GCF_000325575.1 Pteropus alecto | reverse complement strand
AAGTATTTTTGTTCTTGCTTAGATTGGAGGTGAGCAATGGGCAGTGGCATCTAACTTCATGATGGTCCCTATATTCACAGTGGCTGAGTTCTGAAGAAAAGGCAAAATGTGCTGACAAAAGTCTTATAAGGACTATTTTATCAGATCCCCTTCCCCACTGTAGAGCTCTCAATTGCTACTACTACCTGCTGAAATCTGGAAGATTCTGTATTTATTAGTG
>NW_006456938.1:0-220 GCF_000325575.1 Pteropus alecto | reverse complement strand
AAGCCATTAGCTGCTAATGCTTCTCGGTACGATTCCCCTACTTTGCAAAGACTGCTTTTCTGGCCCTTCCTGAGCTGCTACAGATGTATCTTCTCGTGGTCATTTTCCAGACTTCCATCCATTTTTCCCTGAGTTTATAGAAATTTCTGATATTTTGGAAGACAAATTGTATATAACATGAGAATGTTGATGAATTTCTTCCATGAAAACCCTTCTCCGG
>NW_006456937.1:0-220 GCF_000325575.1 Pteropus alecto | reverse complement strand
ATAGATGACATCCAGAGTGTAACCTCATTTCTTCCACTACATGAGGTTGGAGCAAGATGACAGCAGTCTATAAACCACGGGGCAGTCCTCACCAGACACCAAAAGCACTGGAGCCTGGGTTTTGGGCTTTCCAGACTCCATAACTATGAGGAATAACCGTTTAATGTTTATAAGCCACCCCATCTATGGTATTTTGTTATAGCAGCTCAAACAGACTAAG
>NW_006456936.1:0-220 GCF_000325575.1 Pteropus alecto | reverse complement strand
AAAAATTCTAGGGCCCTTAAGAATTGTGCTGTCTACTCTGCCTGTGCTCTATAAATTGAATAAGCTTGGATGACAGAACATCTCAACATGGTTTACTGAATATTTTAAACCAAACGTGGAGAGCTACTGCTCAGAAAAAAAATTTTTTCTTTCAAAATACTACTATTCGCCTCCCCCCTTTGGTATTCAAGGTGGCATAGAAGGTAAAGGCTGTACACGC
>NW_006456935.1:0-220 GCF_000325575.1 Pteropus alecto | reverse complement strand
ATGTCTTAAATGTACCACTTGTCTCTTTGATCCCAGCCACACTCAGAGATCAGGAGCCAGGGAAGCTGCAGCTATGACGTGATGGATGCTGGGAGCGTTTCCCCAGCAGTGGATCCACACATTCCCATCGCCCTTCACAGCCACGGAGAGGACCAGCGGGTCAGCAAGGCACACACTGCAGCACAAGCTGGTCTTCGGTTCAGAGATTACAACTTCTCCT
>NW_006456934.1:0-220 GCF_000325575.1 Pteropus alecto | reverse complement strand
AGTATGATTTTTGCAAGATGATTCTGTAATGAAATCGTAAGCCTCAAAATCTGAAATAAATGAAATGTATTTATTGAGAATATCACATGAGTGTTTGTATATGTTACGTTAAAATCCATCCCCCTTTAACTGTCCCATGATCGAGACAGGAGATGAGAAACAGACTGTGCCTGGAGGTGTAGACAGTGCCAAGGCTGAGCGTGCAGAGCACACGTGTGCA
>NW_006456933.1:0-220 GCF_000325575.1 Pteropus alecto | reverse complement strand
GTGGGTCCCCACCGCCCCAGCAGAGATAGTTCAGCGCTGGAAACGTGAGCCCTGTCTGTCACCTCTCCCCGTCCACGTGCAGCCAGGCGCAGTCTCCCGAGAGGCTGCGAGGACAGCCCCGCCCCCAAGCAGAGGCCGGCGGACTCTGCCTTGCGGCGTGCGGCTGTGTCACCGGAGTGTCGCCGCTGGAGCTCCTTCCGTATCGGCAGGATGTTTGGCC
>NW_006456932.1:0-220 GCF_000325575.1 Pteropus alecto | reverse complement strand
TCTACCTGCAGACCCGGCTCTGACGGCCGCAATGACGACGACGAAGCCTCCGCCGCCTCATTGATCTGATGCTTCTCCTCCCAGGGGGGACGCAGCGAGACCCGCAGGGGCCGGAAAAACCACAACAGAGCACAAGCGACCAGCGAAAACGGCCGGCCTGGGACTGCGTCACGCCCTCCCGATGACCCAGGCCTGCGGCCTTCGCTCGTGACAGCGATGA
>NW_006456931.1:0-220 GCF_000325575.1 Pteropus alecto | reverse complement strand
ATTGCAGCTGGGGTAGAAACTCTGGGTTTTGCACGCCCAGATCCACCTTGCACCCTGCACCTTGACTCTACGGTCTAGACACCCTAAATCATGGCTTAGAGCCTCCTGAACTTCCCCTAATCTCTTGTCTCCAAGGGGCTTTATATAAGCTGTTCTTTCTGCCTTCGGTCCCCTGATGACTCAGAATACATTCCCCAGAA
Source organism: Pteropus alecto (assembly GCF_000325575.1). Taxonomy (NCBI): domain Eukaryota; kingdom Metazoa; phylum Chordata; class Mammalia; order Chiroptera; family Pteropodidae; genus Pteropus; species Pteropus alecto. The sequence continues at coordinate 20 of NW_006456931.1, read as the reverse complement.
ACAGATTGACATGGGGATTC
>NW_006456930.1:0-220 GCF_000325575.1 Pteropus alecto | reverse complement strand
ATCTTGGAGCTGTGAGCCAGCGATGTCATCGTAAGAGCAGGAAAGACGCAGAGCTTTCCGCCTCTGCAGCCGACGTTCCTCCCTCACCGCAAGCAAAGCGTCCTCTGCGCCGGCTCCTGACACCTGCTCTGCCGGGCTCAGCCCGGGGCTACTGCGGGCGCAGCTACAGCTCTTAAAGAGCTGACGAATAACTTCAACGGAAAGAGAAACCCTAGGATAT
>NW_006456929.1:0-220 GCF_000325575.1 Pteropus alecto | reverse complement strand
CCTATTACCTCTCTTCCCCTACAGTTAATGATTCCTATTTGATGATAAATTTTCCAGTTTCATAAACATTTTCAAAGATGCCTGGATATTTGTATCTCCTTTCCTTTGGATAAGTGTTAACATACTTTTCTCCATCCTGCTTTGTGTACCTAGTATTTCCTGGACATCACATTAGGGTGGTTTACAGGGATGTGCCTCATTCCTTCTTACAGTACTCCAA
>NW_006456928.1:0-220 GCF_000325575.1 Pteropus alecto | reverse complement strand
AGATAACGCGAGGACGACGAGACCGCCCGCTCCTCTGGCTCGCCCGGGGGAGGAGAGTCCCCCGCTGAGCGCCGGTTCCGTGGGTCGCCCGTTCGGACACGCCGAGTGGAGGACACTGCGGTGTGGAGGACGACGAAATGCGAGAAACCCAAGGCTCAGCGATTGGTTGTGAGCACAGGCCATGCGTCCCCGCCCCGGTGCTGAAGGCGCTGTCCCCGCC
>NW_006456927.1:0-220 GCF_000325575.1 Pteropus alecto | reverse complement strand
AAGGAAAGATAATTTTAGAAGAACTTTTCTCAAGAGTTTCTTCTCTAATTTAAATGTTGACGAGAGTGGCTTAATTTAAAACTCGGCCCCAATTTCCGATGTTTTTTCAATAAGCTTCTGACTGGCAGAGGCTTGTTTGTCCTCTTGTCTTCCATCTTGAATTTAAATGTTATCGTGACGCGCTTTTTAATAGCGCTTAGTGTCCCTAAGCGCTATTTAA
>NW_006456926.1:0-220 GCF_000325575.1 Pteropus alecto | reverse complement strand
GATGACCTCCGCTTCGATTTCACTTTTCTGTATTACACTGTGCTGTGGTATAATATTTCTTTGACAGCCCTCATCACGACCTGGGATTATTTTATTCTTATTTGTGTGTATTGGGTCTTCTCCCCCTAGAATATAAGCTCCAGATAATGAGACCATATCTGACTTGTGGCCCTGTCTGTCCCCAGTGTCTCACCCAGTGCCTGGCATATAGCAGTTTTAT
>NW_006456925.1:0-220 GCF_000325575.1 Pteropus alecto | reverse complement strand
CTTTGGGGAGCCATCAGGCTGAAGGGGGAGACAGACAGAGTCACAACCCAGTGGGAGGGGTGAAACTGATGACCGAGGGGAGGAGGGAGCTTTTTAGAGGAGGGGGTTTGGGGGCCGGGCTTTGGGGAGGTGAATGGGGTTTGCCAGGGGAAGGGGAGGGCATTGCAGGGAGGCGAGGTTGGAGCTAGGTCGGGGTCGTGGAGAGAGGGCGAGGCATTCC
>NW_006456924.1:0-220 GCF_000325575.1 Pteropus alecto | reverse complement strand
TTGTTTCAGCAGGCAATTAACTTGGTTAGGGGGTCTGCCGGAGAATTGGGCACGATTTACACACAGAATTTCAGGTTCTTCTTCTCCGTCTGTCTCCTTACTGGGGTTCCTCCCCATTCTCCAACAATGCCGGTTGTCCAAGCTTCCTCTCCTGGTTCCACGGTCCAGAAGGACAACAGGTCTCCTACTGAATTTAGCCACCATATGCCCCCCACAAATA
>NW_006456923.1:0-220 GCF_000325575.1 Pteropus alecto | reverse complement strand
CATTCTAGTGTAGTGGGATGTCATTATTATTTTAACATGCTCTACTGACTAAGGATGTTGAACAAATTTTATGTGTTTATTAGCCATTTAATATATCTTTTAAAAATAAAATATGTATTTAAATCTTATGCTCACTTTTTAATTCAGTTGTTAGCCCTGCTTTTAAGGTGTGTCTTTTCTACAACGTCAACAGAATTCCTGGGGTAGTCAGTGAAATGAC
>NW_006456922.1:0-220 GCF_000325575.1 Pteropus alecto | reverse complement strand
GTGTCAGGCCTCCGGGGCCTAGGTGTGGAGATCGCCAAGAATATCATCCTTGCCGGGGTCAAAGCTGTCACCCTGCATGACCAGGGCACTGCCCAGTGGTCTGATCTCTCCTCCCAGGTACCTCTTTGTGACTCTGTCCCCCTGCACGGGGCACCAGCCCCACTGGATTCTGCATCGACTTCACTTCTTTCCTGCCTGTACCCTCTTGTAGTTCTACCTG
>NW_006456921.1:0-220 GCF_000325575.1 Pteropus alecto | reverse complement strand
CACCCTATCCCCAGCCCTAGCAAACACTCATCAGCTTTCGGTTTCTATGAATTTGCCCATCCTGGACATTTCATATAAATGCAATCATACAATATGCAGCCTTTTATGTCAAGCGTCTTTCACTTTTAGCATAGTGTTCTAGGTTCATCCATGTAGCAGTACTTCATTCCTTTTTATTGCTGGAGAGTATTCCACAGTATAGATAGATGTACCACCAGCA
>NW_006456920.1:0-220 GCF_000325575.1 Pteropus alecto | reverse complement strand
TGGTCACAGATAAATGCTTCATGTGTGCTGGCCGGGCAGCTCCCTGCTCCCTGCCCTGGGCAGACCGAGACCCTTCTGGAATAGAGACGCTGTGAAGGGCGGCCGCAGCCCCCCTCCATCCTGGGAGTGGGGGTGGTGCGCCCCAGCTGGGCAGCGTTCAGCATGAGCCTGCAAACGAGCAGGACCTCAGGAGGGAGAGAACAAGGGAGCTGGCCTGCAA
>NW_006456919.1:0-220 GCF_000325575.1 Pteropus alecto | reverse complement strand
AATTCCTGTAGAATAGGAATATTAACAAATTTTCTTTCTGTCTCAAGTTCACAGTAGTTGGCACTTAGAACACACTCAATAAATGTATAATGAATATGTATAACGAAATGCATTCTAACTTGCAATTAAGTTAGTATAGTGATTCCTCAGGGTAATTTTTTTCAATGGTTTACACTGAAATTGCCTTTTAATGGTGATAGGAATTCTGCACCCAATTACA
>NW_006456918.1:0-220 GCF_000325575.1 Pteropus alecto | reverse complement strand
GATGCGAGAGAGAACCGAGAATGGCTACGGGACTTGGGGCCAGAACGAAGGGAGGAAGTGAGGGGTCACTAAGACGGGTCCGCGGGAACAGCGGGCGGGCACGCTGCTGAGGAAATGAAAATCACAAGTGTGGTTGGGGACACATAAAAATTCGAGATGCCTCATTAGATATCCAGGTGGTGACGCAAGCAAAGGATCTGGGCAGATGAGCCTGATGTTC
>NW_006456917.1:0-220 GCF_000325575.1 Pteropus alecto | reverse complement strand
CGGTTCGCTAGTATCTTATTTACGATTTTTGCATCCGTGCTCCTGAGAGATATTGGTGTGTAGTGTTCTCTTTTGTTTTATCTTTACCAGGTTCTCGCATCAGAGTAGTATCGGCCTCACAAAATGAGGTAGGAAGTATTGCCTCCTCTTCGATATTTTGGCAGAGTTTGAGGAGAATGGGAATGAAATCTTCTGTGAATGTTTGGTAGAATTCACTGGT
>NW_006456916.1:0-220 GCF_000325575.1 Pteropus alecto | reverse complement strand
ACCAAGTACTCACTCTTCTATTTGGCCTTCTTCTTTCTACCTTCCAAAATCATTTGATTGTATTTTAAGAGTTTCTCCAAAAAATGATAGGTGTAAGAATGTTTTGAGGCAGGCAGTCTCTATTTGCATATCTAGCCAGTATATAAGGAACACCAGGCATTGGGCAAGCTCAGTTAAAAGACATCCTCCAAGATTAAATCCAAGAAAATCCAGACTGTGA
>NW_006456915.1:0-220 GCF_000325575.1 Pteropus alecto | reverse complement strand
ATGCCTCATTTCCTCCAGCCCCAAGCCTGCCCCCATCATTCTATCGAAACTTTTCTCACCATTTCAGTGGTTTCCAAAGAGACAAATCAGGGGATGTTCTTAGTCTTGATCTTTTTCTGAACTTCTCTCCTGCGTTGGCATCTCTTCTTGGAACGCTCCGCTCACTTGGCTTTGGAGATGTTTCCGCTTCTTGGTGCTCCTCAATCCTCTCTTTTCTGAT
>NW_006456914.1:0-220 GCF_000325575.1 Pteropus alecto | reverse complement strand
CACTCATGTCCCCCCAGAACCCCCAAACACAACTCTGCCCCCTGCTGACCGGCTCCCCTACTTTCTGCACACATGTGCATGCGCGCGCACACACACACCCACCCATACACACACGATCCCTTCACCTCTGAGTCAGAAACGGAAGCTTACGGAAACCAGTCCAACCAAGGACCTAAGGCCTCCCAGGGCTTTGCCTGTGCCCCAAATGAGCTCTCACTAC
>NW_006456913.1:0-220 GCF_000325575.1 Pteropus alecto | reverse complement strand
AGGAGCTTGACGGGCGGGTTGGGGCCTCGGTTTGGAGGCCGTCCCGCCAGACGGGGGCGCTTTTATTTAGTCGACGTTAGCCGTGGAAGGACTTAGTAGCCGCTGTGGTCAAGGAAGGTGGGGCCGGCACTGGCTCGTGGCATGGGTGGGGCTGCTTTCGGACCCCGGGGAGAGCAGTGCCAGCGAACGGAGGGAAGCTAGACTGGGGAAGCCATGCAGA
>NW_006456912.1:0-220 GCF_000325575.1 Pteropus alecto | reverse complement strand
GCACAGCACAGCACATTCATTGTCTCATGGAATCCCGACAGGGTTTCTGAGAAGGAACTGTCCCCACTGTGGAAGCTTAATAACTTGTCCAAAGTCAAGGCTCTTCCTGATCATTGTGATTGTGTTCATGCCTGGTCCCGACCTTAGGTGTCACAGATCTTGGGTATCTGGCAAGCCTACATTTTGCTCTTGTCCTTGCTAAATAAAGAAGTCGGAGGTC
>NW_006456911.1:0-220 GCF_000325575.1 Pteropus alecto | reverse complement strand
GCACTTACCTCGTCTTCCTGTGCCTCGCTCAGAAACAATCCAACTGGTCCCTGAGAACGTTTATTTCTATGCTTCCACCACTGAAGTGTCCTTTTCCATCCCTGCTGCCACGGTGACTCCTCTGGAACCACCTCAAGGTGCCCTAAGCAACCTCTTCACACCCAGGTCCCCCTCCCGCGCCCTCCGGCCACACACACGGGCTTCTCTCCTGAAAAAATCT
>NW_006456910.1:0-220 GCF_000325575.1 Pteropus alecto | reverse complement strand
TCACCTTAACTTTCTTTCCTTCCTTCCTGACTCAGTGACCCCAAGACCAGGACTGCAAGAACAGGTGTCAAAAGCAGGACAATCCCTAAAAAAGAAAGCGGAACTCTCCTGTTGAACCTTTGTGTCAGAATTTCTAAGGGCCTGATGGGATGGACTATGCCTTCACCCCATCTGGAAAACTTGCTGTTGACAGTGAAAGTAAATCTATTTCCTAGTGGTC
>NW_006456909.1:0-220 GCF_000325575.1 Pteropus alecto | reverse complement strand
GAACGCAGACTCCTCCACGACAGCCAGGCTCTCCTGCCCTCTCTGTGCCAGAAGTCAGGCCTCCCGTGTTCTGGAAGGCTCTCTCCCCCGTTAAACGCGGGGGCTTCCAAATCTGTCGTGTGCAACCCGCTCGGTCCACGTCAGACCCTGAGACCAGCCGGCTCTGAGGCTGAAGTTGCCGGCTTCAGGGACAAAGCCATCTTTATTCAGATGTTTATTT
>NW_006456908.1:0-220 GCF_000325575.1 Pteropus alecto | reverse complement strand
GACCTAGGGAAGGTGCAGGGTGGATCTAGCTGCCTGCCAATGGGTCACCAGTGGCAATTTGTGGGTTAGGTGGAGTGGGGTCCCGGGGATACACAGGATGGAGTGGGCTGGTCTCACCGGGCCAATGCAACTTCGGAATTGACTGTAGGGGGAGAGTAGGATTCAACACAGGCAAGACAGTGCCTGTCTGCAGACTGCCTGGGAGGGGTCCTGACTGTGC
>NW_006456907.1:0-220 GCF_000325575.1 Pteropus alecto | reverse complement strand
ACAGCAAGTAACTGAAACGTAACTTTGCAAATACATATAAGGCATTTACCACATCGTCACTTTTCTCCCGTCTCCCAGAGTCTTTGGGGAATGAAATGAATGGGCAGCCCCTCCCTTCCCACCCCCCGCCCCATCCCTGTAGGGCTCTCCAAGGCCCTGTTTCCCTCTTTCACCATTGGGCTGCCTTTTACACTTGGCCCCCCTCGCCCTCCCTCCCAGG
>NW_006456906.1:0-220 GCF_000325575.1 Pteropus alecto | reverse complement strand
GGCCCGAGGTGCTGGGCAAAGCCAGCCCACGGAGCAGTGGACAACTGTCACCACATCTGATCATGTGAGGCTGACAGAAGGGCTAAGTGGGCGACCCTGGCCAGGGGAGGCTTCCTGGAGGAGAGGCGGGGAGCCGGGGCTATGCAGGGTGGAGGAGGGACGAGGTGCGGAAGCAGCTCGTTCTCGAAGGGTCCGCGGATGGGAGGGTTCGGGCAGTGGG
>NW_006456905.1:0-220 GCF_000325575.1 Pteropus alecto | reverse complement strand
ATTTTATCCCTTCTGATCTTCAAGAAATAATTGGGGCTTCCTATTTCCAAAGTAGTTATCCTCTAGCAAAAGTCCGAAGAATCTAGTCAAATCTGAAAACTGACAATCAGGACAATAAAGGCAAAACCCATGACTATACAAGCCAGTCAGTAATGATGCTCAAGTCAATGGCCAAGTTTCCACTGTGCACACTCAAGGACGGTGGAAAATACAAGAATGG
>NW_006456904.1:0-220 GCF_000325575.1 Pteropus alecto | reverse complement strand
TCTGTGTGCCACGTCCTCGCGCCCCCATGCCTGCCCGTGTGTGTGTGTGTGCGTGTGTGCACAGGGCCTGGCACACGCCATGCCTCCCTGCATGTGTGTGCATGTGTGTGCAAGTGTGAGTACACGAGCATGACTGCAGGTGTGTGTGTGCACGTGCATGTGGGTGTGTACACGTGTGTGCAAGTGCAGGTTTGTGTGTGCGTGTGCATGTGTGCAGTGT
>NW_006456903.1:0-220 GCF_000325575.1 Pteropus alecto | reverse complement strand
ACACCGGCATCAACGCTCGGGGGCGCCTGGTGTCCTAACTCCTTTTAACGGAAGCCTCTACCCAGACATGGGCGGGCGGGGGACGCGATGCGGCTCTGGGGCCTCGGCTCGCCGATAAGCAGAGCACAGCACGCCGGGGGCGCGTGGCGTTTAAACAGGCAAAGCGCCCAGCGTGGCCGGTCTCTCTTACAGGCGGGGTGAATCACCCACGTGCCGTCGG
>NW_006456902.1:0-220 GCF_000325575.1 Pteropus alecto | reverse complement strand
CAGGAGTGTGCACTGTGCTCTAGCCGCCCTGGAATCTCTCCCTTTTCTAACTATAAACTTGCCTGTTCTGACCAAGTCTCTCAAGAACCCCATGGCGAAAATGCAGTGCTCCTTGACAGCTCTGCCTGGTGCGTCTCTTGGCTGACATGCGTTTATTGTCGAAATTTGGAATGCATTTCTGTCCGTATGTGTCATTACTGTGCTATTAACTATCTATTCT
>NW_006456901.1:0-220 GCF_000325575.1 Pteropus alecto | reverse complement strand
GCAGACGGGAAAGGGGACGACAGCCCGAGGTCTCTTGTGAGCAGAGACACAGAAGTCACATCAGCGAACCAGATCTGAACACACGTGAAAACACGATGCTCCAAGACCGAGTGGGGCTCACCCCGGTCTGCGAGGCGGCCAGCACTCCCAAACCAGTCCCCGCCACCTATCACCTCCGCAGGCTGAAGGGGGCCACTGTCAATCACACTGACAGACGCAC
>NW_006456900.1:0-220 GCF_000325575.1 Pteropus alecto | reverse complement strand
TTTAATTTATCTTTTGATTAGATGGGTGTTGTCATCATTTTTTTTTTTTTTTAAAGATGAGCTCATAAATGCCGTATTCCCTCGGGTTGAAGCTGTCTTCTATTCCTTTAGAAGGTACCGTATTCCTTTAGATAGGTACCAGTTTCGGGTCTCACTTCCTCCCTCAGAATTTTTGTTACTGCTGAACTACTAACTGACTAGTCAGATAGTGCTGTGATGC
>NW_006456899.1:0-220 GCF_000325575.1 Pteropus alecto | reverse complement strand
TTTCCTTTGTTCTAATGTTAGCATAGAGTTGGAATGCAAATTTCTTTTTTGTGAAACTTGATTATACACAAAAAAACTTCCTTGCATTATTTTTCATCTATAAAATCCTATAAAGTCATCATGAAAGCCATCATTTTACAAACCACAAATAAGTCTCATAGCATATCTCTGATTTGTACAAAATCTTAGAATTAGTAATGCAGAAAACTGTGATTAGAGT
>NW_006456898.1:0-220 GCF_000325575.1 Pteropus alecto | reverse complement strand
GCGCCTCCGGTGGCAGTTCAGCCGAGGACCGAGAGCACAGGGCGGGAACCTCCCGCCCACCCGTGTCTGCACCTCGCTCGCCCACGTGTCACCATGCGGACGCGGACGCGTTCCCGAGCATCTCCGAGGCACAGTCCCCACCTGCCGGGCAGGCCGGCAGCCCTGCCTGCGAGGTCGCTGGAGTCGTGAGGGGGGCGTGTGCCACCGGCCCGGCCCGGGC
>NW_006456897.1:0-220 GCF_000325575.1 Pteropus alecto | reverse complement strand
ATGAAGCCTGGAACTCTTCTCTGGGAAACAAAAGACTGAAAGAATGAATAAATGCATGGAAGGTTACGGCGAAAGGCATAGCTTGTCAGGTCGAGGTTTCTGCTAGGGAACATGTTCAGGGGTGACAGGACTGTGACAAAGTCTGTGGTCTTCATCTCACCTACTCATTGTCCTTGAGGCCCCTGGGAGATGGCTCCTTCCCTAACATAACCAAAGATCC
>NW_006456896.1:0-220 GCF_000325575.1 Pteropus alecto | reverse complement strand
ATTTAGAAAAATGCCTGTGCGTGACACTTCGTACAGGATTTGGTGGCCTCATAGCTCTCTTCCGGAGGATTAGACAGCTCATGCATCCAGGCTGAGAACCCCTTATCTCATTCAACCCCCTTCAACACCCAGATGAAGAAACTTGGCCTCAGAAGGATCAGGAGAATGGCTCAAGGTCACACAGCTCCTGAGGGCCAGCCCTGGGACCTGCGTTTCCTGC
>NW_006456895.1:0-220 GCF_000325575.1 Pteropus alecto | reverse complement strand
TGGCATGACCTGCCCCAGGTGGCCGTGGGGAGGTGCGCAGCATGTAAACCAAACCCGTGGGCCATGGCCCGTCTACACAGACCGCGGTGGCCAGGGCGATGAGCGCCGCCTGGCTCTGAGTCACACGGCTGCCCCCAGCCCCCGGCCGCGTAGGGCGGTCAGCTCAGTGACAGCCACACCCCGTCAGCAGAGGGGTGGGGGAGATCCAGGGGAGGCAAAA
>NW_006456894.1:0-220 GCF_000325575.1 Pteropus alecto | reverse complement strand
TTATAAAATGTGTTTAAACTCTTTCTTTTCCATTCGTTTATTACATAATTATGGGTAACTTATCTTTACCTGTCTAAGATGCAGTCTTCAATTTTATAGTCAAAATAGCAATAGCAAATTCATAGGATTGATAGACATATTAAATGACTTGATACACATAAAGGACTTAGCACAGTTTGTACCACGGTAATTGCTCAATAAAAAACTGTTATTATTATTA
>NW_006456893.1:0-220 GCF_000325575.1 Pteropus alecto | reverse complement strand
AGAGAAAATCTTGAAAATGCCAGAGAAAAGCAACACATTACATATAGGGGAACAACAATTTGCATCACTGTGGGTTTTTCATCAGAAACTATGGTGGTTAGAAGACAGTGAAATGGCATCGTTAAAATGTTGAAAGAAAAAAACTTGCAACCCAGAATACTGTCTCCAGCAAAATTATCCCTGAGAAATGCAGAACTGAACTTACAAAAAAAAAAAAAAA
>NW_006456892.1:0-220 GCF_000325575.1 Pteropus alecto | reverse complement strand
GCCCACATTGCTTCCTTTGGACCTCCATAACATCCTCTCTCTCAAGATGACATGGTCCACATTTCCTCCAGAGAAGGGTCCAATAGTGAGTTTGTGGCCATTCTCTCTGCAAAATTGTCACAAAGATCTCCCCAGACATTACACAAGGGCATGGAAGATGGGGGTGGGGAACAAATAGAGAACAACTGTTGGGTAGACAACCAATAGTGCCTGTTGCTGG
>NW_006456891.1:0-220 GCF_000325575.1 Pteropus alecto | reverse complement strand
TAATACTAAATGTGCTAAAGATATCACGAAAAGAGAAAAATGCAGACTATTCTAACTTATGAATTTCTAGGCAAAAGCCTAATAGTAGCAAATAGGATTTATTTTTATTTTCTTAGTTTTCCCCTCTTTAATTTCCTTCCACCCCTCCTCGACTTCGGCCCCTGACCTAGGGATGTTGCTGTCTCCCTTTTAAGAACTGGATCTCTGAAGGCGGGGCATC
>NW_006456890.1:0-220 GCF_000325575.1 Pteropus alecto | reverse complement strand
TTTATAAAAGTGCTTTATATACACATGAAATACTACGTAAATATATTTTTACTTTCTGTATCATCATCATATGAAGCAATGACATTTTAATAATATAAGGAAAACGATCTTAAATAGTTAATGAAATTAATAAAAAGTATACACAGTCACAAATAACTTATATTTTTCAAAAAAAATTATTACTTTTATTTTACAACTTTCACAATTAGTCATTTTTAAT
>NW_006456889.1:0-220 GCF_000325575.1 Pteropus alecto | reverse complement strand
GAAATCTGGATTTTTATGTGAAATACACCAAATCTAAATTAATGGCCATGGATTTAAAAATTTAAAACTTTGTGTGGCAAATATACAAACAAACAAAACACTCTTGTAGACTGGCCCCAAGTCCTGTTAGTTTGTGACTTCTGGCTTCAAATATTCCAGAAACTTACTTCTAGTTACTAGATTTACAAACTAACCAATCTACCAATAATTTTGAGGGGTA
>NW_006456888.1:0-220 GCF_000325575.1 Pteropus alecto | reverse complement strand
AAAGATCTTAACAGACACTTCACCAAAAAAGATATGCAGATGGCAAATAAGCATATGGAAAGATGCTTCACATTATATGTCATTAGGGAAATGTTAATTAAAGCAACAGTGAGGTATCAGTATACACCCATTAGAATGGCCAAAATTCAGATCACTGACTATACCAAATACTGGCAAGGATGCAGCGTAATGGCAACTCTCACTCACTACTTCTAGTACT